>NW_027468663.1:13652913-14137913 GCF_046254945.1 Alosa pseudoharengus | reverse complement strand
TCTACAGAGGCCCATTGTATTTGGAGAGAGAGAGAAAAAGAGAAAGAGAGAGAAGGGAAATGGGAAGAAGTCAGAGAAACAGAGCAAGAGTTGAACCAAAGATACTTTATCAACTCTCTGGTTGAACAGTCATAGACTGAAATATCATCACTAGTTGCTGCTGCTTTGATGTAGAGCTCATGTGACCTGGTTGGAGAGAGAGGGGAGATACGTAGAGGTCAGGACAGGCCGTTATGCTGGACGTCCTCACAGATCCTTCATGGCCACCGTTGGGTTAAACAGGATGTTTTATCCAAATGAAGCTCAAGAATTATGTTATTTGGATTTAACAATTCACATCTCTTTTGGACTCATTTGGACACTGCACCACAGTTAGTTGCGTGTGTGTGTGTGTGTGTGTGTGTGTGTGTGTGTATGTGTGTCTGCGTATGTGTGTCTGCGCATCTGTGCGTCTGTGTGTGTCTATGCATGTCCATATGACTCTGTGTGCGTGCATGTGTATATCTGTGTGTGTGCATACGTTCAGAATGATGCAGAAGAATTGCGTGGGAGACTATATTTAAGCTGGGTCTTACAGCTCCGAGCATTTTCACTTCAGTGCAGATTTACTCCCCGAGTGTTCTCATTCAGTCTGCTGACTTGCACACTTCAGACTCTACCAGGAGCTCTCAATCCCTCACTGGTGATTAAGAAAGGAAATATTTAAATCTCTCTCCATTTATATATTATACTTAATGGGCAGAACTGTACACTCCATAGATTAATTTTACCATAATCTTTCTCATACTACCATTGCTTTATACCCAGAACTAAGTTGCCTTAGTAGTCCACTGAGCCCCAGACACCATCTCATCAAAATTCAGGGTGATAGAAGTGGGGGTATGAAGCACCATTCAGCTCTGTTAGTGCCAATGACTACGGGGGGAAATTACATTTGATTAACGCTGCATTGAATCGCAGGTTAAATGGAGCTCTGATGTGCTGTGTCCGTCCCTCAACATAAACTCAAAGCAAATGCCAAAGCAATTTCTTAGATTTGGTTAAGTGCTGAGTAATGCAGAATATTGTTGTAAATATGCCAGAATCCAAAGTCATGAATCTGCTTAATGCAGAACTGCTGATCTAGAGTCTGTCCTTCTCTTGAGCTTATATTCAGGGAGGTTTAGATATGACAAGGGTGAGACTGATCCCAAATAAGCACCTACAATAATTTCCCTTATGCAATTATAGTACAACAAACTCTTCAAACATAATTCCTTATGGATTCTTTGATAAGGGGACATAAAAGAGGACCCAAAAACAGGTAGATCAAAAAGGGTATTTAAATCAATCACCTGGGTTCTTTACCTGTAAAAAGGTGGGTGGGTCCTCTGACAACACAGTACCTGAGTCTGGTTCAGTTCAGTTTCTGGTCCATGCCTTTCTGGAGTCTCCCGTAATCTGGGTTAAAGGAGCACTCAAGGCAGGGAAGATCCCTTACCGCAAAAGGAAAAACTGCTGGAGGGGTAAAATCTTAAAATGGCACTATCAAAGTAATTCCCCAAAAGGTTCTGTGAAGGTCATTTTAAGTTCTTGTTCTGAAAAGCCCGGTGATTGTAGGCCTATTTTCATTTTCTAAGAGTCCCTGCACCTCTGTTCATTTGGACCGGCATGGCATCATGGCAAAATCAGGCATGAGTAGAATGGATTTACAATAATGGCATATTTAGCTTCTCAATTTTTATCCAAACCATAATCATTAGTTAATTCACTGCATTCGATTTAGTGCTGTTTGACATTAAATGGTATTCATGGTGTTAAGCATCCCTTGATACATCATTGGAACAGATTCTGTATAGTGCTAATATTTATTCTACTCTCTAATTCTAATGCTTGTAAGTAAAGCTCACTGATTGACCAATGACACTGTAGCAATGTTAATGGCTCTTCTTCCTCTCCTGTCACTCTTGTATTTGGTGTCATCCTCCTTTTCACGGCCCAAGTCTTCAGCCAAATGGTACTGGAAACTGGTACCTGTAAGTCCCACCATCACGTCCTCTATCTCCTCTCCCTTCTGACCCTGCCCTGTGTCCTTGCCCCTGCCCATGCTGATTGGTCCTTTTTGCCCTCCCCCCTGATTGGTCCTTTTTGCCCTCCTCCCTTGATTGATTTTTTTCCGTAGGCATGTGGGGACCAGTGGGACCCAGACTACCCCTGTCTGGTCCACCCCAGTCCCTTCTCCAGTCCACCTCCGTTGATTTGACCTCTGACCCTTGCCTCCCAGCCCGAATCCACTCCCAGTTTGATACCTCGCTGCTCTGACCCCCTCCCTCCGCCGTGATTCCCCGTTTCCAAGACTCCCCTCCAGTGGACCCTCATAGTCCAATCCTCCCTTTCTGTTCATTCATATCACTCCCCAGCCACTAATACTGTTTGTTTCTTTTGGATAAAGAGAATAACATGTTAGACAAACATGGCCATTTTGTCCTATAACAGATGACAGATTACTTTGGTTCATAATGAAATGTATAATTCAGAACAGTCATTCCAGACGTGGAATTATTTCTATCTGAGAAGTAGGCAGACAGCAGCTTGGCCCTTCATACTTGGATGAAAGCCAGGCTAGAACGCCTCCCTTCTCCCTTGCAAACAATTTAAATCTGACAGCTTCACAGCCTATACGACTAGACTGAGAATTAAAACATGAAGATAGTGATGTATAGCTGGACCATTGTGGTGTCTCGAAGACAGAGGTGGATTTGATATATTGTAATGTATTTCTCTGCCAAAGCAGCATTATTAAAGTCTAAATCATCCCCACAGATGCTTCAAACCCACTTTGGGATGATTTAGAATTCCCGGCTCAGGTTAATGAAAGGTGCTTTCAGACGTTCTCTCTCTCTTCCTTTTTCCTTTCTCTTTCTTTTTTCTCTCTCTCTCCATCTCCCTCCTTCACCCACTATCCTCTCTCTCTCTCTCTCTCCCTCTCTCCCTCTTTCTCTCACCACCACTACTCAGCAGAACCCAGTGGAGAATGTCTCGCCTCTGATAGACTGATTAACACGTCTCCTTAAGATGCAGGGGATCCAGAGATCAAATCACTCCCCCTATATCAACACGAAGGCAGGACAATGCAGATGACTAATGGCAGACGCAGAGTGTAATGTGTTATCAGAGAGACCCTATTGTAAGGGGAGCAGATAGGGCCGAGGTAACACACAGGTTTCTGTGGCATTAATCAACCAGCATTATTGGCACTGCTGGCCTCCTCTGCATGCTGTAATACTCCCCGCTGTGTGGTTATTGCCCCTCTTTGCCCTGCTGCAGATAAATAACACACAGCTAAACCACTCCGGAGCCGTGTGTGTGTGTGTGTGTGTGTGTGTGTGTGTGTGTGTGAAAGAGAGAGAGAGAGAGAGAGAGCTGTGTGTGTGAGTAAAAGACAGAGAGAAAGAAAGGGTGAATTGTCAATTGTCTCTATGAATGTTGTCCATATGCATGCCCTGTTTTGTATGCTAGTGTATGTGTGTATGTATTTGCATTGCGGAGGTGGCGGGGTGGGGTTGTGTGTAAGCGCCTCTGTTCTCCCTCTGTCTGACTGCGTCTGTGTGCTGTCTCCCTCTACAGTCGCGCCTCAGGAGGGAGGACATCAAGCCAAGGCCGGCTCACTGCCTCCCCCTGGTGGACAACCTGCTGAAGGACAACACCGACGGCTGTGCCCTGGCCGCCCTGCTCCACTTCTACTGCCCCACCCCAGTCAGGCTGGAGGGTAAGCCAACATGCCTTTAACACAACACAGAGTGAGCGCCACAGCTAGCATCTGATCTCCTGTCAACTTCAAATCCTTTTGGCTTCTTTGACTGGCTTAACATCAATGATGTTACATCCACTGAAAAAAAGAACAGCGTGTACTTTTAGCTGTTACTGCGGTACATTTGCATGGAAAGAGTATATAAGTATATTGAGGACAAGCTGTACTAGTACCAGACATCAATAGTAGTAAATATAGATGCAGAATGTCGGAATGACAGAAAGGAAACAGAGAAATATTTACTTCATGATTTATGCACACAATCATAACCCTGAATTATGGCAGGAGGATATGCCCCAACACACTGACAGTGCAAGGGCACAAGCACTATGCCCCACAACACAGTCTGTGTGGGTGCCCTTGCACTGTCAGTGTGTTGGGGCATATCTTTGTCATGTGTCTGCCTCTGCTGTTCCAGAAGGGTATCGGAAGCACACACGCACACACGCACACACACACACACACACACACACACACACACACACACACACACACACACACACACACACACACACACACACCCTGAGCTGCTTATAGGACCGGACAGCCTCCCCGCTCCCAGTGTCCCTCACAGGTCTGTGAGTGACATGACCTCCCCAGCACTCAGCACTGCTCGACAGCACCAGTAGATAAAGAGCTGGTGGGGGCCTGGGAGGTGGTGTGTGGTGTGTATGTGGGTCTACAGTTGGAAGCAAAGAGATTAAATCCTCCTCTGATCTTTAGCTTTCACAGAGGGACTGGTCAAGTTTGATAAGACAACAAAGCCCTGGTCCCACACCAGGCAGGAAGGGTACAAGAGAGCTGAAGTCGTTAGGAAGTTAAGTGAGATACCGGCCAGATGTGCAGTTCCTTTCTTGAGCACATGAGACCTGTGTGGAGACAGGTTATGACGTAACTCCCCCAGCTAACGTCTGTGAGATTCCAGGCAAGCCAAACCAGAGGAGGAGGAGGTGGAGGAGGAGAATTATTCAGTTGGCCAGGCCTCCATATTTCAGTTTTCAAACATAAACAGTGCCTGGAGTATCCCCACCCTTATCCTGTGTGTCTGAGAAAGAGTTTGTTATGTTACGTCACTAACTGTGTGTGTGTGTGTGTGTGTGTGTGTGTGTGTGTGTGTGTGTGTGTGTGTGTGCCTGTACCCCGCCCCTCTCCATTCCACTCCTCCCCTCCCCCCCCCCCCACAGATATCTGCCTGAAGGAGACCATGTCTCTGGCAGACAGCCTGTACAACCTGCAGCTGGTGCAGAAGTTCTGCAGCGACAACCTCAACCGCTGCTGCCACTTCAGTCTGGAGGACATGCTATACGCCTCCTCCTCCATCAAGGTAGGCCCAGCTGGGAAGCTCTTCTCACACAACGCATTCACTCACTTTTATCCAAAACTGTTTACAGGCAGAAATGTGAGACATTTTGGCATCAATGCTAATCAGAATATGTTTTCATGCAAGGCCATTCAGGAAAGGTGCACATTGAATGATGGGTTGTGCCCTAGGCACTGAAGACATTGTCATAGTGTTGTTGGTAGAATCTTGCTCTGTCAGGTTAAGTTAGATTAACATACTGAGGATCTAACTTTTCAATTGAAGCACACTGCTGAAAAACTGCACTGCTCAAGAAAGACTTATGGATGTCTTTGACTTTGATTTAAGCTTCTGGCAAAGCAATGCAATAACTGTTCCTGGAACAGTTACAGTGATACAAATATTGAATTGCATTAGAGGAACACAGAGCTATAGAGTAGAGGCAAGCGATATAATGGCAAACTGAACTGTTGTTTGTGCATATCAGTGTTTAGAGTAGTTGACTGTGTGTGTGTATATGTGTGTGTGTGACGGAGAGAGAGAGTGAGTGTGTGTGTGTAGTCTGCTATAAATGGAGCATAGAGGAGCGTGGTGGTGTTCACACATAGGCACGTTTAAAAAGTAGTGTCTGAAGAAGGCTTATGACCGTTTGGAGGGAGTGAGTCACGCGAGGTTTGAATGAGGTTGTGTGAGGGGAGGAAGCTGGAGGAGGGAACAGGGCTGAACACAGTGTGTGTGTGTGAGCTTGTGCATATAGTCTGCTCTGTGAACTGCCTACAGTACTGCCAACTCCAATGAGAGGCTGAGTCACCCCAACACAGCATGAGGAGAACACTCACTCCCTCTGGGCTGAAGTTTTCCTCTGCCCGAGGAGGGATTCGGATGGCTGGCTTTCCCCCCTTCTTTTCCGTCTGTTTCTATATATATGTCCTGTGTCTGTTTGTGTCTTTGCCTCCCAGCAACAGCCATGTTGGAAGAAAGTTGCTGGGATTTGTTTTTATTTTTTTGAAGTTCAGGCTCAGTTCAGATGGAATTTGTTTCAGGGCAAGACATATGTTTTTGTCAAATAAGTTTTAATTAAATGCTTTCCAGTGATGCTGAACTCACTGCTGAAATATAATGAAGTATATTCTAACAGCGAGGGTTGTGGCTGGATTTCTGATTACTGAGTTAAATGATAATAATCCTAAAGTTCACGGGAGGAGTGCTTAAGGAACAGTACAGTGAGACGGTTTTGCCTAGGGCTGTCTTCAACTTTTAAATATCATCACTGCAGGTTTCTCTTGTTTTCCTCAGATGATAAGTTTTGAGTTGGGCAGGCTCGTGTCACTGACACAGACGAAGAGTGAAAGGGAGCAGAAGTGTGAAAGCAGGCCTTGGGCACATGACACTGGGCAACATGCCTTCTGGATGAGAAAGGGAGAGAGGGAGAGAGAGCGGGGGGGGGTGAAAGAGAGAAACAAACACAGAGGCAGAGAGAAATCGGGGGAAGAATGATACAGTCAGAGAAAAAGAGAAGGCGAAAGCAAGGCAGAATAGAGGCTTGGCAGAGCTGTGGTATTCAGGCATTCATCCCACACCGCATACTGGAGAGCCTCTATGCCTCGTGAATACAAACCAGTCGTGCCCGCTCCCATTGGCTGTGAAAAGCAACAAAACATATCAGATGTACACAGAAACTAATTTCAATTCATTAACACAAGCCAATCATTTTAGTAAGGTGGTGTTATTTAACCATTTGTCACTTAGAGAATAAGTTTGAACAGTGAGTTGTTTGTACAGTAGAAGAATTTCAGAATTTCACAAAAGAATTTAAATTGGAAGGAATTGAGGATAAGAAAATGGATCGATGTAACATAAAAAGTATTTTGCTGACATCATATATGGACTGTTAAACAATGAGGGTGGCCTGGATTGATTTGGCTTCTCTTGAGCACAAGGCTTATGCAACGGCAGAGATCTGAATGGCTTTAGTCTTTGACCCCCGAACAAACAAATTCTGCTTGTTACAGTGTAAATAATGAGCTACAATGTGTTTGACAAAGCTCTGTTGTTTAGAGATGCTCAAGAGATCAATTGTGACTCGTGGAGACATCCTCCGGACAATCTTGGCAACTGCAATTGGAGCGCACTAACTCTTGTTTGGGGGAAAACACACACTGTCCTTTTTGTTCTGAGGAAGCCTATTTGATTTGTCTCCATAATCTTTTCTCATTGGTCGCTGCTGTGTGTGTGTGTGTGTGTGTGTGTGTGTGTGTGTGTGTGTGTCTATCCTGCAGGGTAACTACCTTGTGTTTATGGCCGAACTGTTCTGGTGGTTTGAAGTGGTGAAGCCTTCCTTTGTACAGCCCCGTTCCCTCGATGCCAAAGGTGAGCATATCCAAGTGCAGACTACTTCACCGTGTGTGTGGTTTTGTTATCTTGTTGAAAGATTTGTAATTGTGAAGCTGTTTGTTTGTTTTTGTTTGTTCCAGAGCTGACACAGTCGTCAACAAAAATGGCTCCCATTTCCAAAACCAAACCCAGCTTCATGGAGAGATCATGTAGTCCTGAACAGCCATGGTGTGTATGTTTGATATTTGTGCTGGTAGTTAAACTTCTGTTTAACTTTTTAATCATTAGAAACGAGCATTCAAGTATTTCCTCAAGAGCATTCAAGAAAAGAGCATTCAAGTATTTTTCAAGTTTACCTGGTGTTTCTTTTTTTGTTTTATATTCTGGCAGCTCACAACCAAATGCTGCTCCCGCAGGTAAGTGATTAGCTGCAGTATTAAGCTGTTTTGCAGGTTTTGTATACTTTCCAAATGGTCTCCTTGCTGAAGTAGTATGCAAGCAGATTATTTTGCAGCGCTTCATTTTTGGCTAGAAGAGATTTTGCTTTTTCATTGCAGCTCTGATAAAGCGCTCGTCCTCCATGTCTTATGTGGACGGCTGTGTGGGAACATGGCCCAAAGAGAAACGGTAAGACACACCGCTGGAACCTTACTCTACGCTTTAATCTTTCAGTTATTAATGTTACATAACATGCTGACATGCACATGATTCATAGCTTTGGTTAGTGTGAAAATGTAATAATGTTCATTGTTAACTGTATTGTTTTTTTAGCATTATTGTCAACTCCTATATATATAATGCATTAACTATAGGAGTTGACAATAATGCTAAAAAACAATAGAGTGTGTTTGGTTAGTGTGAAAATGTAATAATGTTCATTGTTAACTCTATTGTTTTTTTTTAGCATTATTGTCAACTCCTATAGTTAATGCATTATTTTGTGTATTTACTACATTTAATGAATGTCAAACAAGGATAAGTGTGACCATATTTTTTTAAATATTATTAGTTATAATTATACTAATTAATAGGGTAAATTGTCATTAGTATTTCATTATTTTGATGGAGTTTTGGAGCTATGGAGTGATTTTGTTTTTATGGAGCTTTTAGTGATTTTGTAAGTGTCACAAAATGCCTTCCTTACCCCTGATCCAGGTCCTCAGCTCACGGCATCTCATTTGAGATCCCCTTTGATGACGAGGTGGTGCCCACTCAACCAGGGTCCACGGGTCGGGGAATGACCCGCTCCGCCAGTACAGAGGGCCTGGGCTTCAGGGTGCACCAGGCTAACAGGAACATACGCCGGAACCTCTCCTTCCAACCCGTCAATGGTCAGGACAGCTACATCCAGGAGGAGAGTGATGATGCTGCGCTGTCCTTCAGACGAGCAGGAAGGCCTCGCATCAGGACCGATGCAAAGTAAGACACCCATTGTGTCCTGTTGAGTTGTGCTCTGAGCTGGGACTGTCGTGTGATGTACTGTATGCCAACTAGTTAGCAATGAGGGAACATTACATGGGACATGATGTGATAGGGGTATTTGGCTTACTCAATGTCAAGGTTTCATCAGGACAGGGAGACACTTGTGGGAACAGGTTGCATGCATGTGAAAGATACATCCGGTACCAGTGCTGATGGTGTGAGCAGACATTACATTGTTTTACAGATATTACATGGCACTTTGTAAAGCTTATTTGTGTGTGAAAAGGCTGCTTTTTTGTGAGTGCCAGGTCACATTTTCATATAAAGTAATGTAATTTGTGCCTTGGACATAGCATATTAACGTGAGAAGGAATGTGTCAGTGTGAATGCTACAGATACCTATTTAAGAATGCATCAAGCATAATAGTAATGTTCAAACTGGCATTTGGTTTATACTATTGCCATTAAAATGATACATTTTCCTCTAAAGTTTCCTTTATGTTTGCATTCTGTGTTCATGTATTCATGTACCCTGATGCACTGAACAGTGTTTTTAATTTAGGGCTGATCTTATCGAACATTTGATTTGTTCTGTTTCCAAATGCAGTTTTACATGATTCAAAAACAAAAAATTTTTTTTCTTGAGAGCCATATCTGTCCATCCGTCAAATTTCTGACATATCTGAGATACCACTGACATGTCATTCTAAGCCTTACAGACAGCCATCTGATTTGTACATTTTCACCCAGGTATTCTAATGGACTGCTGCCAGAGGACCATTCTCCCCAACCCAGCACTCCCAGCATAGAGGAGGCCCTGAAGATTATCCACGACTCAGAGAGGACCCATGGCAGCCTCCCCTCAGGAAGCGGGGGCAGCAGCTTCTACCTGCATGGCCAGGAAATGGGAGATCCTGTCGACGACGCCAACCATGACAATGGAGACAATGAGCCGGGAGACCTCGGCTCCAAGGGACGGGTGGATGACGGGGACCTGAACTCTACATCCACAGAGGTGGACACGGGCATCCACGTGAGGACAGAGGACATTCAGGACGGGCAGGATGAGGACTCGTCACTGAAGGACTACTCGGACATGGACCAGGACTGTGAGGTGCGGTCGTGCCCACTGCCGGAGACGTCTAGCTCCTGTGCCAGCCTGATGGGTGCGCGCTCGCTGGGCTGCGGCAGCCCGGCCTCGTCCACAGGCTCCGGTGTCCGCATGACCAGCTTTGCTGAGCAGAAGTTCCGCAAGCGGAACCAGGCGGAGGGACGGAACAGTGGCAGTGGGAGCAACACGCCCGAGAGCTCTGAGCTCAATCTGCCGAGCGCAACAGCGGCGTCACCGGGGCCGGTGACACCGCCATTTGCAGCGCTCACACCCGAGGCTCGGAGCCCTGCGCGCCCGACCTCGTCCCGTGACCCCAGCCACATCCTCGCCTCGGAGATGGTGCACCTGAAGATGAAGCTGGAGGAGAAGCGGCGCGCCATCGAGGCGCAGAAGAAGAAGGTGGAGGCGGCGTTCACGCGACACCGACAGAAGATGGGCCGCACCGCCTTCCTCAATGTGGTCCGCCGCAAGGGCGGCTCCACCTCCCCCTCCCCCGTAGCTGAAACAGCGAGTTCCCCGAGCTTCGTGAAGCCCCCCTCCCCTTCGCCTGTAGCGGACGCCCCATTGGCTCAGAGGCCGGCCCCCAGCAGTGCTGGCGGCGGCTCAGGCCTGGAGCGGTGCAAGCCGGACGGTGCGGCGCCCAAATCCCCCGTAGAGGACGGCGGTGCAGAGGTGGATCTGACGGAGTACACGCGCACCATTGACCGCCTGAACACGTCGCTCAGCTTCCTGCAGTCCGAGATGCAGCGGCTGGCCCGCCAGCAAGAGACCATCATGCAGATGCGAGACAACCAGGGCAACCAGGCCTGGGTCATCTCCCCGCCGTCGCAGCCCTCGCCTCAGAGGCAGCTGCGGGAGCTGCGCAGCAGCAGCGTGGCCGGCCGCGGCGGCTCCGTGGGCTCCCTCTCGCCCATCCTCTCGTCCTCGGCCACCGGCGGCGGCGGAGGCGGCACGGGATCCCCGCGCGTCACACACCGCTCCCCGAGCACCATCAAGAGGAAGTCGGCCTCCTTCCACGCCCGGACGCCGCGCACGCCGCGCCCCAGCGATCTGAAGATCACGCCGTTCAGCCGCATGCTCAACACGCCCCAGTCGGTGGACAGCCTGCCCAGGCTGCGCCGCTTCTCCCCCAGCCAGAACCAGACCACCTCCTTCGCCTACCTAGGGCACGACGCCAGGCCCACAGCGCAGCGCACCCAGTCGGTGGACAGTGCCGCCCAGGGAGCGAGCAGCGAGCAGGAGCTCAAGGACAGGGGACAGGCTGCGGACCAAGCCAAAGACGAGCCTCAGGGCGCAAACGCAGTCGAAGAGCTAGAGAAGAGCCAGTCTGCTCAAGCTAGAGAGAAATCAGCAGAGACAAAGGAGGAACAGAAGGAAGTGGAAAGTGCCGGGAAGAAAACGATCAGAAATGGATCAGTAGCTGAGGTGCTGTCTCAGCCAGTGTCTGTGGCAGCGAAGACGACAACCAGCACAACCAGTGTCAATAACCAGCAGGCCCAACCCAGGAAGGACCTGCTAGAGGTACCGCTGTCCGTGCTGAAGCCCGAGGAGGGACAGGAGTCCGGCACAGATGGAGAACCAGGACTAGAGAACCGTGATCAAAAGATGTGCTGTGGGTTCTTTTACAGGGTAAGTCCGTCAGGAAACAGAGGTGGTAAACTCAGGCCTCAGAAAGTAAAAGTACTATCGCATAATATTCCAACCATTTGCTAAACCAGCTGATTTTAATTAGCTCAACTTGTCAGCTAGGTAGACCAGCTCATTAGTAGTGCCGCCTGTGTTAAGTGCACAGGTAGAATCATAAAAAGGGCAGGACTTACATTTCTGAAGTTTTCTACCAGTCATAGAAGTCATCCTGAAAAGAAGAGAAGAGAGATTGGCCTTTTATGACTCTGAATGCCATGTTACATAATCCTCCTCCTAATTGGTGACATTTTTTATCATGGGGATCTGAGCAATGTGTGCTCATTCTGGGGAGAGGGACATCAGCATTTGTGCAGTGAACTGGCAAATTGAATTTATTTGCCAATGAAGACAAACTCTGCAAAATGTAGGGCAGAGACAGCCAGTCAGAGAGAGTCAGTACACCCTGGGTGATGCAGACTGGTGCATTGTGGGGAGGCCGCTCTGCTGCTGAGCTTTTGCCTTGAAGTGGGCCAGAGCCTCATGACTTATTGAAGTGGGGCGGCTGTAGCACACGGCCTCCTCTGATGTTGCCTCCGACTTAAAGAGGCAGAAACAGATTTCGATACAGATTTAGTTTCATAATATACTGCTCAAAAAAATTAAGGGAACACTTATAGTTTTCCACAATTGATAAAACACATTTTTTGAAACCTTTCACCCTTTTCTCCATTCTCAAATTACATTCACAGAATGTCTGACAGTTTTACTTGTGCTCAGAACCAAACAGTGTCAGAGTACTGATCCAGTGTATGATTGAAGTGTTCCCTTAATTTTTTTGAGCAGTATATATTTGATATATCTTCTCTTTTGTGCTGCCAAAGGATTGAGTGGATTGGTTGAGATTGTTTACGGCTTGGTTTGAATCACTATGTTCATTTACTAATTACAGGCCCAGGACTGTGTGCAAAACACTGAGTTTTTTTCAGTGGAAACATAGAAACAGCTAGTGGACCATGAGAACCAATTCACTGAATCCGACAATAAGTGCATGGAATTAGAATTGTGGTCTACGTACACATTTACATCTACGCACACATATTATCACAGTCACAGAAGATGCCAGTGATCTTTTCTATGGCAATTTGGTTTTATCTGGCTTCCACAGCACCACCAAATATACCTTTCAGAAATGTAATTTGGAAGTACATCCATTAGAATAAAAAAGACCATCCAACCCTGTTGAACTATAACAGGCAGAAATCAAGCATTTACAAGGAGATGATGTGACAGGGATTGGCATGACGTCTCAAACCCTGAGGCAGTTCCTCTTATTTCTGCCACTGACTGACTAACTGACTGTGGCTGTTCTGGCTACTCTGCCTGCGATTCCCAGGATGACCTGCAGGGGGAGGAGGACATGGCTCAGAAGCGGGCGGCGCTGCTGGAGAAGAGGCAGAGGAGGGAGAGGGAGATGCAGCAGAAGAGACAGCAGCTGGAGGCCGAGCTGGAGCAGAAGAAAGAAGCGGCGCGGTAAGATTGGCGGATGGGCGACAGGCTGGAGAGACTAGAGCAAAATCTGAAAGCTTCGGCCTCGTTAATTAAAGCATCCCTAAAGGGAGTGTGTCCCCTCCTGTCAGAACCTGGTTTAGGTATAGCTAACACAGTGACGCAACCAAATGATGTCATGTGTTCATCCAGCTTTTCAGCACAGATGCTCATAATTCTTACACAGTGAGATATTGCACTTGTTGACTGTAACCTTTGGTCGACATCACTGTAGATGTTGCTGCCAGGAGCATATTTTAAAACAATGTTGGAGTCTTCGGTAGAGGTGGAAGCTTGTCCCAGTTCCTTATGCCTGATTATTTCAGTTTTTTAGAGTCTCATCATGACTCGCTGTGTCAGCCTCAACGGCTAAAGCTAAGACTGGTGTCCTGTAAATAGATTTGTGAGATATCACGCCTCAAATATTACATGCACACACTTTACAGACACCCCACTTTCACTATTGACACCCAACTTTCAGTACTGACACCTCACTTTCAGTACTGACACCTCACTTTCAGTATAGACACCTCACTTTCATTCACATTCATCCTCTGAGGCTGTCACTTAATTGATCACTTGATTTTACATTCCTCTGTCTGTCTCCCTTTTTCTCCCTCTCACTTTTTCCTCGTTCTTTTCTCTGGCTCTTCCTGTGTTTTCATCACACACACACACACACACACACACACACACACACACACACACACACACACACACACACACACACATACTCAGTTACTCTTCACTTACTCTTACTTGCTTAAACTTGCTCCACTCATCACACCTATGTTTTCTGATTTTACATCTTTCTCTCTCTCTTCTTCTCTCTCCTTCCCTCTCTTTCTTACACATTCCCTACACAACTGGAATATTACAATGTCTGTGACACACACATACTCTTCCCCCTGACTGGCGTTCTGCTCTTCCCCTGGTCCTCCAGGCTGAAAGCTGAGGAGGAGAAAGTGAAGCGCGAGGATGAAAAAGCACGTAGGGATTACATTAAGAATGAATATCTGAGGAGGAAGCAGCTCAAGCTGATGGACGACATGGACAGCGTCATCAAGCCCCGCCCCGCCAGCATCAAGAAAAAGCCCCGCCCCAAGTCTATGCACAGAGACATCATGGAGTCTCCAAAGCCACCAATCAAGACAACAGGTATGGCTTTGTAGAGGAAGATCTCCCCAATGATCAGCCCTGCTGGGGAATTTAATTTTTTTGTTTTTTAGGGGTCGCATAACATGATTGTGGCAATAATGGAGTTGGCTCAGAATCAAAATCTGAAGTGTTAGATCAACTAAATCAACCTCTGTAGAAAAAACAGATCTCAAGTGCTCAAGTCTGGGCAACTCAAGTATTTAGTACTCAAGTCTGTCCCATCCATGACTGAGCTGGGATCTAGGTGATCTCTAGCAGAGCATGTGTCAGCAGTAACTGCAATTGTTTTTACAGTAGGACGATGCCTTGAGTCTTGTACATCAGACATAAGAACATATTTTGATATTTACTCTGGACTTTTTTTTAATTCAATTTGATCTCTTCAAAGCGTTTTGAATCTTTAAAATACCTGTTGGATGTGTGTCTGTGTTTCACCTCTGTATGTGTATGTGTTTTTAAGGGTCCCGGCCACGTGGATATTCAGTGTCCAGCCTTTCGCTCGCATCTTTGAACCTTGCAGACAATGAAAGTGTCCAGTCTGACAAGAGAACTCCTCGGTAAGCCTGCTTATCGTCTCATCACATAAAGACCCCTGTATTCCGTATACTCACTCTCTGCACAATGCATAATCTCTTGGTAGTTTGAATACTGTACATTTGTTTGACACATTGCCCGAATCTCTATTAAAAACTGGACTAAATATTAATCTTTCTGTCTTTTGTAACCCTCTTCTAACCCTCCTCTTGCCTCTGAACTCTCAGAAGCAGTAAATTGTCTGCTGGCAATTTACGCTTCTTTTTGAATTCTCCAAAAGTGAAAAAGGGAAGGTTAGTCTCTTCAGTAAGGCCAATAGTCACCTCATTGTTTCCGCCTGTCATTAGAAAACAAGCTAGATATTCTTTTTTGTTTTGCTTAAACGCAAAACAAATACTCATATAATAGTATAATAAAAGTTGCATTAGTCAGACCAGTTCAGGTAGCAACATGATACCGGTATATTTGCCTAACACCATATGAACAATTCAGAATTGCTGCATTTGCTTCACTTAATGGCTTCACTGCATTCATTCAGCTTTTTGATTCCAGCACAGCATTCATGCTTCTGCCTCGAGCACTAAGGCTTCCAACTCATCATTGGTTTCAGTGCTGGTCAGACTCTCTGTGTGAGACCCTGCTTTCATAAAACTGCCTCAAAACTTTTAGCTCTGTCATCGCTACTGCTCTTGCTTCCACCGCTACACCGGACAGAATGTATTAACACACTGTGACACACTACAAGATAGCTAAAACTGTGTGTGTGTCTGTGTGTGTGTCTGTGTGTGTGTGTGTGTGACCACCTCCAGGCCAGACTCTGCAGAAGGATACCTGTCTCCCTGTCAGTCTGTGAGCCGAAACGGGGAGAATTGGGAGAATGAGTCCACCACCTCATCTGTGGCATCCAACACTGAGTATACAGGTACCCTCAGCTCAGCTGTCAATCAAACAGGACTCATACACAATGATGGCCATCATTATGGTTCATTAGGAATCTCTGTGCATGCTCATCAACCAGTTTTCAAGAGCTGCTTTCAAGAGACTAGACCCTGAACCTTTGCTATCAAGTTTAAAAAGAATAATTGAAGAGCATGTCAAGAGCAACCGTAACTTCTTTGCCTTTTAATGTGTTAGGCTACTATACCTTTTTCAGGTCATCCACATCCTATTCGTTCCTACTATGGTTTCTCTGCATTATCTCTCTGTTTGTTAATCTTAGTATCATGTATTATTTCATTATCACTCAACTTTTGATTACTTTTAAAGGCCCTCTAAAGGGTTTTCTTCAACTTAAAATAATGTTTCAAAAATCATTTTGATGGTACATAAACTCTTAGTTTATATAGTTTAGTGCGAATGGCACTTCTGCCACACTCTGAGCAGGTCTTATCGCTTGTAAAACAGCCAGGAAGTTTGGTGTTCGGGTAGGAACACTGCCCCGACTCCGAAATCGAAAAGGAAAAGAGCTGCTATGCTACAGGAATTCGGAAATCTCTTTCTACTGTTGTCGGTGCATATATATTGTATCGGAGTTATGTTCATACTTTGTTTCAAAACACATTTAGTTAGTTTATTGTGTTTATTGCACTTCTGAACTGTAGGGGGCCCTGAGAGCAGATCTCCTTTAGTGCTGCTTTCTTAATATTCTTAATATTGCCGTCGGTTGACTCCATTTAACTGTAGTTGTATTACACCGTTCCGTTGTGGGCACCGCATATATGGGTTAGAGGGTGGTGATGAGTGCTGTTTACCTGATGAAGTCAAAGTTTAGTAAATTCCAAGTAATATGGCAAAGGCACAACATGCGCTTTCTGTAAAGGCGATATTTACGCTACCTTTGTTCATCTGCCCTGAATGTAGGCCTACTAAAAATACATGACTTTGTCTCATTCTATTCCAGGGCCAAAGTTATACAAGGAGCTAAGCTCTAAATCCAACAAATACATCATTCAGAACGCACTAGCCCACTGCTGCCTGGCTGGCAAGGTCAATGAGGGTCAGAAAAACAAGATACTGGAGGTAAGCCATTTGTCAAAACAAGTTTCACTTTTGATTAAGGTTTGTTACTCTGGAGGGCGCTGTGGAGCAACTCGCTACAGCGCCCGTACCATATACGGGTTCAAGTCTGACCTGGGTCATTTCCCGATCCCACCCCGTCTCTCCCTCCCAGTCATTTCCTGTCAGTCTCTCACTGTCCTATCAAACATAAAGGCAAAAAGCCCCAATATATACTGTTTATATACTATACACTATTTCCCTGTTTGCTTTCAATTTCACAGGAAATGGAGAAAAGCGAGTCCAACAACTTCCTGATTCTCTTCCGAGACTCTGGATGCCAGTTCCGATCTATCTACACGTACTGTCCAGAGACAGAGGAAATCACGCGCCTGGCCGGCTTCGGGCCCAAGGCCATCACACTGAAGATGATCGAGAGCCTGTTCAAGTACAATTCAGACAAGAAACAGTTCAGCCACATTCCCGCTAAGACCATGTCGGCCAGCGTGGACGCCATTACCATCTTTGGCCACCTGTGGCAGACCAAGAAACAGGGAACGCCCAAAAAGTTCCAACTTCTTAAATCTTAGTCTAATCAGGACTGCTGGTTTCTCCTCTGATGTAACAAAAAGACTCATTCAACCAACACCTCACTGTAAACATTGGATTTGCGATACAGCCTAAAAAATATAGTTCCACTATTCAGAGTATTTCGCCTTGTCCGCTCACCTGGACAGTGTTTGACATTAGTGACATGATGAACAACTTGAATGTAAACAAAAAAAATAATTAGGCCGGCTTCATCCGATGTCCATTATGCAAGACCCCAGTGCTGGGTTTTGTGTACTTTGTGTGTTGCACATGAGTGTTTATGTGCGTATGTGTGTGTATCTGTGCCAAAATCAGCGAGAGGGAAAGGTGCCTATATGGTGGACGGAGGTTCGAAGCACTGAATGTCACTCTGTGTGGAAAGAGTTATGTGGTTTTGTTCTTATGTTGCCTTTGGTGGCCTTAGGCTTGGCTTTGTTCAGTTGTGGATACCCCGTCCCAAAGCTGATGTGTCACCTACATGATATCAGTTGAACTGTGGTAAGTGAAATGAGTGAAAAGGTGAGAGAAACTTATTCAAGACGTAGGCCAAAAAGTTTTGCTTTTGGCAAGAGATGGTTCAATTGTGGGAAGCATTCGAGAAACTAAGACTTTTTTTAACACATTGTCATTATTTTTAATATTCACAAAGGAGGTAGTTACTGAGTGGGAAACAAATATCCTTTGGTTTACCAGCACTTAAACATTTCCTTCTGTTACATGCACCAATGTGAACTTTGAAATCACTGGTTTTCTTGCTCATCAGTGTTGAGCATTCATGGAGAACCAGTATGTTAAAGAAATTAATAATTGTTTGTATATAATGGCAACTTCATTGGAACAAGCTTATCGTGTAGAATTTGACTTGTGAATATGAGGCCTTTTCATCCGAGAGAACTAAGTGTATTTACATACCATGGATAGACCTATTCAGCTTTAGACGAGTAAAAAAAAAAACCTCACAAATCCACAATTATGCAGTCCATCCTAATTCCTATATATTGAGCTGGACGTTTGTAGCCAGCAGAAACGCCTCCATTCTTAGCCACAGATTGAACTGTTGGGGTACATGTAACACCATAAACAATCCTTAAATATCGTATTATGATGCTTCCACATAGTTGATGCCTAATGTCGCTAAATGAATTACTAACTTATATCAAGTAAACTGGTAAAAGTGTGTGTTGAAAAAAACATGTTTCATTTGCAGGGCTCTGTTTTATATTATTATTTTTTTCCCCATTATCTTCGCATCTTGAACAGTGAGAGATTGTTTTGTATCTTTTAGGTCACTCTTTGTTTTAACTTGTTTATGATGTACATATATAGTTTGTCATATGAAAGTATTTTGGAAAGCCATTTATTACATATAATTTACATAAAAATGAGAACACTATGTATATTGTTATGCAAAATGGATCATTGTCTTTGTGTACGGCAAAGCAGGACCAAGAAGGTGTGGCAGTGAAGAAGAGAGGTATTGAACTGAAAAGTCAAAGATGTATTAAGTTGTAATAAGAGTGTCAAACATTGCTTTTTTCCACATCCAGCATTTAAATTGTGTTTATTCATGTTATCATTTTGTATTTGTTCCATGCCATGTTTAACCTGTATATATAAATACAGATTTACATCAAATCTATGAGAGTATGTGTATTCTATAATTGTCTAACATTGTGTTTAAACTTGTTTTTTTCCCCGGATTAAACATATATGAGGGTGGAAACAGTATATCACAATGATACACAGACAAATACATCCACAAAATCTGTGAATGCCTAGCAATGCATGCATTGTGTAAATAATTACAAGACAAGTGTGAAAAGAGCATGTTGGAGTTGATATGGGTCACTGTCCTGGATTATACTGTAGATGATGGCTCAGGTAGGCCAATCGTTCTGTAGGCTTCCTCTATTGCAACCAAAGAACCATGCATTTGTGCGTGGGTCCTGTTCATTATTCATGTCACAATCAAAAATGGTCAATAAAGTGAGTAGGCCTACATTGATAATAGGCCTAAACGTGTAACCTCAACGCATTTTTCATTCTGTCATCTCTGATCAGTTCTTTTGTTTGACGTGTTTGCCAGTATCCTATTGGGCAATTTTGAGCAATGTGGTGTTCTGATTGTATGATCATGATCATTTGCCAACTGTTTAAAGTAAGCATAATCCAGAATAAAATTTGATGACCGATATCAATCAGAATGCACCAAAACAAGAATAGACCTAGTAATTGTTGCCATCCATTCAAATGCTTCTCAATTCATTGCTGTAGCCAAGACATTAATTGTCCATCTGTTGTAGGCTACTTGCACTGGCTTCAACCTGACAGGTTCGCCACATGAACAACATTGGACAACGCCTATGTCTTGATGATACAAGTAAAATAGTACAAATAGCCTAGCTCATATAGCCTATTTAATTGGGCAATAATTTCTGGGGTTATCGTTCTGTCTTGACAAATTGGGGCAAGTGACCCTATCCACAACGCACTGCATGATAGTGGACCTTGCTCATTATTCAATATGCCCATGCATATTGAGCTATTTCTGTAATTGGGGAAAACTGATAGTCGTGGGAACGTTCTCAGGGTGGTTGTCTGATGAAAACTGAACAGCCAGGGTTTCTCGAAGCGACTTCCGAAGAATGCGTGTACCTGATTGGTTAGTTGGTCAGCTTGACAACCAGAGGCTGGGTGGTAACTGTCGGTGGAAGAAGACAACAGAAGAGAAAACAATCAAGATTACGCAGTTTTACAACAAAAACATTGCGACAGTGCGACAGTAAATCCCATAGACTGCCTATTGAATTCATGCATACGTAGAGACCAGCCGGTGAGTTCAAATCTTGTGTCGTTCCCTTGTTTTTGTTCTTGTGGAAGTCAGAGGAAACGGGGTTTGGCTGGTAACGTCAGCTAGCCGACGCATGTCTTCGTACGGTTTGCTTAGCCATTCGCATTCTCTGGCTATGTCATGTTCTGAATCTGTCATAGCCCCCGATTTGAGTGCGTTGCTCAGTTTCCACTATGGGTAGTGGTAGTTGCTGGCTTATCAAACCCTTCTGGCATGCGACATATTTATATCTGAAGCATCGCGCAATTGTGTAATTGTATCTACATTTTACTATTTCATTATTTTGAAGCCCCGGCATTTAACAATTGGATTTATCTCAGGTAACCTAGCATACAGGGATGCGATTGAGTCCGTTATCATCTAGGATAACGTTAAGTCGCTTGTTAGCAATCTAGTTAGTATCAGAGTCAGTTAGTCTTTCATGACAGAGTGTGTAACCGTAGCACATGGAAATTGTAGTCAAATGTGTTTTTCTTCTTGGTATGTTACGTCTAACGTGCATTGATCCAGCAGATATTCTTACGGATCCGCCCATGTGGATGTAAAGATAGCTGGCTGGCTACTAGCGGTTAGCCATCGCTAATAATCAGCCATAGTCAGGCTAGCCTTCTGTTCATGTTGAACAGCAATGATGTTTACTGTAGCAAACTTAACTACGGTAGTTCATGATGGAGAGTCGCATGACAGCACTGACTGACTGCATTATCTGTTCTCTCAAAGTTTCCCACAGCTGGACGATGCTGTTAATCCGTTTAAGATTATCTTAACTTTAAATTGTGCCCTGTGATGTTTTTAGAACTGGTTGTCTTTGACATTCTCGAAATAACTTTGACAGAAAGTTTGTCGCATGTTATCCCTTTGCATAAACCTATACTAGCTACTTAACTGTTTTAGATTGAAAAGTTTGCTGTTTACTTATACCTGATGTCATGAAGATGACCTTATGTCTTTTAACTCATATCCATTTTAGCTGGACACCATGACTGCCGAGGAGATCATAAATGTGAAGGAAGTCGAGATCATCAAAGTGATCTTGGACTTCCTAAACTCCAGAAAACTCCACATCAGTATGCTAGCCCTAGAAAAAGAGAGTGGCGTCATCAACGGCCTCTATTCTGACGACATGCTCTTTTTAAGGTATTTCAATTCTATATGTTATTACTAATATAGGTAAACAGATGCCTTATACTTGATTGAATAGTTCCTTGAGCTTTTCTTTCAGTTGTGCCAGGAAGGGGCATTCCTAAGAGTAGCCGGTCATTGAGAGACTGAATGAGTTAGGCCTCCTTTTCAACTCAACAAGTTGCAGTTTTTAACAAAGTGACCATTCATGTGTTCTGTCTTTCATTGTTCCATTAATTACACTGTGCATGTGATAACTGGTGCATTTCAATGTAGAATAGACAAATCGTTCTCGAAGATTTGTTGAAGCTCAAGTTCGCACAAGGACATGGTTTTGCTGCAATAATGTTGCCGTGTCAGATGAAAATTACCAAACTGTTTGGTTTTGTTTCCTGTGATCTGACCTTTGTCCTGAATAAGACAACTCATCTTGGATGGGCAATGGGATGAAGTCCTGCAATTCATTCAGCCCCTGGAGGGCATGGACAAGTTTGACAAGAAAAGGTGAGCGTGGACAACTCCTCTGTCCAATTAGTTAATCATCCATAGATACACCATGCATCTTTTGTTCATTACTCTCTAATAAGTCATGCTACAGTTCGCCATTTTGCTTATAACACTGGGATAGGAATAAGAGATGGTGGGGCAGATAAGCTTTAAGACTTTCTCCAGCGTCCCACTGAGCTACGGGAACTCTTAAGTGATAAATCCCTAGAGATGTTACGGTAGTAGTGAGTGAACTGGCGTCAGTTTCCAGAGACAAGCAGCTCTTGACGAGTCATTTTGTGTCTACAGATTCCGCTACATCGTCCTGAAGCAGAAGTTTCTGGAAGCGCTGTGTGTCAACAACGCCATGTCTGCGGAGGACGAGCCCCAGCACGTGAGTGACGGGTGTAACCGTGGGAACAGTGATTACAGAGCATCATTCTTTTTTAAAAGCACTTTTCATCTTCTGAAGCACTTTGTAGTGGTGTGGTGTGACAGACAGATTAAAGAGACATTAAAATACAATTTCAAATACTGTTGAAAAATGCAGAAGATACAAGTTCTTTGTCAGTATCTTATAAATAACCTTCTACTACTGATACTTCAAACAATAATAGTACAGAAAAAACATTGTTTTCTAAGTTGTTAGAGTAAGCCTCTTGTCTAAAGTAGAGGAAGTGATTACAATAAGAGCCTCTCGTCCAGCAGGATAATTAGGGTGATGGCGGCCAGAGGATTTCAGAGGAACATGATGCCACTCATAATATACATGTACTGAAGGGTGGTCAATACATTATAGTGATGCTAGTGTCAGCAGTACACGAAACACCTATGTACTGCAGTACTTAAGAATGCTTTCTATGAAAGTGGTCTGAGCTTCATGGTCTATCATACAAATGTAGATGGCAGATGTAGATTTTATGTACTGAATGTATGCTATGACATCCCATCATCAGTGCAACTAACTTCTATCCTGTTGGGAAAACATCTCACAATGCAGTCTGTGCCCATGAGGTAGTATTGGCCTAAATGGCAAATGCTGCCAGGGTTTTATCAAGTCTGGCCAGGTTAGTCTGCTGCTTGGCTGCACAGTTCATTGACATTTAGCACAAGTGAATGAGCTGCTTTGTTCCCATGTGAAAAACCTGAAAAATTATGTATGAATTCCAGTCATTGTCTTTACTGATAAAGCAGCTGAGGTATTTATTGGGTGCTGGTACTTTTTCTGAACTTGCATGGCATATATTATGTATTATATACATTATATGCATGTTATTATATGGTATTACATGCGCCACATCTTTACCCGCGACTTGAGCACAGCTTTTGTTCTGCGTCCTGTGCTGCGCAGATGGAGTATACGATGCAAGAGGCGGTGAAGTGCCTACACGCCCTGGAGGAGTTCTGCCCGTCTAAAGAGGACTACAGCAAGCTGTGTCTGCTGCTGACGCTGCCCCGCCTCACGCACCACGCCGAGTTCAAGGACTGGAACCCCAGCACGGCGCGCGTCCACTGTTTCGAGGAGGCCTGCGTCATGGTGGCCGAGTTCATCCCGGCCGACCGCAAGCTGAGCGAGGCAGGCTTCAAGGCCAGCGGCAACCGGCTCTTCCAGCTGCTCATCAAGGGCGTGCTGTACGAGTGCTGCGTGGAGTTCTGCCAGAGCAAGGCCACGGGCGAGGAGATCACCGAGGGCGAAGTGCTGCTGGGCATCGACATGCTCTGCGGCAACGGCTGCGACGACCTGGACCTGAGCCTGCTCAGCTGGATGCAGAACCTGTCCGCCAGCGTCTTCTCCTGCGCCTTCGAGCAGAAGATGCTGCAGATCCACACCGACCGGCTGGTCAAGCCGGCCAAGACCGGCTACGCCGACCTGCTCACGCCGCTCATCAGCAAGCTCTCGCCCTACCCGGCGTCGCCGCTCAGGCGGCCTCAGTCTGCCGACACCTACATGTCGCGCTCGCTCAACCCGGCGCTGGACGGGCTGTCGCACGGGCTGGCCGGGCAGGACAAGCGGACCGGGGGGTCGGGAGGTGGTAGCGGTGGTGGTGGAGGAGGGGTAGGGGGAGGAAGGGGGATTATCTCACCCATGTCACACTCCTTCGCCAACTTTCAGTACCCAGGCGGGCAGGGGTTGAGCCGTAGCCTGATGATGGAGAACTCAGAGTGCCACAGCATCTTCGAGGAGTCTCCAGAGAGGTAAGGAAGCTGTTGTTTATGTTTATGAAGTTAGCAGTATGTTTAGTAGGATATCTGTTTTTGTTTTCCTATTTGTACTCCCTTGCAGCCACAAAAACAACCAATGTTTTTGCACTTGAGCTCATTAATATTTCATTTATATTTTATATTTTATATTAATATTAGATGGAAATAATAGGTAGCTTGCATATTTATTACATTGCTGTTAAACACTACATCAGTGGTTCTGTAGGTGTGAGATTCATCAGTTGGGTGTCGAAGGTACATTCAAGTGAGGGGTTTTCTGAAATAGGTCAAATGTAGCTGCATGCAATGCTAGCCAGAACAGAATCGCCAAGCTGTTTGCGCATTTTGTTAACTCCTTAAGCCTCTGGCAGTTTTGCATGGAAGTGCAGCAGAGTGCAGTGGTAATTATCTGGTAAGGAGTGTGGGTTTCAGCCTCCAGTAATGTGGGCTCTCCCTCTCTCGCTCTCTTGCTGTTCTCTCTGGTTGGCCAGCTCCAGGACTGACACGCCCTCAGACAACATGATGAACTCGGCGGGACCCCAGAAGCAGAGGCCAGTCTCAGCCCCAGGAGAGGACGCCCCGACACCGGAGAAGAACGAGGTAGGACGAGGGGCCAGTAACCTCCAACCAGAGGGCTCTAGCAGCCACTAGTAGCATCCACTCAGAGAGCTCAGAGGAGTCAGAAGCATCCTCTCAGATAGCTCAGAGGGACCAGTAGCATCCAATCAGATAGCTCAGAGGGACCAGTAGCATCCAATCAGATAGCTCAGAGGGACCAGTAGCATCCAATCAGATAGCTCAGAGGGACAGGTAGCCTCCAAACAGACAGCTCAGAGGAGCCAGAGCTTGAGAAGGGGGTCAGGAGGAGCGCAGCACAGAAGTAGCCTTGAAAAAAAATGGAAATAGAAAAGTGTCAGAAGCTAAATATACTCAGAGTATTCTCCTTATCCAGCACCCAGCATCTGGGTTTGGTACATCTGTTGATAAATTGAGAGCAACTAGCGGTCTGGTCTTTTCTGGTCTCCAGGCTAACTAGAGACTTTTTTTAAACAGTGCTGCCTGTAATGGCTTCACATAATTAGAGATTTCCCTTTTTGCAGGGCTCAACACTAAAAAAAATGTTCAGGAGCACTTGTGCGCCCAAGTTAAAAAATTTAGGAGTGCAGACAAAAATTTGGGCGCACAGTCAGTTCTGTACTTAACTTACACATAATCTAACATTATACTGCAGCTAACAGTTAAACATGCCAGTGCATATTGCGAATATTAAGAATGACTGACAACATTTAGGCTACAGGAAACAGGATTTTAAAGATCAGTGCCTACTTTATTTTCAGTCTGTTCCATTTTCCTACATTTTGTTAATGTAAAATAATATAATACCATATTTGCATTTAGCCTGTATATCAAGTATCCTGCCAAATGTAGGCTAATTTATTTATTTGTGAATCCATCTATAGCTAAACCAAATATGCCCATGGTGACCTATCTGACTGCATACTGCCTAATACTACTACTAAAACAGTCCATTTTCTCTTCCACAAAACCCAACATAGGCTAATCAAGGATATATGTTTTATACTTTTAGTTTTTATTTGAAATATCTGCATTGATGGGGGCAGTAGGCAAACGTTAGGCCTACTTTTGTTTTGCACTTCAGCTTGTATTCGGTGTAAACAAACAAGCATGCGTGGAAGCCTGGAGTTGTCAGTAGCATTCTACCTTTGAATAAAATGGGAGTATTACGGGAGGCTACTTTTGTGCCGGTTCGCTACAGCTATATTTTGCATATTGCAGCCAATACGTCAACTGGGCTAAAAGGCATGTTAGGTTACCTTTCCTTCTCTCACTGCATTCTCAGAATCTCATCCTGTTCCTCCTATATCCAATGAATTCGGTGGATAGAAGAACTAATTTCTTCAATCTTTGCATCTTGGCTGGCTAGTCTAACTTTCCGCTTTTCCTGCACGCTCTTGGATTTGACAGAAGCGACTACTAGCGAGTCACAACGCGAAACTGCTAACGTTGATGGGAGGTGTAGTTTTTATGCTGCATTCGCGAAGCGTGATTCTATGGTTTGCACCAGTAATGTTTCTCGATGTTGCGGTGTATTTTGTAGACAAACATTGACATGGTTAGAAGTCATTCGCACCAGTGCGCCTAAATATTTTTTTGCACTCGCACGGCATCATTTTTACTCGGATGTGCGAGTGAAATGGGCGCACTGTAGAGCCCTGCCTTTTTGTAATATGTACATTTGGGATATGTTCAGATGGCATGTCTGCTTGGGTGTGGTATAGTAGAGGGCCAGATCAGAGACCTGTGTCCTCTTCCCTGCTATTTGAGTCCAGGCTGGGTGAATTTACTACCAACTGTCACCATTAAACTGCCAAAGGCCCCTGAGCAGAATCGCAAATCAGCACACACAAGGTTCACCTTCAGCTCTCAGGATGTCATGGTTTACTGCCCCCTCATGATTGGCTGTAACTTGGCAGTGGTGGCGTGACGAATTGCAGTGATCAATGGGGGGGGGGGGTCTGTTATTGGGGTGCCCACAGAGCAGTGATCCACCTCTTCCTCCTTCTGCACTTGCTACTCCTCCTCCTCTTCCTTCTCTTCATCTTCCTTCATCTGTCCCCCCTGCCCTCCATTTTTCTGTGTCTGGCCGCAGGCCAGCATTGACCTGGGCCCGGGCTGCCGGCAGAGGAAGTGGTGGACTCAAAGGGGAAGTGTTCTGTCTGCAGCCTGCTGTGAAAGAACAGGGTGGGGTAGCATTGCTGTGATTGTGATTCCCCTCTTTTCTCTCTCTCTCTCTCTTTCTCTCTCTCTCTCTCTCGAGCGCACGTGCATCGTGCATGTTCTTGCTTTCTAAAGCTCTTTAGGAATCTCTCGTCTCTCGGAAGCCTGGAAACATGAGCTGTCCATTCAGGCGAGGTGGAGAGTCTATGCCAAGGAGGGGGAGAAGTTGTTTGTGTGGCTATCACAGATTGAGCAGCAGAATCAGTGGGAAATCAGCATCTTCTGCAAATAAATGCTCCCTTCAAAAAGATATCAGAAGTAGTTTTTTTTTGTGAGAATTTCATTTAAAAGAACATATTTAGGGTGAAATGAGTTGGCTTGCTGAGGGCTCCAGATGGACAGATTGGCTAGGATCGCATTATCTTGATGCTGTACCCAGGAGGTTGGCAATTCTTCAGAAAGCAATCTTGGCTCCCTGGGTGTAAATATCTCTGTGCCTGGCACTATTTGCCATCTAATTGGATTGTGTACTTTAAAGCTGTAACTGCTCTCTGGATCTGCTAACTCACTTCAGGAGACATGGTGGAGTCTGCTTGTTTGCTAGCCTAGGTCCTGTATGTGGAACATGGGAATGTCCTACTCTCTCAGGAACCTGACCTTTGGTAGTTGCCAACCCCTCTTGAGTGCCCCAAGCTCTTGCCAGCATTGGGTTGATGCCTGACCAAATAGTCTGGTGGGGCTGACCATAAGAAGGCTACACAGTTATACTAAATACAAGTGTTATTAGATGATCTCTCCTTTCTCAATACCTCTCAGCTCTTTTTATCTCTACTCCAGACTGAACAAATGTGTTTTCTTTGTATCTTTTGTGAATGAATCAAGGTTATTCAGTCTTATTCACCAAGTCATTATGAAATGAGTTGATACAGTGCCAGACACAGTTGGATTTTTCCTCTTTTTCAGTTCTGTCAGACGACGAGTCTCATACTATGTGTGTGTGTGTGTGTGTGTGTGTGTGTGTGTGTGTGTGCCATGTCTATCCCAGCTGCGGAACTCCACGGAGCAGTTTGAGGAGTACTACCGCCAGCGCCTGCGTGTGCAGCAGCACCTGGAGCAGAAGCAGCAGCAGCGGCAGCTCTACCAGCAGATGCTCCTGGAGGGAGGCGTGCAGCACCAGGAGAGCCCGCCCGCCGACAAGCACAACCTCACCGAGGCCTTCCTCAACAGGTCAGTGTTTAACACACCATAACACAACCTCACCGAGGCCTTCCTCAACAGGTCAGTGTTTAACACACCATAACACAACCTCACCGAGGCCTTCCTCAACAGGTCAGTGTTTAACACACCATAACACAACCTCACCGAGGCCTTCCTCAACAGGTCAGTGTTTAACACACCATAACACAACCTCACTGAGGCCTTCCTCAACAGGTCAGTGTTTAACACACCATAACACAACCTCACCGAGGCCTTCCTCAACAGGTCAGTGTTTAACACAACCTCACCGAGGCCTTCCTCAACAGGTCAGTGTTTAACACAACCTCACCGAGGCCTTCCTCAACAGGTCAGTGTTTAACACACCATAACACAACCTCACCGAGGCCTTCCTCAACAGGTCAGTGTTTAACACAACCTCACCGAGGCCTTCCTCAACAGGTCAGTGTTTAACACACCATAACACAACCTCACCGAGGCCTTCCTCAACAGGTCAGTGTTTAACACAACCTCACCGAGGCCTTCCTCAACAGGTCAGTGTTTAACACACCATAACACAACCTCACCGAGGCCTTCCTCAACAGGTCAGTGTTTAACACACCATAGCACAACCTCACCGAGGCCTTCCTCAACAGGTCAGTGTTTAACACACCATAACACAACCTCACCGAGGCCTTCCTCAACAGGTCAGTGTTTAACACACCATAACACAACCTCACCGAGGCCTTCCTCAACAGGTCAGTGTTTAACACACCATAACACAACCTCACCGAGGCCTTCCTTAACAGGTCAGTGTTTAACACTCTATAGCACAACCTCATCGAGACCTTCCTCAATAGATCTGTATTTAACACATCATAACACAACCTCACCGAGACCTTCCTCAACAGATCACTATTTAACACACCACACACCTACTCATCAATTAGACCTTAAGATAAACAGATATTGCGTTATTGAAACCATTAAAGCCACCTGAATTGTAACATCCCAAAAGTGCCTACGCTCCCTCTCAACTAGTAAAATCCTTACTAATAAACCCTTTCACAACACAGTCAGTCCTCCATCCAGATCCATTCCACCGCAACTGATATCTTCATGTGTTATCGCACTGTTTTCACCACAAGTAGGTGAGGGTTCAGTTCATTGTTCATGAAGGCATTAATTGGATTTGAATGCATGACAGGGGGCTAGCAGAGCTGAACTGATTGGAGTCATCCCAACTGCGCCTGTTGATCACTGCCAACTCCTCTCTGCCTTTGAGCTGGCCTTCTAACTTTATCCTGAGAGCTGCTGTTCCTTACAGTCACACGTACGCACGCACACATACACACACACACACACGCACGCACACACACACACACATGCACGCATTCACTCACACTTACAGTCTCGCTCACAGGGCTTTATATAGGAGGACAGTCAGACACCAGCCTGGCACACTCCCTCGGGGCTAGTCTGTATGAACTCCCCTGTACTCAAAATGTGTTGTGTTGAGGGAGGAGGTCAGGGTGACAGAGTGTCCCCTAGCAGGACACCTTTAGGGAGAGGGCGTCCTCACCCTCCTCTCCTCCTCACCCTCCTCTCCTCCTCTCCTCCTCACCCTCCTCTCCTCCTCACCCTCCTTCCTTACCCCTGTAGGGAGCCCCTGGCGCCAGCCTCCCGCTAATGACTCACAGCCTTTTCATATGAGAGTAAGTCCCACAATGGGGACTCTTTTCCACCATCAACTGTGATAAAACCAGTTAGTCCTTCACTAGTTGGAGAGGATTAAGGCTGATAATCGTTACTGATAAGGGCCACATTTGATTACACAGTCGTTATTAATATATAAATGACGAGTAAAACAAATCTGATAATAGAAATGATATATAAAACTAGTAGTACAGTTAAATGTAGGATGTAACAATGTCATATACAATGTTATATTTTAGTAATTATGTAATTATTTCTATAACTGTAGTAGTCGGTCAAATGTTAAAAAAAGGAACAATAGAGAATTCTATAAATCTAGTCATGGAAGCACTTGTCATTTAAGAATTCCTGCTGTGTGTGTCTAATAAATAATTTGGAAGGGGGAGGGAGATCAGAGAGGCTTTGTCCTCTCAGGAGAGTCTGGCGTGGAGCGCCATATGTCAGTAATAAGATGATAATGAGATGTATGACCTGTCTTATGGCCATGTGGAGGCCAGTAATAGTGAAATAATACAGCATAGAGGTGTGCAGACTCCAGACACAGACTTCAAGGTGGTGTTAATGTGTCTACAAGAGTTGGCACCTCACAAGACACACACACACAACACACACCACACACACTATGCATGACAATGAGCCTTGTCTGTTAAGTCCCATAAGGAATCCTTGGGCCGTGCGGGGGAGTTTGCGTTGTACAGGAGAGAACAAGGGAGGATGAGGTGAGGAGAGGGAACACAAAGCCTTGCAGGGAGGATGAGGTGAGGAGAGGGAACACAAAGCCTTGCAGGGAGGATGAGGTGAGGAGAGGGAACACAAAGCCTTGCAGGGAGCCCCAGATGGTGCAGTGTGGCCAGGGAACAGAGGGGGGGTGTCTAGGGGGGTAAACAGCTCCCTGGAGAGAAGTGTACACACACACACACACAGACACTTTCTCTCTGCCTAACTCTTTTTTTTCTTTGCCTGCACCCCTCCCCTCTCCTCTTTGTGTTTTAGCTGATGGTGTTTGGGCTGTGCCTGTACACACAGAGCTTAACACCCACGATGCACCTGTTCTGTCTGTCTGTCCTGGAGGGGGTGTTATTATTGTGTGTAGAGCTGAGTAGATGGCATTTAGGGACATGCCGAAAGGTCATGTCTCATGTTCAATGCTGGATTACACCAGACCTGGTTTTCTCTGGGAGTGTGCTTTGGTTGTGCCATGCTTGTATATGCTTGTTGTGACAGAAGGGTTTGGGAAGGTTAGGGTTTAGGGTCAGTGTACCACTTTCATTTCACTCCATAGGTTTTCATTTGAGTTCTATTCTTAGATTAGTTTCCGTCTCCTTTGCATTCAAATTGTGTTTGAATACCGGTAGTAATATATTTAAAAACAAACTGCTTTGGTGGAGATCTCATTTAGAGTAAACCCAATAATTGTTTTTAGGTGATCCCAACATATACAGATGATGAGTCAGATAGACTGGGATTTTCTATGCGATAACATCATTATTTTAGTGCCCCTCTTTGTCCCTAACTCTCTACATGCCTGCATTATGCTATATTACTGTATAAGGATCTTGCTTTACCAAATGATACCAGTTGTGTTTGTAGGCACATGAGAACCCAGGACGTGTGCAGCTGAGCAGCAGCTGAGCTTGCTGGTGTTCCTTAATGTGTGCAGGTCCATCCAGAAGCTGGAGGAGCTCAACGTGGGCATGGACGACCTGGGGGAGGACGTGCAGGCCCTGACCCAGCAGTGCAACGGCCAGGCGGAGAACGGCAGTACCAGCATCGTCTCCGATATGTCCAGCTCCCTGGGGGACGTGGTGGTGTGCAGCACCCCGCAGAGGACGGCCGTGGGGCAGGGGGCTCCGCCCATCAGCGAGTCCCCAGGCCGCTCCCCAAGGTCAGACTCTTCAACGCTTTCGGACAACCAATTGATTAATTGGTGAAATAATCAAAAGATTAGTCGATTATGAATACAATTGTTAGTCCTATTATAGATTTATATATAAATTTACATTCTGCATTTCTATATTTATGATAGGGCTGTAACGATACACCAACCTCACGATTCGGTTTGTATCACGATTTTTGACCCACGGTTCGATACGAATCTCGATTTTTCTTTTTTTTTTGGGGGGGGGGGGGGGGTAGACATTTTATTAAATAACATTTTTAATAGCCTCCCTTAGAACACCAGAGGATTACAATATAATATATCTATTATTTTATATCCTGATATAAAACTATTTTTCTGAATGACTGATATTTATGACAGCACACTTTATGCAGATTAGCCTATAGCCTAGGCCTACTATTTTTTTATTACAACTCTACCTCTTTAATTTAGCTGTCTGGTTGAAGCCTGGAAATATTGTAAACAAAGTAGCATAGTTGGCTAGCTTAGCCGATCATAGTCTACTGATTGGACTGTTCAGTTTCCCCATGTGTGTTTAAGTTTCAAGGTAATACTTGTTCTCCTTGGGACAGGCCCTTTTGGGAAACGTTGGTATTGAGATGATCAGTGAACTTCAATGCAAGCGTTTTAAACAAATATGTGCAGCATGCAAATGATGCTAAGCGGATTTAATAGTAATTTAGCTAGTCGTCTTCTATGCGTCCTTGCTTTCACAATTGTGAATGTTTTATTTAAGTCGCGCGTGTTCATTGAGCGTGGGAGAGAGCGGGGCAAGGAGAGGGGGTTTACTACTGTTTGGTAAAGTTGCACACATAGTCTACAATGAAAGCAAAGAGAGGTATGAAATTATTATTTATTTATTTATGTTTTTGGAGAACGTAGGCTACCGATAAGTAAAGCGGGAGATGTGGGTTGCTTTTGCCGCGTAAGCTGCAAAGCACTGCGTGAAACACTAGAAAGGGTGTGTCGCGATTCTGCCTTTTCACACCGCGACACAGTATCGTGGATATGAATGTCGCGATTTCGGTTTCGAATCGTATATCGTTACAGCCCTAATTTATGATATTTGTGTGTGAGAGGAGCAAGTGGAGTGTTAGTCATATGTGCTTGCCATAGTCATCAGTGCGTTAGTAATGTGAATTATTATGCATGAATGCCAAGTGTAGTGTCAGATATTACATAATGAAACAGAAGCAGTTGCTCTTTTATTGCCAAAGCACATGCAGTATGTTTCAGTATTAAGGGATTATATTCTAGATTGGTGGCTCCCTGCTTTGGATTGTAAATTGTAAATAGTCCCTGCTTTGGATTGTAAATGGTAAATAGTCCCTGCTTTGGATTGTAAATTGTAAATAGTCCCTGCTTGCTCTGTTGGGTGCATGTGTAGTGTACTGTATTGCTGTACCTGCAGACTTACCCATGAAAGCAGCAGTCATTGTTAATGATGTTTTATTTTCCTCCAATAGGATATACATTGCAATACAACTTTCTAAAATATAATGTTGTAAAATTACTAAAAGGGGACATTTGATCAAGAGTAGAGTGGCAATATATTTACCGGCCCTCAAAGAACTCAAAGAACCCTAGAGTTGAAATCAGTGCAGACAGTGTTAATTTTGCATCAGACTTGCGTAGGTGACCTTTAATGTCCCTGTTCTGTGCCCAGTGTCCAGCGGGATAAGTCAAAACCTGGCTCAGGACTGGAGGATTCTGGTGGCACCAAAACCCCCTCCAAGGACCCAGAGGTGAGTTATTAAAGGAAGTTCATGTTGTTATTTTCATTTTCATATTATGTTATATAGGTATAAGGTAAAACGGATAAAGAATTACTATGAATATAAGTGAAGCTCCCAGATTCTCTTCGGCACCACTTCAGAATGTTGATAGAGCAGAGTAGCTAACCTCTCACAGACTCTTCCGGAATCTCCCCTTAGCATCCCGACCACTTAGCTTAATAGCTGCTCAGTTACAAACTACTAGGTGCATGGCTTTGCGACTGTCAGGTCATGTCCACACATGTAACTGTAAAACTGTGCGTTAGCTTCAAATGGAGCTCATTTGATGCATTTTCATGCATCATTTTCCAGATTTGATTCCTTTAGCCTTTGGCACAGTGTTCTTCAGTGTGTGGAGTGTGTACGGATGCATTACATCCTAGTACATACTGTATCTTTGCATGTAACACCAGATTAATTTGTAAGAACATTATTTGACCAATCCGATAACGACTTACCATGTATGTACAGTAACATGTATGCACTGGTAGTGCACTAATTAGGGAATGCATACCAGCTATCTATTTACAACATACTGTATGTCTACTTGACATGGACTCGGTGATATGGTACGTGTTCAGTGAAGGGTGTGTGCTTGTCTTGTGAGTTTGGAAGTGGACAGTAGGTCTGTTTGGACATGAGGCAGGGGTGTGTCTGAGGGCCCGTCCACACGGAGACGCTTTTTAGGTTAAACGCAGAGGTTTTGCTTCGTCTTGGCCGAGCGTCCAAACGAATCCTGTAAACGCACTGTCCGAAACCGCACCTTTCTGAAACCTGCTCCCAGAGTGGAGAAATCTGAAACCGTAGCCCGTTTGAATTCGTTTAGACAGCGAAACCGCACATCCTGCTTGCATATCGATGATGTCATTGCCACACCTCAGCTGCCCTGGACTTGCACTTATAGTATTGCCTAACAATACTAGTTTTCATACATGACATTACCTACAATTACACCCCGTAAGATAAATATCACAACTGGTGCTGCGCAGCGCCAATAGCTTATGACTTGGTGGACTGAACACTATTTTTCCCGGTGTTTTTTTATGCATTCTAGCTACTGTCAGTGACGCGAGAGAACTTAAGTTATTAGGAAAGTGCGGTGTAAGTTTAGGCTACATTAATTTGTGCGTAGTGCCAGTGTCATTCATTTATTTTACATGTCTTACAACATATATACATGCATTCACAGTCGAGTGAAATCAGATATAAGCATACAAAGACGCTTAACTCACGTTAAGCCAATGGTAGCACACTGAATGTGAATGCGCGATTTGATGCAGGCAAAAGTATTGACTGTTAGGCTACTAACGAAGGTTTTATAGTATAAATGTGGCGACAGAATAGCCTAGAACTTGGGTAAGCCTTGCGTTTAGTAGCCTAATTGCGGTGATAGCCAAAACTAATGTGAATCACGGACTATCCTACAACCAAAGAAAGTAAAGGTGATTAGTAGGCCTACCTGCATTAGCCAAATAAAGGACGGGACTACACCCTTCACAAACCGTAAAATAAAGTTTATTAGTTTTACAGTTGACCATCAGTCCACACAAACAATTCTGGTTTCCTTGCACTAGCCATTTGGTCGTAGCCTATTCTGTCTGTTTGTAAAGTGCAAGTTTTGGTCAATTTCTGTAAAGAAACAGTGCCACCTATAGGCATGGGGTATGAAGTAACGTGTTGAGTCGTGTTGAGATGGATCCGTTTGGACGCAAATATTCTTGATGCGGTTTCAGGGAAGACGGAGGAAAAAAAGATCGGTTTCGTACGTGTGGACTAGGCCTGAGATACAGCTGTTTGTGGACTGTGTGGGTTCATTGGTGGGGTTTTAATTAAGGCTGCTGTCTAAGCTGCTCGGCCCCTGCTGACTCAGTCACACAGTCACACTCTCATAATTCCCACAGAGATGTAAACACACACACACACACACACATATACATCTACACTCTCTTACACACACGCATGCAGTCAGAAAAAGAGACATACACATCTCAGTCACTAGGCAGAATTACAAATTCAAGATTTGCATGTAGTAGTAACATTAACGTTCTAATCTGTGTGGGGGATTCATTTTGTCCCTTAGATTAGGGGCCAACACTCTGCACTGTCGTTTGTGTGTGTGAAGATTGTGGTGTGTGTGTGTGTATGAGAGAGAGGATGCATGTCAGTGTTATCTGGTCATCCTGTTACACTGGATTAATCTGTGAAGCCTGTTGAGTGGTGCTCATCGGGTCATCTCCGGGTGGCGTCTGTCCGTCTGGCGCAGGGTGAGAAGGCCAAAGCCACGTTTGTGGCCGTCAACACTCTGGAGGACACTCAGGCGGTGCGCGCTGTCGCCTTCCACCCCACGGGGGCACTGTACGCCGTGGGCTCCAACTCCAAAACACTGCGTGTGTGTGCCTACCCAGACGCCCTGGACACAAGGTGAGCACAGACACAGCTGGGAAAAGGTCCCAGTAATTTTTTTTTTTTTTTAAGTCTGAACTCTAATGTACAATTGTCAAATGAAGTGTTGAGGATGTTTCTCAACTTATTGGGTTATTTGGATAACATCCACAGTGTAAATAACAGAGGATCAGGATGCTAACAATAACTAAATAAACACATAATAAACAAACATGTACTGTAGGTCACTAAGGATGAAACCATCTGCTAATTTGAGTCCATTAAAATGGGAAACCAAGTGTTTGTGTATTGAGTCGAGGTGTTTGGGTGCTTGTTGTGTGGCAGTGGGTCGGGAACACCCAAACCGCCGGCGGTCCGCTTCAAGAGGAACAAACACCACAAGGGCTCCATCTACTGTGTGGCCTGGAGCCACTGTGGACAGCTGCTGGCCACCGGCTCCAACGACAAATATGTGAAAGTTCTGCCCTTCAACGCAGAGACCTGCAACGCCACAGGTGTGTGTGTGTGTGTGTGTGTGTGTCTAAGACAATGAGAGGAGTATGAAGCTGATTATACGTGGGGAATTTGAGCAATGAGGATTTTTTGAGCAATGAGAATTTGAGAATCCCCCTTGAGGATCAATAAAGTATCTATCTATCTATCTATTAGGGGTGTAAAGATTAACCGATACGTATCGGTATCCGTTTTTAACGTTTAAGATACGGCTACATCGATATGTGAAGCCCCGTATCGGAATAAAACTGAAATGAACCGGTCGTTATATCGATTTACTTGTTACAAATCGGTTCATAACCTTTTCTGCTCGCTCAGACTCTGATTTACGTTGCAAGCAGCGCGTTCATCCCACTTCCTGTTTTGAAACTACACGTGGCACGGATTTGTGGGTAAGGAAGTTCGTTTTGGGCTACACTCATTGCCCAAAGTAGACAAAGGACTTCATTACCCATACATCTACTGCAACTTAAGCACGTGACAACACGCACTCTGTCGGTGTTTGACAGATTTTACTCTTTTGTTTGTCAAAATCCAGCGCGAAATTTAACACTTACTATAGCATTCCTAAACGGCAACGATAGTCTGTACCATAGCCTTACGTTTGATGAAGGGATTTCCTTAATGTTAAAGAATAATTTGGCCCTTGCTGCTAAAACGATGTACAAATTATTATTATTTTGTTCATATTCACTCAGACTTGGAAGAAAATAGGCCCAGTTCATTGATATTGAGGCCTATGTTGTTCTAGCTATGAGAAAAGGTCAAGATTGTCTTAAGCACCGTTTTATTTTATTTCGGTATTGTCTTACCTCAACAATAGGCTACAGCTCCTTGAAAACAATCAGATATAACTCTATAAAATCTATAAAGTCTATAAAAATGTATTTTTATGTTGTATTTGGCTGCTTTGTTTGGCTGAAATGTAGATTATTCTTTTTTCATTTCAATACAATATATGATACAAACCTCAGTTTAGATAATCATATTCACACATTTGTTTTTGCCTAATTGACATGACCATGATAATTTATAATATAAAATAAATTTGCACCTTAAGCAAATGATAAAAAATCTTTCAGAATGCTTTCCATTCTTCAACTGCATCGAACTGCATCGAATCGCATCGCATCGAATCGTACTTAATCGTTTTTTATGAACATGTATCTTTTCTTGTATCGAATCGTGCCCATGTATCTAGATGTTAATCGTATCGTCTTTTACATGAGAGATTCACACCCTTACTATCTATCTATCTATCTATCTATCTATCTATCTATCTATCAATGTTACTGGGCAATGTTCCTCATTATTGTGGTTCTGGCATGTTCCCATTGATATTGGGAATACATGGGGCTATGTTTTGAGCAATGTTGCTGGGCGATCACTTAACCGGTTCCATATGCTCTGATTGGATGATCATGATAATATGGCTACTGATGATCGTCTAGTAAAAAATGTTGACCAGTATCAATGGGAATGTACCGGTATAATACTAAGGAATGTTGACCAGCTACATTGCTCAAAAAGTTGACTTGTGTATTATAAGCCCAAGATTTTATGTTGTGTCAGGATACTTTCTCCGATGCCATTATTACTACTTCCTGCAAATCAGCTCTCAGCCATCTGGTAGTTTAGTACTGTCGGTAAATAACACTGGACTGACATTGACATGGTGTGTGTGTGTTTGTGTGTGTGTGTGTGTGTGTGTTTTGCAGGCCCTGATCTTGAGTTCAGCATGCATGACGGCACCATTAGAGACCTGGCCTTCATGGAGGGGCCGGAGAGTGGGGGGGCCATCCTCATCAGTGCCGGCGCTGGGGACTGCAACATCTACACCACTGACTGCCAGAGAGGACAGGGCCTGCACGCGCTCAGTGGACACACAGGTACACACACCAACACACACACACACACACACACCAACACACACACACACACACACACACACACACACAAACAGAGAGACTACACAGACTTACGTTCCCATATTTGTGTATCCTCCTCTCAGGTCACATCCTGTCTCTGTACACCTGGGGAGGCTGGATGATTGCGTCCGGCTCCCAGGACAAGACCGTGCGGTTCTGGGACCTGCGGGTGCCCAGCTGTGTGAGGGTTGTGGGGACAGGCTTCCATGGCTCAGGTGGGTCCCACTCCAATATAAGTATAAGTAAGTATATATACTCTTTTGATCCCGTGAGGGAAATTTGGTCTCTGCATTTATCCCAATCCATGAATTAGTGAAACACAGCACACAGTGAGGTGAAGCACACACTAACCCGGAGCAGTGAGCTGCCTGCTACAGCGGCGCTCGGGGAGCAGTGAGGGGTTAGGTGCCTTGCTCAAGGGCACTTCAACCATGGATGTGGGCATAGGAGAGCAGTGCTCAACCACTTCCCCCGCTCACATTTTTCCTACTGGGTCAGTGATCGAACCGGCAGCCATTCGGTTACAAGCCCAAAGCCCTAACCAGTAGGACACGGCTGCCCCCACGCTTCCCTGGCTACGGATGCTGGTATTTACACTCACTACGAAGAGATAATGTAACGGGCAAGAGATAAGAAAGGAGCGTGTTAAGCTTGGGAATGCATTAGAGAGGAAGAGAAGAGGTTAGCCAAGATGTAGCAACGAGACACAATGGAATGTTCATGGAATTCAGCGACTTGTAGCGAGTTCTGGCGAAATTTATCTGCTAACGATGCCAAGCGTCTTGTGACAAAAAAAGCTAATCTCAACTTTTGAGGCGAGGAGTGATGACCGAGGAGTGAATCTGCACGTGTGTATGGAATGCGGCTGTTGACCCGTCCTTGACCCAGCTGCCCTTGTTGCCCCCACAGGTAGCCCTGTAGCGTCCGTGGCTGTGGACCCCAGCGGACGCCTCTTGGCGACGGGCCAGGAGGACAGCTCGTGTATGCTGTACGACATCCGCGGGGGGCGCATGGTGCAGACGTACCAACCCCACGGCAGCGACGTGCGCTCTGTGCGCTTCTCCCCAGGAGCGCACTACCTGCTCACCGGCTCTTACGACACCAAGGTCATGGTCACCGACCTGCAAGGTGAGGCTACGAGTGCTTCAGGTTGGGATCAGAACCAGTCAGCTACAGAGCATCTGTGTGTGTGTGTGTGGGAGTGTGTGTGTGTTTGTAGAAGTAAGGACACATTGGACAGTTGTAATGTGTTTGCTATGCATCTATCCATGTTTTTCTTTTCATATAGGTGAAGGTTCATTTTGTGGATTCACAGCACTGATAATGTTTTTTGTTGTTTGCGTTGTTTGTGTGTGTTCTGAAGGAGACCTAACTAAGCCTCTGCCCGTGACTCTGGCGGGAGAGCACGGGGACAAGGTGATCCAGTGCAGGTGGCACACACACGACCTGTCCTTCATCTCCTCCTCCGCTGACCGCACAGTCACCCTGTGGGCGCAAAGCGCCTAGGAGGACAAGCAGCAGAGCCACCTTTAAGCACAGCACAACACAGCACAGAGCAGACTAGTACTCTTCCTCGCCACCAGGGGGAGACGTAAGCACGCCAAGACCAGAGCCGTAGATAGGTCTCTATACACGACTCTGGCCCAGACCTAAACACACTCCACAGCAGTGTCCCTCTTTCTCCTGGCAGAGGGTGTCATGGGGAATGAGTTCATGTGTTCAGTGTGCCACAGTGTGTGTGTGCATCTGTGTGTGTGTTTCTGTGTGTTTGTGTATACTGTGTGTGTGTGTGTGTGTGTGTGTGAGCGAGAGAGAGAGAGAGAGAGAGAGAGAGAGAGACAATGAAATGAGGATGTGTACAGAATTGTAGTTCCTGCACCTTTTGTGTTAATTTATTATATTAGTCTATGTGCTCATGAAATGCTTCTAAAAATGATATACCTTCTCTTGACCCAATACCGTATATACTGGTAACAAGACTTAAGATGTTTCCTGTCCATGTGCATACTAAAAAGGTGAAAGAGCTGTTCTGTCAGAAAGTGAAAATCATTCCTACTCTGTGTAGACTCCAGACTCTTTCCTGTGTAGTGTCTCAGAATGATGTGATCCGCCACATTCCAATGTGCTCGGAAAATAATGAGCATTAAGCAAGAATAGATGCTTTAGCTGAAATGTTGCTCGGTTGGTGCCTTGTGAATTAGGTTCCAGTTTTATCCATTTAAAAAGCTTTACTAATGATAGAAACACAGGGTATGCCACCCTTCTGTGAAAGATCTGTGTGTGTGTGTGTGTGTGTGTACAGGGGTTCCTGTGTGTCTGTACAGCAAGTCTATCTTCTCTTAGAGCAGGTTGAGAAATATAAGGTGAAACTCCTGTAAACACTTCTCCAAGTTATCTGTGCAAAAAGACTGCAAGCGCCTCATCTCACCAATTCCATGTTCTTTGCATAGTTGCAGTACAGATAATAATAATAATTATGATAATATAATGACAAAGCATGATGTGAAAATTTCGGCATTCCTTTCTGGTTCCATAGTGCTTTACTGGAGCATGCGTGAAGCTGCTATTACATGAAGATCAAGTGTTAAGTGCTGCAGACATTTGATCCATTATGAGGCACTCAGTCGGATAGAAGAACAAAGCAAGTTTCCCAGATAGATGCTGCTGACCGGAGCAGCCAGATCAGAGCCATAGCCAGGTGTCTCTCTAGGTGTTCTCTTAGTGTTGCTGAAGTATTATTTGGAATTTGCAAACGGCCGCTCAATGCTGTCTGAAACCTTTTGATCTGTAATTAGCAGTGTTCTGTAATTATTTGGTAACTATAAATTGATGTTCTATGGCAGCCATCATTGTGCCTGTTGACCTGGCTTGCTTGCGTTTGCAGTTCCACAGATGTGCGTATGCAGTGTGAACCTTGGGGTTTGGATCAAATATTTGAAAATTCAAAGGCTCATAGGATACATGTTGTAGAACTGTATAGTCTGTTCTATCTCCTTATAGTGCCGCACACTCCCGAGTTACACATATAAGTCTTTAATGTTCACATTAAAGACTTATATGTGTAACTCGGGAGTGTGCGGCACTTCTCTCCTTTTGCAAGTGTTTTACTGGTTGCCAGCACCTTCTTTTCTGGTGTGCGTTTTGCACCTCCACCTATCTCCTTATAGTGTCATACTGTATACTGGCATTGACAAAATGTAACTGAGGGTTGTGGTCTTCTCAAAAGGGAACAATTTTTTTTTTTATATTGATTTTCAAAAATGTATTAGTTGCTTGATGTTATGTTAATGTTGCACTTTTTCACAAGGAACTAATATTTTAAAATGTATATTTAAGTTAAATATTTTTGCTTCATGTACAGCCATTTATTTTAACAAAATGATTTACTAATCAGTGAACTAATTCATATTTATTGTTTTATTTTGATGTATATTATAATTTCTTTTAGTTGTATCTTGTTAGCTTTTATATAAATATGGTGTAAAAAGCGACCAGTTCTGAAAAGTGTGACTGCTGCTGCAATGTTGGAGTAAAAGCCTTTCTGTCACTCATCATCACAGGCTGAGGTGCTGTTATTTATGTATATAAATCCAGGAGATGATGGTAAAATACTACTAGTAATGAAAGCATGGTGAAACATCACTGAGGTTGTTAATTTCAGCAAGGGACAGAAATTAACTGAACCGCTGGAGGTGACGCAGGCAGTTAGCTAATACCGGTATGTTAAAAAGTTAGACTTTTAAGGGATTCTTTATTAAAATATAAAATATATTTTTAAAAATTCCAGTGAGGCTTTGAGTTGTACAATCAAAGTTGTGGTCATCTATAGGCCTATCTTGTCTATAGGCTGTGCAGAACAGCCACCATAAGGGTCTCAAAACATTTGAATATCATGAAAAAGTATTTTTTCCCCGTATATTTCAAATACTGAAACTTTCATATAATCTAGATTCAATACACATAAAGTCAAATATTTCAAGCTTTCTTTTGCTTTAGTTTTCATCATTAATCTTTATGATTATGGTATAGGCCTACAGCTAATGGAAATCATAAATCTCACAATACAAATACAATTTTGACATACCATTAAGGGGAATCTGGTTAAACAGCTTATGTATTTTATGAAAACCTTCCAGATGTTATAACATTAACTGAGACATGCTCTACCTTCCTCCAAACCATACGCACTAGTCCTGTAGTAGCCTAGTGTATTTCCAATGCAATGCATTGATTTTCGGGGTAGGCCTACGCCTATTCGGACCAAGTGTTGTGTGCATCCCAAAAATGTCAGTGTGAACGTTCATATTCCTACACATAGCTATCGCTAGAACTTCGGAGGTGCAGGTGAGGCATATGGCCATGTTATGTCACGCCATATTACATAGCCTACAAGGAAGCCAACAGCTCATATAACACTTTCAGTTTCGTATGGGTGTTTCGTTTTGTACTTTTGTGTTGTAGTAAAGCCTACATGCTAGCAGATCAACTTTATCGCCATAAAATACAAAATGATTAGAGAATTAGGCCTAGGCCTACTGCTAGCTTACTCACCCCAAGTGCATTCAACGGAAAAAGACGATGATTGGGTTGACTACACAGACATGCTGCGTTACAATTCAGTATCTCAAAGCATGAGAGGAGGGGTAAGATATGAGACCGAATTTCTTAATGGACAGTAGGCTAGGCCTATTTTATTTTATTTAAATAGGCTAAATGCGACTTACTGTGGTTTAGTCCAAATTTTCATTTAGGGCATAGCTTATCTTTCAAATTGTACAATTGTTGTAGGCCTACAATTGTACAACAGACGCTTTAGCAAAATCTAAATGTCTAGCTTACAGCGACAGCTAGATCTGTCCATCATCATACAAAGCCCACCCAGACAATTTGATTAGTCCGAACAGCTCTGGTTCAGGCCGAACTTCCCGAACTCAAATATTGTGGGCAGGGCTCAGTTCGGGCTGACTTTCCAGGCTGGGGTGGCACTTGGGGTTGCTGATTGGATTCTTGGAATGTCCTGTGCCATCGTTCGGGCCGCGGCCCCCATCCGGCTATGTCCCTGCAACGACCGCCCAATAATTCAAATTCCTTATTAAAGCATAAACGTCATACACACGGAGAGAAATTGGTGAACAACTGAATTTTTTTAATTCAAATGTTGGCAGCCCTGAATTTGAATACAGGCTGGTAAATAAGTTATGCACACACACACACACACACAAATGAACGGCAACATATTCGTCTTTTCTTCTTACTAAGGATGATCCATGTGCAAAGTGCTACAAGAAATACGGATTATGGGCCCCGATAGTGGTGTTAAAGCATGCACCGGTTGGTGACCTCCTGAAGATCGGCCTGACTCTTCTAGTAATTATTCTGGTGAGTGTAACATTTAAAGTTAACTTTTCTGCCACTTCTTGTAAATTCACATTCACAATTTGCCTTCAAAAGAAAGCAGACTCTGGGCTGGCTATGCATGAGGATGTGTTTTACAGAATGGAATTAACCCATAGGATGCTTTCGTTTGTTTCCTTGCACTACTCAGGGCCATGTATGCATCAGGGCCCTCCGACAGTGGGGCAACCAAAGGGCCCCTCCTCCTGTCGCGGTGCCCCAAGCCCAGGATGCTCTACAGATGGTTGTCGGTGACGATCGTGTAGCTGTGGATGCTGCCACCCAGACCCCTGAGCAAGGGATGGAGCAGCGTCAAGCCGTGAGCCATCAAGAGATCCCACGTGAACCAGAGGAGATACCACAGCGTCGCCAACGCAGAGAAGAGAGCGAGGATTCATCTGATAGACCAGAGAGCCTCTCCAACACAGAGGGTCATGTGATGAGAGCTCAGACAGGACCAGTTGCTAGAGGGGCTTCCCTCGATAAAGAAAGACCTAACTTTAACAGGCAGCTCCAAGCACAAGAGGCACATGTAAGTTCATAAGGTCCTCATACAGGTATAATTTATATAGCAAAATAATGGGTGGTTATCTGTTACAAAAAGGCTATACACCTGTTTAGTGGACATCCACTGTATCAGGAACCATGTTAACTCAGTCTTGCTTTATTATCTCTCCAGGATACTGTACCATGTAGAGGAGAGGGTGATGGTGGAACAGACTCAGACAGTGAGAGATACTGTAGTTCTCACTTTCCAGTTCCTGAGACCACAGAACAACAGCAACGGCAAACTCCAGAACCGTTTTGAGCGTCATTGTCTACAGATGGTAGACTGGGCAGGATGTAGGGACGTTTGCTTTAACCAAAACACATGCACATCCTTCTACAGCAGTGGTTCTTAAACTGGGGGTCGCCAAAAGTTTTGGAGGGGTTGCGAAATGATTTGCAGTCTGGATTAAAGACATTTTTCTAAAGGTTTTTAGTCAAAGGCTGCCATTGACACAATGCCTTTGGTGTTTACACAGCCTACCTATGAAAGAAGACATTTTCTGCATTTGCTTACAATGCCCATCTCGGAACATTTTTAAACCAAATTCCGCCGATTAGAAAGAAGGGGGTCGCGAGACTTGGCCCATGTTTTTTGGGGGTTCGCCTGACAAAAAGTTTAAGAACCACTGTTCTAGAGTACCACCTCAAACTGTGAATTATGCCAAAGCACTGCCAATTAAGCACTGAGATACCGTCAACACCTGAGGTGAACATACAGGCCTGCCTCTAAACAGCGCTGTATATCTACAGGTCTGGACTCTTGGGTCCAAAGGAATCACTGGACAATGTAATGTAAATATTTGTGATAAGTGATAACTACTGTACAGGAAAGGATCTGTAGCAGTTTACTGTGAAGTTGGTAAGAAAAAGTGTAGCATAAAGTCTCAGCATCACATTTAAAACCAGAGTTCTACACAAATGAGGTTCCCCGTGTGCTTCAAAATAATACGTACAAAAGGACATCAGGGTGCTACACATTATGGAGTTGTTTTACCAAACACATAGTACATAATTGTATCATGCCAATAATTGTGAGCAACGTGTTTTAGTAAAAAATATGTATTTCTTTATGAGATTTTCCTTTTTCTCAAAATAAATTTGCTTCTCTTCAAGATTGGATTTTTCCTAATTTTGTTTCATTGTGAGATTACAATAAATCACCAACAGATTATTTTTTATACCGGTCTCTAGTCAATTTTAGCAGAGGTGCCAATAATTCTGGAGGATACTGTATTTGTCTTTACTTCTTGCTAAGGATGATCCATGTGCAAAGTGCTACAAGAAATACGGGTTATGAGCCCCGATAGTGATGTTAAAACATGCACCGGTTGGTGACCTCCTGAAGATCGGCCTGACTCTTCTAGTAATTATTCTGGTGAGTATAATACTTCAGATTCATTGTGTTTACAAAAGGCAAAAAGGCTGCACAAAAAGGCTGTACACCTGTTTAGTGGACATCCACTGTATCAGGAACCATGTTAACTCACTCTTGCTCTATTATCTCTCCAGGATACTGTACCATGTAGAGGAGAGGGTGATGGTGGAACAGACTCAGACAGTGAGAGATACTGTTGTTCTCACTTTCCAGTTCCTGAGATCACAGAACAACAGCAACTGCAAACTCAGGATGAAGGGACATTTGCCTCAACCACAACACACGCAGATCCTTCTACGGTACCACCTCAAACTGAATTATCCTAAATTAGGGGCTCTCAATTTTTTTGGTTCCAAAGACCCCTTTTGGGGCAGGACATTTTCTGAGGACCCCTCATATCCGTATAAATTTCCATTTGTATTCTCTGAAGTTGTGGCCAGGTCCACGATTCTGTGTTTTCTGCCAGGTGTGTGGTCTTTTGTCAATTTGGGATTTTGCCTCACTTGTCGACATGGACTGACTCAAGTATTTCTACACATTCATCAGCTAGCTGCCTGACAAATAAGCCAAGCTAAGCAGCAGTAGGAATGGTTCGTCATGACCTTATTGAAGTTTTTCAAGTTAAATGTTGATGTGGGTGGGAACAAATAGACACAATTTGCTTTTTTATGAGTGAAAAGGGGCATCATCTGTAGATATGAATGTTTAAAATGACAAACCTCAAGTTTATAATTTAAAGCAAAGGGGTTGGGGTCCCCGGACCCCACTTTGAGAACCACTGTGCCAAAGCACTGCCAATTAAGCACTAAGATACTATCAACACCCCCATGAGGCAAACATACAAGCCTGCCTCTAACTGTGCTTACACACCAAGATCTTGACTAGAGCTGCAAAATGTGCCCTGCTTTCGATGCTTGAACCCACACACCAGCTGGAATGTTTAACATTTTTAAAATAACTGTATCCCTACATAAATTAACTTCATTTCATGTTAAGAATTACTTCATCAAGAAGTAACATTTGAATGATGGTCATTGTCAACATCTGGCAACTACTATCCATAACTTAATCATGTAAAGTTATTCAGCATATAAAAAACCCCATTTCAGACACCATGTTCATTTAATTGATTCTTACCATAAAGTTGACCAAGCTTGAACTTTCTGTTTGACGCTCCTGACGCTCAAAACACGACACCAACAGCTTTGTAACTTCTTGCTGCAGAGAGACACTGGCTCTCGTAGAAAATCAATGGCTTCCGTTGGCAGCTCGACACCCTGGGTGTGTACGTATAGGACTCATGCAGCGCTGTATATCTACGGCTCTAGACTCATGGGTTCAAATGAATCACCGGACAATGTAATGTAATATATATATATGATAACTACAGGAAAAGAAAGATCTGTAGCAGTTTACTTAATATGTGAAGTTGGTAAGAAAAAGTGTTGCATAAACCAATAAAACATGTATGTACTCTGTAAGGCATATCTCACATCACATTTAAAACCACACCAGAGTTGTACACAAATGAGGTTTTATTCCCTGTGTGCTTCAAAATGTTAAGTACAAAAGGATATCAGGGTGCTATACATTAAGGAGTTCATTGTTTTACCAAACACATAACAGAATTTTCTCATGCACACACTACTTACACACATATGGACAATTAAAAAAATATAATTATAGAGAACTGTACCTTTCTAAACTCTACAATGAAATCTGGTGGGAATTAAAAACCTTAAAAGAGAAATGAAGTGGCAGTGTACACTTATAGGATGAAAGGAAGAAAAACAAAAATGAAATCAGCCAAAATAAAAATACACAAAACTGCAGTCAAGTATCTAAACACTTAGATACACTAAGGGATAAATTGGAATACTATGCAGTGAATGTAAAAATAAAAACATAAAATCTGACAGACCAATTTTTCCAAACACTCTTACAGTGCAGTACTATTTGTTCAGAAATCTGGTCAGAAGATGGAACCTGAGTTTAGGAAAATTGTGCCGTTTTGACAAAAACAGCCTTTTTCCCATTCCACGTCCAGTTAATTTCCTGGAAATCTTCTAGCGCTGAAATATAACTGACCCCCAAACTCTTTGACGGTCTCTGCGCCATCTATGCGCATGCCCTGTATGGACGCGCATGCGCTGCAGTACATGAGCAGTTTGTGATGTGCCGAGCTGTGATGGTGGCTGGGGTGAGGGCGGACACTACAGCTGGTGGCAGCTGGCGCTGGCGGGCAGAGTGACCCGCTGCTCGTCCATGCGCTTGGCCTGGGAGCGCATGATGAGGCTGAAGAAGTCCTCGTCGGGCACCGTGGGGCCTTTGCAGGGGGGAGGTGGGGGGGCACACCGCTGGTCATCCAAACGAGAACCCTGGGCAGGGAGAGGACAGAGAGAGGAGAGGCACCGGGGATGAGCAATGCAGCACCAAGACATTTTGAACACACCTAAATAACGTTTATAAGTATACAGTATAGCGAACTGGGAAATGGTTGTAAACAGTGATAGTGAAGTTACACCGGGCACGTAACTGAAGCGTTCCATTCGCGACACGTAAAACACATTTTAGAAGGCTGGTCTATTTTTTTTCGAATGTACGCGCCGCTATCACGTCTGGTGTAGCAACTTTCATTGATTATAGTGGAAGCTAATTGTTGCAGCAGACGCAACACGAATGGAACCATCTTCAGACGGTTGTCAGGGAGGGGGGAACCGGTCTATATGGGTTTTTCCCCCAAAACACGCTATGTTTGCTGGACAAAGGAGACGCCAATGGAGCAATTTGCAGATATTTCAAAGGTGTCTACCGAAAGCCTACTATTACACCGATGCATCATGCATAATCTCTGACAAGGTCTCCTGATATACAGAAACAATTGGAAAAAGGAAAAGCAAAGACCTCCATCATGAAAAGCAGAGTGGATTTACTTTTGGCCAGAACACTATTTAAGTATGCCTGGACTAAGGTGATGGCATTGTTTAATACTATACAGATGTAAAATTTTGACATATTTTAATCAATCAGGCATGACCGTTTTCCCTAAAAACTTCTATAAATTAAATTATCTGGTTGTGTATTAAATGGTTGTGAATCTGTTCTGGACCTGCTGAATCCTGTATAAATAACACATAATAAATCTGCTTAGAAAATCAATACAAGGCAACAAACAAAATGAGATCTGCACCCTGAGAGGTTTTCTCCTTGATTTAAAAGGTCACACTTTACCTGGCACTTGACCAGCATGTCGAAGAACTGGTCGTCGGGTTCGTTGTTGTCGGCGCTGGCCATCAGCTGGTTGAGCACGGCTTGGCTCCTGTGCTGCGTCAGCCGCAGGCCTGGCAGGCTGCCGCCCGTTCCCGCGCGCTGGTCGTCAAGCCGACGGCCCTGAGTGCTCGCCACCAGGCTGAAGAACGGCTCCTGGCCAGGGGACGCCTCCGAGAACGCTGCAGAGAAATGTTCATCTATTATTGTCGCAGTAAACTACAGTTGCAATTTCAGTCAAACCAAAACCATGCTCCTTACATCAAAGTTGGGCTTATGGTCCTGCAAATTCAAGAGTACGTGGAGATTTAACAATATTCGTTCAAGCCAAACCACAAAGGGGCTATTAGCTAACTATTAACGACTTGTCTTTCTACTGAAGGGATCTAAAGACAGCAGCTGATTAATAACTCTGGACTGGCCTCCCAAGCTGCTCTTTCCTGAAATGCTTCCATATGATGTATGTGTGGACCAGATCACAGAGGAGAAGAGGCCGTTCATTTCAAACCAAGAGAGAGAGAGAGAGAGAGAGAGCTCACATTTCTTCATGCCGGTGGGCGGTGTCCGTGAGGGACTGGACGGTGCAGACGCGCTGCTCTTCCTGTCCAGAATGGCGCAGCGCTGGTCATCCATGCGGTTGCTCTGGAAACGGCTGAGCAGGTCAAAGAAGCTCTCGTCTCCCAGTGTGTCCACACTCGCCCTCTGAAAAACAAGACAAGCCGTCGTGAACACATGATGTAAGCAGAGCGGCACAGAACGACTGGAACTTGGTTAATAATTTGGTTTGATAGGACGGAGGTGTTTGAGAAGCTTGTGATTGGCTCAATCCAGTCCAGAGGGCAGTCCACATAGTTTAACTTTTAAATTGATGGATGGGCACAATCAACAGACTTTAACAAGAGACTTATTAACATTGACTGGCCTTGTGTCAAACTGGCTACCTACTGCATCACGACTTTCCTAGAGCAATAAATATTCAATCTGACAGATAATCTGAATATTAACCTTAGGGGAGGAGAGGGTAACAAAACAGACGTATAAAAACCTTAATCTAAATAAATAATCATAATAAAATCTTTAATCTAAGGATGAAATAGATCAGGCCTTGGTGAGGTCACCTTCTGAGGCCCGGGGCCCTGCGTGGTGTCCTGAGTGTTGCTGCTGTCCTGCAGGACTTTGGTGGAGCCACTCTTGTGTTTCTTCCCCCTGAAGCGGTTCACAAAGAAGAGTCTGGACGAGGACTTGCCCAGGCTGGGCTTGGCTGGCTTGGTCAGGATGTCACTGGCCCATTTCTGTCCCTGTGTACGAGAAGTACGCAAGTCATGGACCATCACACGCTAAAAGGTAAAGAAATGACAAGAATCTGATTACAACTAACTGCGACTGTTGTATGAGGAGATAGTACACATTGACGTTTAAACACAGGTAAGTAATCTTGCATATAAATGAAGCAGTTGCTACAACTAATAAATAATAAATATGTTAGAAAATATCATAAAACGGTTTGACAGCGCTTACATTGATCTTGTCGGGAGTTAGTTTCATCAGCTCCAGGTTCTCCATGCTGTGGCGCCTGCTCATTCTTGGCCGTGCCCCTAAAAGAAAACACATAGACTACTGAATCAAGGCCCCTAAAAATTAACTAGGTACTTCAGACTGAATATGAAATTAGCCTCTTAGCTCTGACAAATACAAAATAACCTGACTCACCAAACCTACCTAACTTGTTGCCAGAGCTTGCTTTAGTATTAGTAACCAAACATTATTACACTTGTAGTGCCATAATACAGCAGGATCATAATCAGCATCATAATCAGGCTGGATGGCAATAGTCAATCTCCATGATACAGTATGTGGCAAAATAATATAAAAAAAGAATTATTAGTGTTGTGTTTGGAATATGAATTAGTCTGAACTATAGTCAGATATTTTGATTCTGGTCTAACTGCCATGGATACAGAAAGAAAATCAAAGAAATAGAGAACAGACAAATGTCTTGTGGACCCCCTGAACACGGCCTGACTGTATTCAACAGGGTTTCTGCAGGTATCAGCAAATCTCATTTAATGCTTTTTCATGCCCTTTTTCATGCCACTTTAAACTAATTTCATGCCCATGTCCAACTGCAGATACAATCACAGCACGTTGCTTTACTAGCATCCGGTGTCGCGACTTCCAATTAGAAAAACAGCCAATCTAAACGCTAACAAGAGGATGATCTTCCTATGTACACCACACAATGAAACAATTGGGGTCTTTTTGTGTTCAACAGAAGTCAGCAATGCCGAATACTACGTTTTTTTTATGGTTAGATGGCATAGAAATCAGTCTCTGCTGGTAAGCGGTATGACCTGTGGGTTACCTGCTCGGTTGTAGTCGATCTCTTTCTCTGACAGGACAGAGTTGTTGGTGCTGTAACTCAGACCCAGCACCATTTGCAGGTCGGACACGTTCATGCGGGCCGTCAGCTCTCCGGTGCGGTCCCCGGTCTAGAGTGACCACAAACCACACAGCAGGTCAATCAGGGACACGCAAACACACTCACAGTGTTTGAAAATCATAATGTAAGGTGAAGTCTGTGACCACATGCATCAGATCAGAGCGTTTATGAACAACAGCACAGCCACAGAAGGAATTGTACATGTGGAAAATGGCCAATACCTCTTTGCAGATTTCTAGATGTTTCTCTGCAAAGTGCATGGCTTGGTCGTGGTTTCCCAAGGCTGTGTGTGCATTCCCTAAACTCCAACAGGCCCGGCCTTCTCCGATCCTACAGGGAACAAACACACACCTCATTAATTTCCCAAGCACAAACAGCACAGCCATATTGGTATAACGTTAAAATATGTGGCAAGACATGCATGGAGTGGTGTGTGTGTGTGTCTTTTGTGTGTGTGTGTGTGTGTGTGTGTGTGTGTGTGTGTGTGTGTGTGTGTGTGTGTGTGTGTGTGTGTGTGTGTGTGTGTGTGTGTGTATACATTACCTGTCGTTGAGGTCCTGTGCAATGATGAGGTGTTTGAGGTGGTAGTCAATGGCCCTCTCGTAGTCGTGCAGGAGGGTGTAGGTGTTTCCCAGGCTGTAGCAGGCCTGAGCCTCCACTGCCCGGTCCTTCAGCTGCCGAGCCAAATGCAGCGCCTTCCTAATCACACACACACATACAGTACATGTAAAACACACACCCTCAGACAGAGTGACTTTACACTTTATAATCCTGTCTCATACCCTTTTGTCAGTGCTACGAACCCATTTGTGTATGACTTGACTCCAGGACTATTGTGTTCATAATACCACCCTTTTAATTACACTGACACGGTTTCCCTTCTCTGTGTGTTTTTGTCCCTCTGAAGAGGGATGCAATTCAAATCAACTTAACAGGCCGTAGCGTTATGAGGAAATCACTTTTCAGCGCCACACCTATAGACCTATATTTACGCTACTACACAGCAATCTAAATAATAAGTAACCGCTATATCTGGACTGGTGTCTCTATACAAATCACTGGTGAAGTTTGTTGGAAAAAAAAAAGTTCTAGGTTTTTTTTTTTTAAGAAAGCAAAAAATAACTGTTTGCCAGTTTGCCAGCCCCTGAAGGTGACTTTTAAAAAGCAAGAGCCGAGCGAAGAGGAGCGTTTGTTTTCTCAGCCCGGCGGCCGGGAGCAGAAAACCTCATTACTGGGTGATGAATGAATGTCTGGCTCACTTGTAGTGTTCTGCTGCCATTTCAAATTCCCCCAGGAAGATAAAAGCGTTGCCCAGGTTGCAGCAGGCTCGTCTCTGCGCTGCCCGGTCACCAAACTCCTTTGCTATGAGCAGCCGCTGGGCAGAAATAAGGGCAGAGCACAAACAGCACTCCTGTTAAAATCTACCCGACAATGAACCACTGGAGTCTCAAATGGTGCCTTTTGGGAGCACAGATTGCCTTGTTCGGACTTTTATTTTAAATTGAAATCTCTCAGACTAACAGCTGCATTGTTTGCAGGGATACATTTATTGTTATTTAATTTATCAATAAGGTGTTCATAACGGTATATCTAATGGTTGATCATCATCATATGTTTTAAAAGGCATTAAATGCACACCTGCTCATGGAACGCCACTGCTCCCCGGAAGTTTCCCAACAGGTAGTGCGTGTTACCCAGGTTACCATAGGTCCGGCCTTGGGCTGCCTGGTCTCCAAGCTCCTTCACAATAGCCAGGTTCCCCCTGCACCATTAAAACATCACAAGCAACACAAACACAAAGCTCAGGTTTACACATGCAGGCCTGCATTTTGAAATGCATTGATAAGGCCCACTTTGCATAAACACACACATTGTAATTCTTGTTTAACTCATCCACCCGACACCTACATGTATGGCCTACTACACACACATGCATACATGTAAACACACACACACACACACACACACCCCCAGGGCTCACTCATAGTAATCTGCGGCTCTTCTTAGTGCTGTCATGACCTCCTCTGGGAAATCTCCTGGGTCTGCCCCGCTCCAGCAGATACTCTTACCCTTGGCATGGTACACATTCCCAAAGTTATAAAGTGCTCTCGCCTTGCCGACCTGCCGAGAAAAGCAAGAAAAACACTCTTAGGGAAAACAAAAACATTGGGTGGACCACACCTATCAGACGGAACACCAGGAAGCCTTTGGTCTGAAAATAACCTGTCTCAACTCCTGAAAGGAAATGGATACCACTTTTAGCCAGCAATGGAATCCAACCATGTCCCTCAGTGTGCAATATACAGACACAATAAGTGGCTGACAGGGTTGCCTGTGGAACTTCTGGAAGTTTGATGATTGGCTAATTGACAAACCATGTTGAAATTTTAGATGCTACATAGAGAGCACAAGATAGTCTATAAAAATAAATAGCATTTAAAACGTACAGGAAGCAGGAGTTATCCAAAAGGGTACGTACTATCTAATATTTTTGTAATAAGCTATGAATCCCCATTTATTTCAACAGTTAGTAAATCCCTCTCAACATTCCATACATTTCCCAGATAAAAAACAGGAATTCCCCACCTTATCGTTCAGGTCCTGGGCTATATCCAAGTGCCTTTGACAACAAACAATAGCTTCATCAAAGCGACCCAGCGCCTTCAAAGTGTTCCCAAGGTTCCCACTGGCTTTAGCTTCGCCAAGCTGATCCCCAATGGTCCTGAGGAGTACACAACAGAGTTCATTTCCAGACGCTTGGTCGAGAACCAAGCCATTCTCGGCCAGAACATCTGTTCATATTTACAGAAATTCACAGTAATGTGTTCCTTCTCAGTGTTAGTTCATTTCATCAACTGATTCATTGCACGTGTGTATTTTAGTGTGTTCATTCTTGTGTCAAGAGCAACTGAAGGGTTTTTTTCTGTCATATTTCATGTGAAGTGATACATTTCCACAAGGACAAATAAATTACAAATGATTTATGTTTGAGAGAAAGCCAAGCCCATTTCCAAATAACCATAGGGTTAGCACTAGCAGTGTCAAAAAAAAAATACTGTCAGAAGGGTCGCTGACCTGGTTAGGGTGAGGTCGTGGTGGTGGAACTCCAGCGCCTTGGTGAAGTCGTGCAGGTGGAAGTAGGCATTGCCCAGCTGGCTGTAGACTGCGCTGAGCACCTGCAGGTCCTCCGTGCCCACCTGGATGGCCGCCTCGAAGAAAGAGACCCCGGCCTGGTAGTCGCCCAGCTTGCAGAGGCGCTCCCCCTCCAGGGCCAGCTCTAGGCAGGAGGCCTCCATCCTGGACAGCAGAGGACACAGACACAAGAGACGGAGCCACGTCAACTCCAACTCATGGACTAACACCAAAACATCGCACGTCAAACCCAAGAAAGTCCTGTTCTAACTGCTTGCCCACAACATAGGCAATGATGTGAGAAAGGTTCACAGTCTGGCAACCGCTTCTTGTGCGCTGTGGACTAAAGGCACATCGGAAATGAAAGCAAAAGAGGCTTAAACTTAGCAGTTCACAACAGCATTTAATTTCCCTGCACTTTCAGCCTCTTTACTCTGTCCTCTTTCAAACTCCGCCTTGAGGAGGCGTTTAAAACAACAAAAAAACATTAAATGCAATTACTGCTGTAATAATTTCCACCCACACATACAGTCCACATTCCCCGTAGTTGTACACTACTGCAACATAGGACTTAACGCTTTGAACCTTGCCCCTTGAAGATAGGGTGGGGCCTAGATATGTGGCTTCAGCGCTGTACAATTCCTTCCTTTACTGTTAAGAATGTTAGGCCTGGAGGGAGTGTTTAAGGAACTCCTACAGGAGATTACATGGAGTTAAGCAGCCCTGTAGGTTCCTAATTTGTCAAGAGAAGTGCACCTTTAATCACATTGTAAGACTTGAATAATGGAAGACTGGAATAATGTTTTATCCGGCTGGTTATATGACCATCAGTGGTCACACAACAACAATTTCACAACTCATACTTTTACATGAGTTACAGTTACATTGCAGTTTAATGAGAAGCTCCTCTACATTCAATTATAGACAGGCAAATTACATATTTATAACAGTAAAAACATGGATCATTATTTCAAGATCTCGCCTTCTCTCCATATTTATGGCACTGGTTGCATGAATGCACGCATATAGTGGATTTAGATTTAGAAGTCTGCCTGGAACATCAGAGAAGCTCAGCTGCTCTACCAACTTAGGGTCATTTGTCAAGTTTGCGTGCTAACCATGTCTTGAGAAGACTACTCCCACAACAAAACCACATGGAGTGGCACTTCTTCTTCCTGTAACTTCTGTGCCTTGAACCGCAGTCAAAAGAGAAAGTTTAGAAAACACTGCCTCCTAATCATAGTATGGGCCAATGCAGCACTTGCTGCCGTAGACTATTTTTTCTTTCTCTAGCCTAGTGTGCTTCCTGTAGACCACAAGGCTGACCCAAATGACAAGGCTAGCCTTCCTGAGGAGCCCAAACGGAGCGTTCCCTTGCCTGATGCCTCGCCTCCTTCATAACAGCTAGCCAGCACAATGTCTGAGGCCAAGGAGGCTGAATTCCTAACTACAGCATCCTAACCACTAGCTCAGCACATCTAAAACAATGTGGTATGTGGTCAAGTCATATAGATTTGTGGAATGTATTTCTGAAATAAAAAAGAATAGGTTAATTGTACCCTCTATGCAATCTGATGTGATATTTATCATATATGTTCATGCACAACTCTTTTGTGCAATAAAACAGGCTGTAAGTCCTTGGTGTGCGGTCAATCCAATCTAGCCTTGATCTGTTGAGCCTAAACACATTAACTATTAGCAGGCTTCATTGTCCAGGACTATTTGTTTTCTTAATCAGGCATTAACAAACTAGCTGAAAGGAGATAGGCCTATTGTGTTTTAAAAACGGTTCTTAAATTTATATTCAAATTTCCAACCCTGCAGCACAAACTACATAGTAAACAGCTTTGACGGCAAGTAGGAACAACTAGACGGTTTATCTATTTTATTTGGATCAAAATGAATTAAAGAATGCAATAAAACCAGTTGTCAGACACCTGTGTACTGACTGGTAGGGCAGTACATTTGGAATTGAGCTTCCAGAGGCAATAGCCAGTCGACCGACCATTTTAATTATCTGAAACATGGTTTACTGTACACAGAATTAACCCCATTGTGACATATGTGACAAGAGCAACACAAAGCCAGCACTATACATCTCAGAGATGAGTCAAATGAGGTTTCTCATAAGCAGGACAGTGAGAACTGAGGAGGACAATGAGAAACCTGAGCTGCTGAGGCAACCGGCTGCAGACTCTACAGTATATTAATGTTCCTTAGGTTAATAAGGACACTACAATAAATACATGGACACTCTTTCAACAGACAGAAGACACAGAGATACTACAACGCAGCTAATCAGCTTCAGGCTTTTATGAGGATTAAGCTTGTTGGAGAATAAGGCATTTTGCAATTAGATCAATAAGCAAATTGCTTGGGCTACTTGTTCCATATCAAGTCATGACAGAGACAACACAGAGAAACAACAGGGTTTCCTTTGCCTACTTCGCTGGGCTAATGACCAGTGCTAGGAGGACCCTACCTGATGTCATCTGGCTCGACACAACTACAGAAGCACTCTGGGAACCTGCGCGGCATCTAAAGTGTGTCGGGGCCTTTGGGACCACGGCACCTTTGGTCTGCAGAGGTCTCCCTGGAGATGGCGGGGGCGGCTTCCACTCAGATGGCAGTCCAGCACGACTGCACTCGTACATAGACATACTTTAGCCCTGTGGCGGCATCTGACTCTAAGACAACCAAGTATCAGCGGCCAGCCTTACCACTCACTTCAACTGAACTTGAAGCTTATGTATATATTTTACAAAACAATGCTTGAAACGAATAAATTCAGGATCTGCCGTCTGCTAATTGAAGTTTTAGAACGGAGTTGACCTTTAGAGGCGGCATCGTTGTTGTTGTTGAGAGGGCAGGAGAGGGATTGGGGAGAACTGAGCCGTCAGCGTTTCGGGGGATAATCTAAGATGACCCTTTCCCCTAGCCAGTCACCTACGATTACTTCTCTCTCTCCCTCATGCTCTCTCTCTCTCTCTCCCATTATCTTCCCCCTCTTCTACCCCCTCTCTTTGTGGGTACTGGGGATTAGACACACTCACTAAGAGGTGCCTTACAGGACAATGAATGGATTTTGCCTCTAAACATTTGTTTTTGTCTACAATTCTCAGGTCACAGAGGAGAAAAAACAACCTTGTGATGATTGCATGTGTTTGTAAATGTCCTTCAATTCAGTTGCTACAAAACTTGCTACATAACGGTTTACATTGTTTTTCTTTTTCTTACATCGTTTTGTATGCAAGGTCCACTTCTCTCACAGCAGCCAAATTTACATTGGTGTGTCATTGGTGTGACATCAAAACAATGTTATGAAAGGCCTACCAAAAGGTGTATGATCATCCCAATTATCTGCATTACAATACCAAAAACACATCACAGAGGATGTGTTTTGTGAGTGAGAAGCACATCAATAATGTATTGAATAAATATCATACCGTATTGACACCCTTTGAATCAGAATCCAATTGTGAGTCCACACTTAAATAATCAAGCCTAATTAAGGTGACTCGAGGGGCAGATGTTTGCATTAGAATGCCGAACAAAAAACAAAAAAACAAAGGGAAATAATCATAAATATTTGAGTGGGACATTAAAAATGAAGTGAGCAGAGAGAGGGACTCCTCGGAGTAGCCCTACAGAGGAGCACCAGGTGCAGCCTCATCTCAGCAACTGCACAGAGCCCCACGAAATCACAACACTTCACCGTAACCATGGTGAACAAGAACAGCTGACTTTAAAAAAAAAAAAAGTTTTAATGGACATCACTTCAGGGAGCCAAAGTATTACCACGTTTGGAATCCCCATATAGAGGTGTCAAAATAGTATGAGCAAGGAAACTATCCCATTCGTTTCATTTGACCACATCTCTTAAAACTCTTAAAACACAAAACCCATGAGAACAAAAAAGCATAACAAAGTATGCATGCCTACCTGTAGCGGACATGGGAGGACTGGTCCTCACTTCGCATGCTAACCAGAGAGCCATTGGCATCCATTGAAGGGCATAATAAAAGCTGATATCCCGAAGAAGATCCGAAAAGTTGGTCAGACATTTGCCAAAGGGAGGGCAAAGGGGGAAAAGACATACAAAAAAAGACCTGCTGGGTGGTCCAGATGAAGTGACATTGGTTTACTTTTGCAGTCGGGAGTAGGAGACAGGGTTTAATGTGTCCTTCGACAGTGCTACAGCTGAGATGGGGAGCCCAGGCCGTCGTGTTCACTAAAAGAGTACTGGTTCTTCACACTCCTGTGGCTTAAGCGCTCTTGTGCGTTTAGTGCTTTTTATTCCCTCTTCTGCGGCTCTCTGTAAAGGGAACACAAGATGCTGTGTTTGAAGCCTCAGTCTGAGCGCATAACGCCATGGCAACACCCACCAAGCAGCGTGAACAAGCAGAGTGAATGCAGGCAGCTGTGTGTGTGTGTGTGTGTGTGTGTGTGTGTGTGTGTGTCAGAATCCAGACTGTGTATCTAGGCATGAGATGACTCCAGCAAGAGATGGCAAGTGAAAGTGATGGAGTGAAAGTGCATTAGCTTGTTTGCCACATTTCAATGTTTCCACCATATAACCATTGCTAATGACCTAATTGTGGGATGTATAAAAGCAACTATTGTTCTGCTCTCTAAAAATGAGAGCAAGTGATGCAATTAGGAGCAAGTGAAGCACAAAAATGGCAAGGCTACTTAACTGTAAAGCTTGGGAAAGCCTTTCATTTTAACCCAAAGAGAAACTTCATCCAAAAAATAAAGACAGTTGAACAAAGACCAAAGGGCAAAATGAAACCAGTTCTTGCCTACGGTGCATTGGGCTCCTTATACAAAGATCTTAAAATTGTCTAAAATTTGTTTGAACCCACTGCAATATGCCATTAAAGTTTTATATGAAGTCAACAAACACTGCAAAGAGTAGTCTCACAATGCTGAATCAGTCTTAGTGTTCTATAAACACAGTTGAAATGGCTTGACATTGAAATGATTAGCCTGATGAGTCATATGCTTCCTAATCCATATGCTTAAGACCCAATGCAGTCCTGCTGGCTGAAGGCTTTAGCATCTTGGAAATTCAGAGAAACGCAGCTCATCCAATCACGTCATGGTTCATAATGAACTCCACATGGAGTCCTAGGCCTATAGCTGAAACTTGAACCTCTACACTTCAGGTAGTGCTAGAGAAACCCCAATTCATATAATTTGAACCACTCATGACACAAGAGGGCTGTTGGAAACGGATTCCATGTGATGACTGCATATAAAATGTCAGATATTTGAAAGTAAAAAAAAGCACAACACAGCATGATTTGGAAAGCCATGCAAGTATGCATTTATCTAGACTTCTAGTCTTCACTGGACTGGCAATACCGGTGTCCTGTCTTCCAAACGGGTTATCCGTTTCCAACACTACACAAAGCACGAGCAAACGTGACACTGTTTATTTAGGTTGACTGAGGCACAGGTGAGTAAGCACACACCCAGTGAACCAACAACAGGGGAAATGAAAATAGTGTTACAAAGGAGACTTGCAGACTGGCTAAGGTAGTTTTGCTGGGAACACAATCACTCAACTGAATCCAATGAGCTCATTTGTCCAGACAAGATGGCACCCAAATTGGAATTGATGACTAACCGACTGAACAAAGCTATTCAAAAGCCATCAACTGCCAAGAGCGCAACACATCAATGAAGAAAATAATAAATCATGACCTTGCTTTTTTTTCTATTTTGGTTCATGCATATGGTATAAATCATGATGAGCTGCTTTTTTGACAAAAGGACCAACCATCTCACAAAAGGGCTACAGATAACAAGAAAAATTCTTTGAGAAAGGCTTTCAATACTTTAGTGTAGGAGTATAGGAGAATGATATACCCACTCTGAACTTGTGGTAGCTGCTTTTAAGGGAGGTCTCCTATTAACAAAGCCACAAGAGAAAATCATACACACTGAAAAAAGTAAAGGCCCATTAGGAGAATTCACTAACAACCCAAAAGGCTCTCAATAGTAGGTGTGGCTGAAGTCTACTCTAACGTTACTGACTCAATAGTGTTTGTCAACAGACTTTCACAATACAAGGAAGAAGGACCCAAAGCAATGCCCCATGCAAGCAAAAACCGGATATCCATAATGCCAAAGAATAGATTATATGCTACTAACCTGTAGTAATAATGCGTTTTGTTCTCTTAGTCCTGAAAGGAAATAATACATAAATTAGGCTGGAGAAATGATGTTTACGTAGAGTAATGTTAACTCTGATGAAGGCTGTCAAACGTCAGTGTTCAGAAAATATGATTGATGTCAGGCAAACAACTAGCAGCTACTTCAGAATGAAGACTGCCTACTTACCTAGCCTAGATAAAGGCAACCATTAAAAGGGATTTCTGGTCTAAAACCATGGCGAATACAAGTATGTTACAATGCCAACGCTTTAAAAATGCAAGCGATTAATTGATTTTATGGACTGAATTCAAAGAGAATTTATCAATCGTAAAAAATACTGTGCTTTGAAAGAAAAGACTAGACTATTAATTAACACATGAAACATTTGAACTCAATAAAAAGTGATTAATGAGTTACGTGTTATTGACAACTTGCTATATGTGACTTCAGTTAAGCTTAACTTCATTTAGCTGCTAACTTAACGTTAATATGATAGATATATTTGATGTGATATGCAACGAAAGATTGTGGATATCTCCAAGCTTTCCTATGGGATTCCATAGGAAATGTATGCTATAGCTGCTAACAGTTTTAAAAAGAAGGCGAATAGCGATCACATGCCGCTGCTGCTTCCTCGGTGACAAAGAAGATGATTTCCAAATGAACCTTGTCTTTTGGTTTCTTTTCAACATATGCTAACCTAACGTCGTTCGCAGTTAGCTGGCGTTAAATGGCAATTACTAATGTTACTTACCAGCCGTTAACGTTAACTTTCTACTTTCCGGAGCTTCCCAGGGTGTGCTTCGATATCATAAATTCTACAGGCAACTAGTTTCATTTTACGGACAAATTAATCCATATTAAAATAATATCATTAAAAAGTCGCTTATGTCAATTGCGATTTATTGTACCGCTCTTTCCTCATTTCCCTAAACTTTTTGCTAACGTTACACTTCGACGAAAAAGATCAAATTTGCCGTAATCATGGGGCAGAGCCTGCGGCTCTGTTGTTATTCTACCAGCAAATCAGATCGAAGAATTCAAAGATAACCACGCCTTCACAGAACTACCTACTAACCAATCAAATTTGAATGCACTATCTCAATGACAAAAATGCCGTGAAATGCATTGTAGGGTAAGTGTGGGAAATTATAAATACACAATGCATTAATAACTGGCGTTTCCCAGGCTAATCAAACATGTCAATAAAACCAAAAATTCTAGAGCGCCTCGCTCTTCAAAAATGCAGAGAAAATTCAATGATGTCGTTACCTAAGCAACCAAACTCCTCCCCGGGTTGCTTTACCTATCTCATGTCTTGTCCAGACGTTCAGCGATAGAGCATGCTGTATTATTGATGAGGGTAGCAGTAGGGACATCCACTTGTGGCTTGAGACGAGTTTAAGTTAGTAGTAAAATAAAATGCCTGGCTGCTTGGTCATTTTGTTAGGCTACATGAAATACGCGGATGGAGCAGGTGTCACGAAGTTGTTCTGGATATGAAACTCCATTAAACTACTTCAAAGTAAGTTGACTGGCTGGCTGGCTGCATGCATTACCTACCTTATCGATACTTAACTTAGCCGGATTGCTTGCGGTTTCATAAGTAGTAGGCTAAATTGTAATTGATGTATAGGCTTAGGTCCACGATATCCTTTTTGTCAAGTTATAATGCCTAATGGATGCATTTTGGTGATATATTCTAAGTTTGTCTCTCTGTAGCACTCACTGACTGACTGTAGCTCATTTTTTATGTCATACCAGGACACATGCATGACAGGCTACAGGAGACAGTACTATAGCCTAATTAAGGAGTAGCCTAGCTCTTGCACATGATTGCTTTGGAGAGGCTACAAGTTACCAACACATTAAATACTATTCTGAGAGAACAATGCATATCCCTCAATAATTGTTACTACCCCCCCCCCCCCCCATTCTGTTTACCTTTCTCTGTTGCTAAGACATGAATAGACCAACACCTACAGAACCGAATTGCAAACACAAAGAGGCAGGTTCAGTCACAGCCTCCAGAAATGCCTTAGGACGAAGCATGGAGGGAGCACCAGAAAACCTAGATGACGAGGCAGAGGTTGATGAGGAGAGGCCTTCCTCAATCTTGTGGGAAAGGTGCATTCAGCAGAGTATATTTGTGGACATAAGTGAAGATGACAGCCTGCATTTCAGTGATCTGCAACCTGGCTCTTTCAACATCTGCCTCAATCAAGACTCAGAAGTGTCAGAGTCCAGCATTAAAATCAGTGGTAAGACCCTAGTATATAAGTATTGGATCAGGGTTGTGTGATCTTCTGATTTCCAGTACACTAAGAAAGAAAGTTGATGGATATCACTGGATATACTGGACCTGATAAGTTAAAAGTCCTTTATAATGGTGAAACAATTTTCTCTCAGGTTGCAAGATATTTGTTTTATTCCTAATCTTTCACCCTAAATGACAAAGATGTGCATTGTGCTGACATGCACAGGCATCCATGGTTATGCTTTGCACATCATACCAAACTACTAACATCTACATTTTTACTGTATTTTCATCTGACTTTATTGTATTTTGATCAAACAAATTCAATAAAGAAAACTTACCTTTTCCTTCTTCTCTCTGTCTCTGGGGTGCAGTCTCTAGGGTTCTTCTTGTTCGGTCCTTACACCTAAACACCTAACACCTGACAGATCAAACCTCTCTCTTATCTTTCTTTATTTTTTTATTTTTTTAAAAGAAAACACAGAACTGGACAGTTCTGATGAGGAGGATAAGGAATTTGCTGAAACTAGTGTCACCACCTCCAGTGGTGGATCTGGGACAGGCAGCAGTAGCATTAAAGACAGCGCAACATATCTGTCCCGAACAGCAGGAAAAACTCCTATGAGCTCTAAGAGAAAGCAGATGTGGGGGTATGATGACGATCCTGTGAACACCAGCGACGAAGACCAAGAGGATCTTCCATATGATGGTGACCTGATAAAACAAGGTTATCTTAATGATGCTCAAAGAAAGACTTCGGATAAAGAGGAGCAAATAATGAACAACTGTGAAAATATAAGTGAAAAAACTGCCACGGATTTAAATATTGTGGACAGTCAGTTGCCTAATTCTGGAGTTGATGGTCCTCTTGTAAACAGTGCTGGTGGAAAAGAGTGGTGTACTGATCAAAGAGAGCCAGAGGAGGCTGTTCCTACATCAAACAAACCTCAACATGTAAGAGGCACTTTGATCTCAGACCTCTTGCTACGCCACTTCACACAAGAGCATTTGCTGAACGCCACCATGTTCATAGATGCCGAGACTCTTCCAGATGTTTCCTTGATGGAAAGCTTGGATGACACAGTGGTGAGCATGGTCTCTCAGCTCGTCCCACGCCAAGAGGAGGCTGTGTCTGGTCTCAGTAATGGAGACAGAGATGATGGCCAAGAAGAAGATGAAGTGATTAGTGGAGATGGCATCTTAGAAACGTTAGAGCAAGGGGATGTTAGCGGTCAACTGGGCCCTGGGTCAGAGAGAAGCTCAGGGTCTGAGAGCAAGCGTCATTCCCCAGAGTTGAGACATAGATCCAGCAGTCCCCAGCCAGCTAATGCTGAGGACTCCATCCAGAGATGCCCTCTAGTCAGGACCAGGTCCTTCAGTGAGCTGAAGTACGGACAGGGGCAGGTACACTATCCTCTACCAGACTTTTCCAAGGTGCCACCCAAGGTCAAGATCCCCAAAGACAGCAGTGCCGTGAGGTCTGTGTGCCCCTCTCCAGGCATCCTGAGGGCCCAGTCCTCTCCAGGAATGCTGGCCAAGTCCTCAGCCTCCAATATGGCCACCATGAACGTGATCAGCAGGGTACTGGAGGATGCCATACCGCCTCCTGAAAAGCTGTTTTTCTTCAGAGAGCAGGAGATGTGTCAGGGGTCCGTTCACCACTTGCAGGTAAGTAGTCAGAATTAATATGTTCACATTTCCTGATGAGACTTAATGCAAATCTACACCCTCCTTACCTCATTATTTATTTGTTATTTATTTGTTATGACCTGTGTGCACTGTAAAGAGCTCCCCTTATCTGATGAAACTGGAAGGGAAAAGCATCACAGAGCAGTTTTTCTCAGAACATTTTTGATAGATATTTCATTGGGAAATGAGTTTCGAACATGCTATATTGTATAATGTAAGCAGTAGCATTAAATAAATCACTTGATATTGTAGGCCTGTGTCTAGTCAGAAGTGTTACATATTCTTTAATTCTAGGCGGAATATGACATGCTGGTCACCAAAAATGCAGAAGCGGAAAACTTAATTGATCAAATGAGGCTGGGTGCCAATGTAAGCTTTTTTAATCATCTTACAGTAACAAACCATGGATTAAATTTAACACTAAAATGACCTGTGACCAGTGGTTCATTCTTATATTGTCAGCAATAGTAAAGATATTTGTATATGTGACTGTTAATCATGTACTTCCATAAATAGATCCAAGCACGCTGTGAACCTTCTCTTCAGACAAACTGCTCTGATAAAGAAGAAGATGTCAAAGGGGTTGGGATAGATTTGTGTAAATTTGAAGATACTGAGAGATCCACTCAACCTCATCAAAAAGGCATGACACCTTTCCTCTTTCCCTTCTGTATGAAATTCTGTAATGTATCCCAGACAACAAATGACAGAGAATCGGAAACCGTGTTGAGGAAGGCTGACGTGTCAAATGACATTAGGTCCATGTTACATTCATGGCTGCAGCCTTCATAACAGAAACTTGAGAAGAGACTTTAGTGCACTCAAGCAGAGTCTGGTTGAGCCTAAAGTTGGCTCATGTTTTTTATGACTCATGTGTATTTTATGGTGTGCCACACCAAGGAGGATGTGTTTGGGGTACATAAGGAACATATCATGACATCACCTTCACCACAGCTAGAGACATTGTAGAACTCTCAAACACTTGGCTCAATCTTTTCAAAATCACAATATGGAAACATTTAACAACTGTGGTCAACACTGGGTCTGGTAAAGACACAAAGTCAGCGTATTTGATCTCTTTTGGCTTATATTATGCTTTTTTTTTCTTCTAGGGTCTGATAAGGACTTTGCCCCTGAGCCAAGCACAGCCCCTCCCACCAAAACAAAGGAACAGAGTGAAGGGGAAAAGATGACTATTGAACTAATGGCTATTATTAGTCAGTTTGGGGTCAAGGTAAATTAGTGGATTGAAAACATTGATTTGAATTGAAATCAGCAAGAATTTCATAATATAATATTTTTATTTATAAACTAATGAGATTTTTTTGGCTTTTCACAGGTTGCAGAGTTCAAAAATGGAGTCAGTACGATGTCTATAAGTATAGAGGAACAACAAATGGTGATTTCATCTTTACTACCACATTTGAATTGATTGTGCTGTAATGTCAACACTTTACTCCAAACTGATATGATCACAAATATGAAATGATATGAAATCAGTGAACTGATATGAAAACAAATGATGTTTTTATTGATGTTAGTACTCTAACCCACAGATGTTTAGTAGTTTGCATTGTTAAATGAATTGGATTATTGGCTTGTTTCAGGTCTTTAAAAGTATTACGGATGCCCAGGATCAGCTGGAGAGGAACTACATGGCTAAGAAGGAAGAACACAGGGCTCTGGAGATGCGTAGCTATATGGGCATTGCCAGAAACACTGGCGAGTTTGACCCAGACAAGTAAGGGTTACTGGCCACTAACTGGCAACTAAAAACATGTCAATTAAAGCAAAACTCCTACTTCATCTTATTAATGATATAATATATTATTAGAGATATTATCTCTGACTAAAAAGCCCTTGTTCCAATCAGCAAGGGATAACACAGTGTTTTAAGTGTGCAGTGGTCTCAATGGCAGCACATCATGAGAGTTATCCAGGTGTCTGTGGAGCTCAGTGGGCTGTCTTGTGTGCATGGTTCTGTTGAAAGGCAGGTGGAGGGGGAGATATTCAGGATAGGCATGCTCCTGGAGGACGTTAAAGAGCAGATAGACACTAACGTCTGTCAGAGCTTCTCCCCTCCGCCCTCGACCTCCACCCCTGCACCGCCCTCCCCCCAGCCACCGCTGCATGAGGTAACCCCACACACTTGCCTGCTGCACGGCTCCTCACTTCCTCTCTCTCGACCCCTTGAACTCCCCCGTCTGAACATCCTAACCCTCCTTAACATCACTAACATCAACATCACTCACACATCAGGTTTCACATTAGCTCATTTGCCCACTTTTTTTGCCTGACAAACATGCATGGCTGAAGGCTGGAAAGATGAATAGAGCTGCTTGTTTGTGGGTTGCTGTGAGTCTCTTGTCCTAATGGTATCATGTTCCAGGAGATGGAGCCCTGCTTTTCCACAAGTGTTGACGAGTGTGTGCAGGAGAATGGGGGCGGTGGAGATGGACAAGCATCAGCAGGCTCAGCGCTGAACATCACAGGAGACAGCAGCATCAGTCTACAGTACGCAGTTATTTCAACACTTAAGCATACACAGAGGTGCTGTTAATATCAGTTACTGTGGTCAGGGCACACAGGGTATGTTGATAGACATTTAGCGTTCAGTGTTTCACCATAGTTAACACAGCTTTCAAGTTCATCTATTCACTTTGCAGATGCTTTTATCGGAAATAACTTGCAGTACACAAATACATTTTATCAATATGTTCGATTCTTGGGAATAGAACCCCTGACCTTTTTAACAGTTGGCTCCACCAGTTTAGTGTCCAGGAAGCACGAGGAGACAGGGGGAAACAATGCAAAACAAGCCGGTGAATAGAGTTTAGTAAACATAGGAAAGTCAAATTCTTTGTTATGAATAGAGTTTCCAATGCATGCAAGTGAGCTATCAGATGCCTTGTCTAATATTAGTAAAGATGTTTGCCGCCATTGAAAGCTGAGAGCGTGCCCTGTTAGCAGGCACACGACGGTCCTTCCCGTGGGGCGATAGGGTTACTGGGCCAGAGTCGGTGTAGGTTTCACTTGTGACGAGAACGGCCCGTGCCCTTGCTGTGTCTTTCTCTTCCTACCTGGCTGTGCTTTACTCAGGTACTCAGACACATCCCTGGAGAGGCTGGTGTATACACTGCCCACTGATGAAGAGGAAGAGAGCCTGCCCGCTCCAACGGAGGATGAGGACCACGGCACACTTCTGGCATCTTCCGTGTGCTCTGTGACTGAGGACAGGCTGTGGGACTCGGTGGGGTAAGGAACTGAATGGCTTTCGCTGCACTGTGCTTAGCCGATAGAGTAACCTCAGAGCCTTTGCATGTGTTTGCATAATTGTGTAGTGACATTGTAACATGCCCCAGGAAGATAACAGAAGCAGTTTGTGATTAGAAACGTTTCACTTTGCATCCAAAAAAGTGCAGAGAACTTACAGAGAACAGTCTGCTCCCTCTGAACTCAGTAATCAGACATGTTGGAGCAAACTGCATGATCAAGTTCATGTGCACATCTAAGCACGCCTCTGCACTGCAAATACATGAGTAACTCTGTTCTATTATCTTTATGCAGGTATATTTATGTGCTTGCAAATGTATAATTCACACTGCTAAGCATGCTATTAACTAATGTTTTGGAACACTTGAGTGTTATTGATGATGAGTATGTAGCAATAGCAGCATCTGGTGTTCTTTTTTCTATCTTTCATCCCTGTCCCATCTTCTACCACAGCCCTGGTTTGAAGCAGTCACTTAAATCAGTGTGTGAGTTGAGCAAGAGGCCACTAGGTGGAGCTCTCTCCTTCTCAAATGGAAACACACAAGACCCCCTGGACCAGGCTCTGAGCTCTGTACAGGTAATGTACACCTCAGTGTGTGAAGCCATGGGTGGGTAAACAGCAGGATAGTTTAACTCAGTTACATAATATCACATGTAATGATGGTTGTGATGCCTCATGCAGAACAACACAGGTATAAAGACACACAATACACTTTCATGTCATTACACCATGTTTACACATTATGTTAATTTCAACTGAGTAACCTATGTTATGTGAATAGACTGGCGGGGTGACACAGATATTGTGTTTGAACATTTCAGAAGACTGTGAGTCCAGAGATTGACAGTGGGTTTGGAAGCACTGACCTGAGCAGACCAACCTCAGAACAGTCTCAACCACAGTCACACACGGAGAGGTACACACACACACACACACACACACACACACACACACACACACACACACACACACACACACACACACACACACACACACACACACACACACACACACACACACACACGTATAGTGACGCAAACTCATATAGTGAAGACACTCAAGATCATACAGTATAGTGGTAAAACAGCCTTGCAAAAATGTTTAGGAATGCACTCTCATATTCAGGCCAACTGCCACTGGTACACTAGCACACATTCTTGCAGATAAAGAGACACACTTGGCCCATTATCACACACAGACATGCCCTCACAGAGAGGAGGTCCACGTGCCCAACTCTTATCCTGGGTCATGCAAGCACAATGAGCCCTCTGTTGACCTGGATCTCTTCCTGCCAACACAGGCCATTTCTGTTATTAGTGGTAATGGTGGAAATGACCAGATTAATGGACAGCTGAATGCCAGGAGACAAATCATGACAAATTAGTATCTATGTGGTGAGCTTAGAGTAGCGCTAACACTGCCATCTTCACTTAAACTCACAGAGAGTGCAACACACGCAAATGAGATCTCACATCAGAGGGGTATTCCAAGTACATGGTTTAGTGACAAACATGGGTAAGTGTAAATGGTAATCCTCCTACAACAAGAGCCCTATGGCATTGTTTTGTAAGGAGAATGAAGCCATACAGCTCTGCTATTAGGAGGTTTACCCCTTACTCTGCGTTAACTTACCCAGGTTTGTCACTAAACCACGAACTTGGAATATGCCCCATGAATGTTCATAGACACTTACTCTTACTTTTGCAGGCCAAGTACACTGCAGAAACATGGTGTATATTATTGTGATCTCTTCTGTTATTATATATAACTTTTTGAAACATTTGTTAACACCAGAATCCACTCTCTTTTACCATGTTGGACACCACACTCACAACCATTTAGCAAAATAAGTTAATTTCTGAATGAATAGCAACCTGTCAATAAAGTGATAAGTGTACAAGTGAGTGAGCGAATGAATGAATGAATGAAACAGGGAATTAATGAATGAACGAACGTATACAAGAATGAACAAACGTACAAATGAATGAATGCCTTCAGTAGATAAGTGAAAGTGCTGTGTCGTCCTGCAGGCTGCAGCTCCTCTTAGACCACTGCAGTCCCCTCAGCATGAGTGGCTCCGACAGCGAAGTGTCCGCCTCCCTCCTACAAACCACCATCAATACGGCAACCATCCACCGCCCTAAGCCACTTCGCATCACCGGAACCGACCAATGGCTGACGAGATGCCAACAGGACAGGCCAATCTCATGTCAGGATGGTGGGGTGAACCCTCTCAAAGGTATGAAGTGGATTGGACGATGGGTATGAGTTTAAGAAGTAAGATGAGTTTAATGTACATATGTGCTGTTTGCATACAAAAGAATTGTATAGTAGTTGTTCAGTAATAGTTTTCTGATTTGTTACCAGTAATTTAGCTTTTGACATTGTTTTTCTAAGCATACTGCAAAGACATCCTTCTTTTCTGAATATCTATTTTCATGTCAGCTGTGAGATGTTGAGCTGTTCAGTTCAATATTGTGACATAAGTAGGCTGAATGTTTTTGTGTGATGTTAAAGTGTTATGTGGCCCTCCAGAAGGTGCCACTCTTGCCTCTGAACAGCTCACTCAGTTGACCAGGGAAGGCCGTGTGTCCAGTTTCTCACGTGTACCTGCCAGTGTTGGCACGGGCACCCTACCACCCAGCGAAACCCAGCTCCACGTCTGCTCCTGCCACAAGTGAGTCTGCCAGCCATATCATGTGATATCACTCCCTACCTCAACAAGCTTTCAATTACAGCTGAAATTTGAACTGTGATACAGTTTTGGTTTAGTTTATACTTTATTTCTTTATTATTTTTGCTTAATAGGTTTGTCACTTCCCAAGACATTTTGCATTTTATTAATTAAGCAGCTACTTAGTTAAATAAGTAAATCTAATTTAATAGTTGAAAGCTGATTTAAATACGTAATGCTTATACATGCTTAAGGAGTTCTACGGAAGTATATCAGTCCCCTGTGGTAGGTAGCTAACATGATGGCAGTGCTTACCCCTCTGTGTGTCCCTCAGCGAGGCCATCCTGACCCTGCAGTCTGAGGTGGCCAACCTGAAGAGAGAGCTGGAGGAGCGCCTCTCCCACCTGCCCCACTTCTCCAAGCAGGTGGCCCAGCTGGCACAGGCCCGACCCCGGCAGGAGAGGAGGCCCAAGGCCCAGCCCAGGGGTCATCACCGGCCCAGCTCCAGCAGGTACACTACAGGCACACCGCTACACACAGTACAGCTCCAGCAGGTACACTACAGGCACACCCCTACACACAGTACAGCTCCAGCAAGTACACTACAGGCACACCGCTACACACAGTACAGCTCCAGCAGGTACACTACAGGCACACCGCTACACACAGTACAGCTCCAGCAGGTACACTACAGGCACACTGCTACAGACAGTACAGCTCCAGCAGGTATGCAGTACAAGCATACAGCTTCATTCAGTACACAACCCAAAACAGATGTACTCTACACAACAAGCATACAGCTTCATTCAGTACACATTTCAAACAGGTATACGCTACAACAAACATACAGCCTCATTAATTCAGTGCACAACTTAAAACAGATGTACTCTACTACAAGCATATCAGCTTCATTTAGTACACAACTCAAACAGATGTACTCCACTACAACAAGCATACAGCTTCAGAGAGTCCCACAAAGACTTGTGGAGAGACACATGAATAATTGCTTCCATGCACATTAGGATGATACCTGTTTTTTTATTGTTTTTTTAAAGCAGGTGCACAAAGTCCAACTCAGGCTCCCTCAAGGTGGATGACTGGATTTCTTCAGATATGGACCAAAGCAAGAGCAAAGGTTTTAACCAACAGCAGATTTTTATTTTTCTAATCTATATATTTTTCATTAAATCATTGATAGTTGAACTATTTATCATTAAACCATTGGTAGATTAGAAAAAAATAAACATGAAATAAATATGACTGCGTGAAGCAGTTCATTGTAAGTGGGGCTCCCAGAAGTTTCAGTGGGAAACCGCAGTAATTATATTGGAGAATGGCCATTGGTCAGTTAAGTATCAGTGAACTCTCACTCGATGAAACATAACACAAAAAGGACAACATGAGGAAGTAGCCCATTACAAAGGAATGCTAAAAATGACCTCCTTGTGTAACCTAATTGAATAGGTTGTGCACTAACCACAGTAGACAAGCAGAAGGCATGTCTAAAGCAGTGTGCAGTGAGTATTGTAACAGTATCCCTGCGCGTGTGTGTGTGTGTGTGTGTGTGTGTGTGTGTGTGTGTGTGTGTGTGTGTGTGTGTGTGTGTGTGTGTGTGTGTGTGTGTGTGTGTGTGTGTGTGTGTGTGTGTGTGTGTGTGTGCTGGTTGTGGGGCACCAGGTACAGACAGTGGGGGCTCAGACCTCAGTGGGAATCTGCAGAAGTCACTCAGCAGCAGCACGTCAGGCTTCCTGGGCCCACAGAGGAAATCCCAGATCAGCGCGTCCACTGGTACGACTGCGGCTTTGTACTGGGTCGTATTATTTGACAGAGGGCCCTGTGTGGTGCCCATTTTGTGGCATTTTTTGACTGACTTACCTGAATAAGTTTCTCTAAAACAGCAGAACTTCTTTATTGTATTCTTATTGCTAATTGTAAATTATTGGTTGGATATAGAATAACATCACAGGAGAATTTTGTTTTCATATAATTTTTAAACTCATTCAACTGTCTTTGAACTGTTCATCATTATCCTTTTAAACAAGTCATTGCACCATTAAGAAATTAATTATATAGATGTCATAGATTCATGTAAGAGGTGACCCCTCTGTCCTCTTCTCTGTCAGGGGATAGACAGTGGTCCCCAGAACTCCCCCTCTTTGACTCCACCAGAGACACCAGTCAGAGACAGGCCTACCGCACCAGCTACCTGTCACCAGGTAAGAAGAGTGTTGGCTGGCTTAACAATTATGCAATAATAACTTGATAAGGCATAACATTGTTTCCAACAACACATTTTGTTCTTGTCTTCAGCCAAAGGGATGGAGGATGTGTATGTAAAGGACAGGGAGATGACATGCTCTGTGCAGCCACTGCAGAGGCCACTGCGTCAGGTCAACTATGCCTCCTCCTGCAGTCTTCCAGCTGGGTACTACAGATTTCTATACTTCGCTCCCTTCACCTTAGCCTGTACTTAGACTAGAATTGGACTGGGTTTGGTAGTACCATAGACTGTATTGGTAGCCCTGAAATACATCATGGTGGAAACAACAAAGGTGCTCACCTTGTAAAGACCGGGACAACATTACATTAGATTATGTAGAGAAAGAGAATGTTCACCGGAGCACACAAAGATGTATTTATATAATAGATTAGTTAGATAGATTTCTTCAGGAATATTTTTTCAGAACTTTCTTACTGATCCTGAGATATGACCCAGATTGCAAACGTGTTTATTGTAGTGCCCCCAAGAGTGGGGTAATTAAACCTTTCCTTGTTATGGCAGAAAAATAACCCTAGACCCCTATTGATCCTTAGAAAGACAATAGGGATCTAGCAGCTTTTTTCTGATTGGACCCCTTATAATGAATGATAAACAGTATAAAGGTTAATCAGTGTGATATCCCTCACATTATTTCAGTTTCAAAGTGCTGGAAGGCCAGTCCCACTCCGTTCCAGTCCAGAGGAGGTGCTCTACCCAATCGGACTCGGCCCTCCTGCCAGGCTGCGTCTTCCTCCGGCGGAACCCGGCCTCGCCTCTCTGCTCTCCCCGGCCCCGGAGCTCCAAAGGCAAGCACAGGAACAGCAAGGCAAGTGATGCCTCTAAGCCTGGTTGATACAACTTGCCTTTTTTACTGTCTGGTATGCCATAGTGAGGTTGGATCTGTTCTCAAAGACTAAACATCCACTGGATTGTCTAGTTTGAATGATGAGGTAGTGAGATCTGGCCATTAGATGTGGCCCTTAATCACTAGAGTTTGTCCTATGTGTAAATTAAATTTGAAGAGTCAAGACCACAATTTGCTGTCTTTGTCTTGTTGTCTAATATAATATATATACAATATAGAATGTCTATGATGTTGCGTTGAGACACAAGTCTCTAGATCATGAGTATGGCACCTGCGTGGGAAATTGTGTGTGTGTGATGTTCCCCCTGCTCTTCCCCAGGATGAGGACATCAGTCGGACCCTGGACAAGGCCATAGAGGCCGCCCGCAGCATGAAACACACCACCGAGCGCATGGCCAAGAGTCTCTCGGCAGACCTGGCCAAGGCGGAGCTCCAGCGCAAGCTCCGAGGGCTCTACCCTCTGGAGAACATACCCGACACGGAGCCCTGACCAGGCTGGACACTGGGCCACTCTCAAGAGCTGTGGTTTAGCCACTATTCATGGGTTTCATCAGGTCCCTTTCCACAGGTGTATTAATCAAGCACCATGCAGTCTGCATTGATAATTAAGGTGCTTAAGTTGCTACACCTGTGGAAAGGGACCTAATGAAACCCATGAATACTGTGATGGGACTGTTATTTATATTGAACATTTAGAACTTTTAAATGAGACCATGCTATTTAATGTAACTGTTACATGTTTGTATTAATATTTGTTGAGTGTGTATTTAAAACAGTCCACTGGAATGTATGTTACCTTTGTGAAATGTTTTCATTTGGCAGATTTTATCATGAGCATGTTATTCCTCCACTGCCAGAATCCACTGCAAAATGATGGTACAGCTGTATGCGGTAGGTAGGCACAAGCTAGTCTTTAATCCTTTTTGCGCTCATCTATTCTATTCCTATAAGGCCCTAAGCTCTTTCATTCAACTCCAGTTGGCAGCTATTGCACCAAACATAGTCACCACAGCCGGTGATCTTATTTACAGTAGATTCTCACTTCCATGTCTTAAAATAACATAGTGTGGTCCAACCATTGTAACCACTGTAATCAAAATACACATATAATAGAATGGGATATGACTGAATCATTTCACCCCCACCCCTCCCCCCGCTGTAGTTGTGTTGCCATTGCCCTCTCCCCCGTAGCTAACTCAAACACCTGAGACCTCACCTTTGCATCCAAAGCAACAACAAAAAAAACAGTGATTGAATTTCTATTGCCCTTTTTTGTCCGTGGTGTTACGGCCCCTGTGGTATATTCCTCTGTGTGTTTTCTTTTTATGGGAGATTGTGTTTCTCGTGTTGTCTTCTTCTGGTGTTAACAGAAGCATTCCTCACTGTTCCGTCTGATTGTCTGGGTAGTAGTTGATATTCCCTGACTCTGACTTAACAATGTAATGCATTTCAGAAAAAGGAAAAACTAAAGATTTGTTTTGTTGTTGTGGTCCTGAGGAGTCGAAAGTTGTTGCTCTCTAAAATGTGATTCTTTTTTTGCCTTAGATACTGTTCTTATTATATAAAAACTTTGTGAAGGATAGACATGTCAAATGAGTAACTGTAAATCCACAGTTTTTGTTGCATAACCACATCCATACTATCCATACATTTTACGCAACAAGACAATATACTGTATACAATGACTGTATGTCACTCTCATGACGTAAAAAGGGTTTTTTTATAAAAGAAAATGTGTTAAAGCATTTGGCACCCACACAGACTTAAACATGATCTTTTTACATTCTTTGGTCATCCACAAATACCTAATGCCTTATTTTTTAGAGAGATTTCTATACGGTGCTATTTACAAACTATTGCACTAAATAATCAATATATTAAAAATGTATTAAAATATCAACATATTACTGCAACAAAGGCAGAAAACAACTGAACTTTGAATGTTTCCACTAACAGATGGACACTGGCTTTCCTGTAAACACTGAAGTCAATAAAAGACTCAAAAATAAAGCTTGATCTGTAACACATCAGAGGTTTTAAATATGTAGCCAATGTCTCTTCAGATGAAGCACGTGTTACATAATAAATAAAGACAGACTGATGTGCACACATTCACAAAGGCTCTTACGGCCTTGCTATTTTAATCTTAGCCTCCAGATGATAATGGTACAAATTAATTGGATATGTTTGGGCTGGGTCTCACGTCTTCACCAGGGCCTGTTCACTGCAGGGCTGTTTTGAAACAGAAGGTGTAACCTGATGTGGGCTGCTCCAGGGCTGACCTGTACAGGTGACAGCAGGATAAAGAAGAGGAAACGAGCAGGGGGAAAAAACACCTTTGCTGTTCCTGATTAGAAACCAGCCTAGTACACAGAGGCCTGTTCTGGCCACTGCCAGGGTGGTAACTGAGCTGGACTACTGTGCATGTGGTCTGACTTTAGCCAGGCTGGGAATACAATAGAAAAGACCCAAACGTTAAAGGAAGAAACAGAAATGTCTCTTATTGGTAGCTTACATAATTGGTTTATATGACACAAAAGCTTGACATTGATTATTTCAATAAATATATATTTTACCATTCCCGTATTTCATTTTAATTAGGGCTCAAATACTTCTTGTGTGACTAGTGCAAGTACATGATAATTAAATTGTTGCTGAAGGAACCCAAACCACAATGGATACTGTTAGAATAATAACCTGGCAACATAAAACTAATGAAAGTTATTAGCCTGTGACAACATTGATATAGTATGTAAATATGTTTAATGAACTTCAGCCTATTAGGTCACTGAGCTACAATGTGGTAACCATATTGTAAGAATAATACTGTATCAACAAACCTAATGTTGAATTTACACTTTTATCTTTGCTTACATGTGTTCACTTTGGGCCTAATGAACAGACAATAATCACATCCCTGAAGAAACCTTATCTAACAGTGAATCAGATCCTCCCTAGCTATTGTAACACAATGACTCTAATGTGTGTGAGTGCACATGTGTACAGCTGAAACCTATTGCTACAGATCATGGATATAAGCCCGATATCCCCCCTGAGACACTGTGCCTTTTGCAACCTGCACTCCCAGACAAAGGCCTCTCACAGCACCCTCACAGTGCGCCCGTCCAAATCCCCAAATGTCCCATACGAATCTCAACTGTGGCACTCGCTTAAACAGTGCCAGACTTACACCTTTACGGCCAGTTTCCCAGACATTGATTACAGGAACCGTATGTAAAAAATGTAATTCAATTAATCATAAAATGGCCCTGATTTGTCACTAGACATTAGGAAATCATGCTAATTTCAAATATTTATATCACTGACAACAGTAGTCCGGCCAGGATATCGTCATTTAAAAAAGTGAAGTTGCAGCCCTCAACTGATGTTGATGTTTACATATTTGTGTTTTAGCCTGATCCGCCACCCTCCACCTATCTAGTAATCACAAAGTCAGTATGTTTCGGCATCTGGGTTGCCAGCTCTGCTCTAGTTACCACATCTGCGATGTAGGGGAGACCGGGGCTGGTTGGAACAAGGGCAGGTTGAGACACTGTTAATATCCAGGCTACTAGAGGGAGCTGCAACAAAATTCCAACACTAAACTGACGGCCTTATTGAGTAGAGTAAACTCACGTATGTAACTGGTCTCCAGGTCATTAACCCTTTAGGTGAGAACAACTTTTTGATTTTGTAGTGTCAAAACTTAGAATATGCACCTCCCACTAAATACATCCTAGAAGGGTAATAGTTAGGGATATATAAAAAATATTCATTATAATTGATTGCTAGGGGACTCATCTACAATTTAAAATGAAGTTTAAAAACCTGAGGTGACCGATATTAGCAGGCTAACAGCATTGGTGCAAAAAAGTTTGACCTAATGTGGGCGGGGCAGGTTGGCACACTGATTTTGGGGTTGGTTGGCACATACATTCTCTTTGGCTATTTTGTGACAAATCTATAAACTTTGTATTTTACACATAAAAACATCATCAATCTTTATTTTAACATTGTTATTGTAATTACTGAACATAGTTTTACATTTGGAAGCATTTCAGACATTTTTAAACATTTGAAGTAAAAAAAAATCGGTAGGGACCAAATTGGTCTTGACGGTGGGCCCTACTGAATAAAAACACAGAAAAGAAATCAGCAAAGCCCTACAGGTAGTGATATAGATGAGCACTTCAAACAAAAGCAAAAGGAGTACTGCAAAGGACTATAACATAGGTGTTCCAACCAACCCCGACTACATGTGCCAACCAACCCCGTGCATGGGGCAGGTTGGAACACGTGCACAACACCACTTTAATCATGTATAACTTAAAACAAGGGATCATTTGTTGACATTGAATGTATACATTTTGTAGCTGAGATCCCAAGCTTTCAGTTAATCACAATTTGACCATTTCAACGCATTGTAAGACGGAGAAATATAACCGAGAGTGAAAAGTGTTCCAACCAGCCCCGGTCTCCCCTACACCGCTCTACAGTATTTTGAAAGTGATTGTAGTACCAGTTTTGGCCAAAATCCTACATACGGTTCCTTTAAGCTTAGTAGACTAAAACCTTTTCGGATGGAGATGTTCTTTTAAGTTTGTGTTTAGTCTAGGGCTGGGCTTCATTCATATACAGGAAACTGGTCCTAACTGTCTTATTTACCAAATTACATCAGCTGACAGAGAGACATGTACATAAACACACACATCTCTCTCCACCTGTGCAAATGAAGCTCAAGCAGCATTTAAGCTATATGAATGGGAAAACGCAGAAATAGAGCAAGTTACCCTCATAGTGGTCTTACTTTTTCAAGAAAAACAATGAAGAAGTCTCAATGTTGACTTCTCAAGATACAATTATAGGTGGGTAATTAAAAAAAACACTAAACGTATTACACAGTGAACAGTATTAGGTGTGTGGTAGGCTACAGAAGACATGAATCAAATATTAGTCATAGGGAAACATGGTCAATAATGATTTATGAGGGATATTTGCACCTATCAGTGAATTTAGGTTTGCTTTTGAAGTTCTGCAGACAAAGCGCTTTGTGACCGAGTTCTTCTTTCTCACACACTATGGGCGCCTGTGCACCTGCAGACAAGGTGCTAACCTCCTCGGGTGGGGATAGGTCCGCTCCATCATCGCCGGAGGGAGGGGACACATATGGGAATTTGGTATTCGTTGAACAATAAAATACCTGTTGGGTATAAAAAAAAAAAAGGAAAAGACAACGAAAAGGGCTAAACCAAAGTTACCAAACCGAAGACGAAAGAAATATCAGTAGTAGCAAATTTCCTTGCTCAAGGCAGCGAGTCGTCAAGAAATTTAAGCCATGGGTCCGAAATATTTAAGACTGCTGAAATACATGTTGCTAAGTATCGGATTGTGCAAGGTAAGAATGTGATTTGATACTACTGTTTCAGGATTGCTTTTAAGGAAAATGTTTATTGAAAGGCATTCCCCTACTTCTGAGTAAAACTGAACAACATGGATAGTGAACGCTTTTCTCTTATAGGCTCTCATTTGCATGAACTGTAGCTTCCTTACATGTTCTACTCACTGTAGCCTAACTAGAAATAACATTTTAGAAAAAAATGTTGTAGCACAGTAAGCTACAAAAAGATCATGCACAATCAGTCTAATCAGAATAAGAAACGTAAAAGTTGCCTATAGAATGATTACAAACAGCATTTTTTTTTCTGTTTTATGTCTAGATATGTGCAGCACAAAACGGTAGGTTAAACTTTTTTTTTTTCAAACATCATTAAGGCTGAAATATGTTAACACAGATGACCTCTCTCCATAGCAGAATTTAATCAGAGTGCGCTCTTCTTCCAGATATAACTGTATCAGTGTTCACAGTCACATCAAAAAGTATGACTGTTCGTTGGACTGGGCATTCTGGGGCCAGCTCTTACAAAGTCACCGCTACACCCAAAAATTCTCCCGACACGCCAGTTTTCAAACAGTTCAGTGGCAATACCGTGATGGGCTCAGTAAATTCACTTATGCCGAACACCGTGTACACTATGCGCGTGGACGCCATGGACTCTGTCAACGTTCTAAGCAGCGCAGTGACAGAGGAGATCACAGGTGAGTTGTATTTAAATAACATGGCCGTTCATATTGACCCTGGAACTTGAAATTGTTTATTTTCGCACTCAAATATTGTGTGCTTGTGTACCTGGCAGCACCCGAGGTGCCAACTATCCACCAGGCCTACTCTAAACAGAGCGACAGCATTACGGTAGAGTTCGGGGAGGTCTCAGGCGCCAGCTCTTACATCCTACGGGCTCAGACCTTGGACGGGGAGTTCTTCTCTGAAACTGAAGTCAACAAGTCCAACCGCACTGTGATCAACCTGCAGCCCTACACCGTCTACTCCCTAAACGTCATGTCTGTAAACACTGGAGGGAGAAGCCAACCATCTCTGCCAGTTTTGACCAGAACAGGTATATCAGAATTACATTTAGGATGTTTATCTCCATCCTTCGAAATGTTCCTATCCCAACTCTACTTTTTCTTTAGTTCTTTTAACTTATGGTTCAACTTATTGGGTCTTCCACCTACCCTTGCATTACTTGAAATCATAATACATAAAGGAAATCCTTCTGCTTTGTTTTGAGGATAAAGAGTACGCAACTTTAGACCTCATGTGAAAGAAGTGTATTATGCTCCATGTCCATTGTAACATGGAAGCATAACGCCTTGTAGGCCATCAGTAGTAACTGTATCCACGCATGTGCTCTGGACATCATACAAGAAGGAAAGATAAACCCTGAGAACTAGGTTGTCTCCTGTCCCCGGGGACGACTTGATGTAATCCAAGACAGAGATCATTGATTTCATATCACACCCAATGACTCTTCATTGTTACTTAATATATAACCAAACATTGATATCATTCATTTTATGATATCAATATTACATATATACATACAAGTATTCCCCCCATTAAATCCAACCAATCTAGTGTACATTTAGTTGGTGTGATTCTTTCAGGGATCATATTTAAGTGAAAGGCCCAGTAGTAGACTTGCACAGTTGAAGCCCACTGAACTGTTGTCTGGTTCCCCTTAGTGGTTGAAAGTCCTGCCTTGAACACCACCTCTCCCAGCAACGACACCATCCACGTGAGCTGGGAGCCGGTGGAGCACGCTGTACTCTACAGCCTATGCATCATCATGGAGGGCTCGGAAACAAGGGTCAAACTTAACACCACAGACACCGCCCACACCTTCACCGGCCTGGAGCCTGGCACCACCTACTGCATCAAGGGCACTGCCTGGGATTCAGATGGGAACATGGGAGAAGACCGCACAATCTGCCAGATCACAAGTAAGACTGTGGACACCGAACACTCACCACAGCCCCCTCAGTTACTCAGCATTTACATTTCGCATGCAGTGATGTGTGCATAAAGCAGAAACCTTGATCAGATCAGAAATCTGAATGAGCACCAAACTCACCACAGTGTAATTACACAGTGATTGGTAGGGATGCACCGATTGTGAAATTCTGGGCCCATATATAAAATAACAATTTGCCCGATAATTGATGCCGATACCAATATTTTTGGGGGCAAAATTGATTCAACATAACAGATAAACATCAGCCACAGCCATCGGTAAATGTCAGATAAAGGCAGCCAACAAGGCCGATATTGGCTGATTGTTGGCCAATGTATCGGTGCATCCCTAGTGACTGGAACAGACTAGAGTGAAATGATCTTCAACTTTAAGTGGAAACTTGATCAGATTAGAAACAGAACCAAACAGATTCTGACAGAGTCTGATCTGAATGGAGCCTGGCTGAGCTGAGGTTAGCGCTTTGATAATCTACTAAATAACGCTGGATAAGAGAAACATGACACCTAAAGGAGCATAAAACAGACAAACAAAGAAAACCACCCGCTGTTCCACATCTATTTCTTTCTAAATCCAATTCCCCTCAGGGCCCACAAGTCCACTGAAGGTGGCGGTGTCTCTGACCCCGGGCCGGACTCTGGGCATGGCCGTGTCCTGGTCTGAGGTGCGCGGAGCAGATGTCTACCTGGCCAGCACCTCGACCTACCAGAACTGCAGCTCTAACGTGGAGAACTACTGCCTGATAACGTCGCTGTACTGCGGTCAGAACCTCTCGGTCACGGTGACCGCCCATAACCAGGCCGGGCCCAGCTCCCCATCCCAGCCTGAGGAGTTCATCACCTGTACGTATCCCACAATGCCACAGCTGTAGGTAGTTTATGTGAACATGTGCTGTTATATGTTGTTTTAGGAATAGTCTTTACAATGTGTCATTATTGGACACACACACACACACACACAAAAACACACACACACACACACATTCTGTGCATAAGATGTATGTGAACCATCCGCCTCCACAGCTGTATGACCAACATGCTAATGAGTCGCATTTCCTCCTGTCCCATGTCTCCCTCTTCAGTCCCATGTCCACCTGAGTCTGTGTGGGTGGAGGAGGCGGAGGCCGGCATGTGCTCCGTCATGTGGGGCAACGTGGACTTCGCCGACTTCTACATCGCCTACGTGAAGCGCGATGACGGCTCGGAGGAGCGCTGCAACACCACGGACACCGTGTGCCATTTCCGCTGCCTCTGCGGCTTCACCTTCTTCCCCACCGTCTTCGCCTATAACCAGGCCGGCCCCAGCCTGCCCGGCCCCGTGCTGAACTACACCACAAGTAGGAACTGCAGGAATCAGCACTGTTCAATCCAACACAACACATTGTACATTATTATAGTCATATACTACATGCACCTTCAACATACTGTACAGTACCAGGGAATAACAATCCACATTGCACCAATTTAGTCTGACATGACAGAATCAATCAAGATGTTAATGTCAACATTAGTGTAAAAGTTTTTCAACACAGGAGAAATACTGCCTGCGAAAATTTTTTTGACAGATAATGCAGAGAATAAAGGCACCAAAGATGCTCCAGAGACCCTCCAAATCTTGTTTTGTGTTGGTTCAAAGCAGACCAGGCCATAATCGCTAAACTATTCTGTGAACTATTTTCTAAAATGCTTTCTCTCATTTTTCTCTCCTTCTCTTCCTCTCTCATTTTGTGGTCTAGTCCCTTGCTGTCCAGAGGATGTGACTGTGTCACTGGTTTCCACGGAGACACTGGACATCACGTGGTTGGCAGTGCGCGGGGCGGAGCTTTACGAGACCATTGCGGCTGACCAGAGAGACGTGATCCACTGCAACGACACAGCGCCAGTGTGCGCTCTCTCTGACCTGAGCTGCAACAGCCGGTACAGTGTGGTGGTCAGACCCTGCAGCGAGATCAGAGGCTGCAACAACACATGCAGAGCTCATACGCAAGAGACAGGTAACACCTGCACGCACACCTGTACTGTGCACACACACACACAGGCAGAGATGACTATAAACAAAACTTTGGAGGCAGGTAGTACAATCACACAGACAGACAGAACGTGTGTACAAAGAAGTTGAAACAAGAAAATGTTTGCAGCAAATGCACAACATTTTCATTGGGTGTTAGGCTCGCATACACATGCCATAGGAGGCAGGTAACACAACCACACAAACCGACCTACCAGAACTGCAGCTCTAATGTGGAGAACTACTGCCTGATAATGTCGCTGTACTGCGGTCAGAACCTCTGACAGCACATTTGCAGCAAATGCACAACATTTTCATTGGGTATTAGGCTCGCATACACATGCCATAGGAGGCAGGTAACACAACCGCACAAACCGACGCACACACAGAGACAGATCCATCGCACATCCACACAGAACGTGCGTAGAAAGTGTGTACTTCCACTCACACACACACACACACACATACACACAGACATTCCATACGAGGTGGGTTCTCAAAAACACATTTACACGTCAAAGTTCCCCTCTCCATGTATCACCATGACATTAACAGCTCCCGTCCAACCGTCTTCCCCCAGCCCCCTGTGCTCCAGAGATCGTCAACATCACCCAGATGTCTGGGTCGGGCGTGCTGGTCCAGTGGAGCGTGGCCAACACCGAGGCCAACTACACGGTGAGCGCGGTGGACCGCACCGACTCGCTCAGCTGCCACTCGACTGGCACGGCCTGCGAGATCACCGGCCTGCCCTGTGGTGCCACCTACGAGCTCAGCGCCTATGCCAGAACCACAGCCGGACGCAGTCTTCCCAGCTACTCACACACCCTAGAGACAGGTAGGGTCACAAACACACACACACATACACAAGCACATAGCCTGACGAGCCAGACCCACATTAAAATGTAGGGTCTGGGCACTCACCGTTCGCAGTGCTCAGTCCGAGGGGCGGGATAATCGGTTGTCTTTCAAATTCTCTCTGCACGCAATAGGACAGCGCTATGAGTCCCATGCGTTTCCCACCAGCGGAGCTAGTTGGCTAGTTCAAACTTTTGCCAACTTAATTAAAGCTTAACTCGTGTCACACTGTTCGCCAACAGCAACATTATCTTATTTGTTTTCAAGTAGCAGGGAATTCAAGCCAAACCGTTGCAACTCTGCCATCAATCATTATGTTAAGCACGCCTAACGACTATACACGATTTGATTGGCCTGATAGAAGTTACATTTTTCAAGCTCACAAGCCAACGGAGAGTTGCTAGACTAGCCCTGGCAGCAAATGTAATTTGCTGCCGCTAGGGTGCGTCTAGATTTCTAGGCTAACAAGCACATACAAACATGTGCAAACAACAAACACACAGGAGCCACAGGTATACCTTGATGTCAGCATAACAATGAATGTACTGTAATGCTGCCTCCCTGACACTAATACTGTATAATCTCTGCAGGCCTAAATAGCTGTAGCCTCTTTTCTAAATTCACAGAAAGTGCAATAATAATGTAGATAAAGGATCACATTGCATGGCATACAGCAAGAAACTGAACCTGTCTCTAGTGAATAAGCAACAATAGCAACAGTGCATAGATAAACTGAGGCAGGAGTCAAGGTTCCACCTCTAATGTATTACTAATGTACAGATAATTTACGCCAAGGACAATGAGAACGTGGCACAGACATGTGACTAGCCAGATGTATAGAACGTGTGTCAGAGTCGTGAACAGTGTTGAGTCAAGGTTGAAGGCCAAGTAACCAAACAACTTCTGTGAGTGCCACATCAAGCGTTACTGGGTTTCCTTTAGCCATACCATAGGGTGCACATTTCACTTTCACAACGGTTTACTTGGTTAGCCCACCTACAGAGACTTAACAGATTATCTGTTATGATTCAAGTTCAGTGTCTAAAATTGTAATTGAACAACAAACCAAAATCTGAGTCCTAACCTGAACCATAAATGTTAGTTAACAGTGTCAACAAATAGTTTGTTGATAATTTGAGCATCTGTAGTCTGTGGGTGAACTATCCAGGTAAAGTGTTACCAAAAGAAGGAAATGTTTACTGCAAGTGCACATCATTTTCATATGATGTTGTAGCACACACACACACACAAACATAAACATCCCATACACATGCCACTCAGATTACCTGAGTATTATCTGAGTATATTACATCTATCTACCTATTCATCTATCTGTTCCAGTGTTTATACCAGAATGCATTTCTCTCTTCATCTATGTTTTCCTGTCTGTATCTGTGTCTCCCCATCTACAGAGCCCTGTTGTCCTAAGAGCCTGACCGTGGAGCAGGTAACCCAGGCAATGACCCAGGTGTCGTGGTCAGCAGCGACAGGGGCTCGCTCCTACGTCACCTCTCTCACCTCGCCCAAAGGACAGGCCAAGTGCCACACCATGGACATGCACTGCACCATGGGATGCATCACCTGCGGCACCAACTACACCGTCACCCTGGAGGCCATCAGCAAGACCGGACACAAGAGAGAGTGCAGCTACCTCGGCTTCTCCTCCAGTAAGGGCACAAGGGAACCCATGTTGGAAAGCGAAAGCTACCTACACCAGTTCATTCATCTATCCATTCATTAATTTGTTTGTTTATTTGTCTGTTTGTTCGTTCATTTGTTCATTCATTATAAAATGATAATTAAAAACAAGACCAGATCCTGGGAGTTAATCATTTTCTCTGTGGTCGCAACTGAATGTATGATTGTCCATTAAGACACGTGTAGTCTATGTATGATGGTATGATGATCTACATGTTGTTTGTTTGTGTCCCAGGTGCGTGTTGCCCCTCAAGTGTGAAGCTGTACCGCATGGCCAACAACACGCTGCGGGTGTACTGGCGTTCGTCTGACAGCCTGCACAACCACCTGGCTGACCTGTACGGCACCAGCTCCAACTACACCTGCACCCCACCTATGGGCTCCAACTACTGCGACGTGTCCGAGATCGTCTGCGGGGAGGTGTACACGGTGGTGGTGGCACCCCTGGCTCAGGACGGCACCAAAATCACCTTCTGTCCCAGGAGGATGTACTCAGGTGGGGGAGGTCATGGGGTTGGGGTTTCACTTGGTGGAGTTGGCAGAACATTGCAGATTCTAAATGTTGAATACAGGTGTGGCAGGTAGAAGGAGCAGAGGAGAACTGTCTAATTTTCTTGCAGTTTGACGGTTAGAATGTTTGAATCAAGAGGGATTTGGCTATCAAAAACGGAAACTGACATGAAATCTTTTACTTTACAAATGTACACATATATTTACAGTACAAAGAAATACAGCATCCATATGTTGTGTCACTACATATTTCTTATGCTTTATGATCTTTTTCTTTTCAGTGTCATGCTCTGGAAATACTCTGGGAATGGGTAGGTATTGACCAAGATAAACGTCTGGACTTGAGCCTAAAGAAACTAATCATATAAAATTACAATACAAGTATTGTGGAGTTGCTCCTTTTGTACTGTATCACTGTTGTGTACATTTCTCTTTTTTTGCAGTGATCTATCGTGGAAAGAGGAGTGTTGACTAACCAAAGCCGAAGTGAGTACCCTATAGCCCTACCTGTACTGTAAAATGCTTTAGATAAAAATAGCAATTAGATGATTAGGGGTAAGTTTAGAAACATTTCATATTTTTTTAATATGTGTAAAAAAAATGGATCTTAGGTTTGGTGAATGTTTAACTGCATTTACCTTAAACACTCTATGACTGACAGCACCTTTTATGTATACTTTTGGAGAATGCTAAGAGAGAAAGTTAAGACAGAGACAAAACGGCGACCTCAGACATAGACATAAACACTTGAGGTGTCTCCATGGTCGTCCTTAAGTAAATCACCACGGCGAGGGTTGCATTACTGACCTCTTTTGTGAACAGAACAGTATCATATCTCATCACATACGAATGAGAAATTACGTCTTTCTGTACAGCATCAGCAACAATAAAACGGAATCCTCTTACAGAGCGTCTTAATGAATACGCAGGTGGATGAGCAGGTTGGGATGCGGGGTGCACATGGGAATAAAGCTCATGGAGTCTATACTGTAGGTCATGCATACATATAGCTTCTGAATGTGACTAAAGGACAATGACAGCATGACACAGTTTTTTTTAACAGGTGTGACACACACATGTGAGTGGCAGGTCTATGAGCTGAAGAATTCTGCTGTGTGCTGAGCATGTGCTGAGGTTGGGAAATATTAGGTCCTACAACGATGACTGGTCAATATAGATGAAAGAATGCCTTACATACCAATCCCTCACCAATCCCACAACTTCAGCACATATTACATATGCATTTGTATGATAGCATCTTTTTTTTTATTGTTTTTACGACAATGGGAACACATCCCTCATGAGATCATCAGCCTGTCATATTAGTGAACAGTGCTTTAAAACATAGGTTTCACAAGGGAGAAAAGCCTCCAGAAGGTTTTGGAAGGTGGGATAAGGGGATGAGTAAAGGGCAACACCGACCTTTACAATTACCAGTCATTACGCAAATAATGGCTAAGCTTGCATTCTCGGCAACAGTAAAATGGCGCCTGGTTTCTGCATGATAATGAATGAGGAACCTGACCTGAGATTAAACGCGTCCCCTGGGAGTCATCCACTGCAACCTGTGAGCTCCTGGGACATTGTTGTTTGACAGGAAGATATAATGTGCAGTAGACGTGACTCTCACTTTCAAAATGAGTTCTTTTACCAGACAGAATAAATCAGCTTTTGTTCAAGATTTTGAAGCAGATGTGGAAAAACTATACCCTGGAAATCCAGAGTTCTCGCGAGAGCACAATGGAATTGTCTCTGCGAGACAAGAGCAATGATGCACGTTACTTTTCAGTGTACTCCAACATTGGAGGACAGTACACATTGGTCGTAGTGTTATCCCATTGCGTCAAAGTCTAAAATCATTCAAAGTAAACATGGTCTGTGTTATCCAATTGCGTGTAGTGAGATTTTTAAATGCATACTTGTTGCCGCCCCTCGAGTTGGGCCATTACATTGCTCTTTGCCAGACCCTTAATCTTTCTAGATTATCAGGGTCTGGATTTTCCAGGCTAGAAAAACTATTTGTGTGAATTAATTTGAAAACATGTGTGAATGGCGAAACTTCTACAGGCTAGCAGTCTTTTCATAATAGACATCCTCTGTCACCTCAGAGGATATTTGATTCAATTATAAAGTTTCTGTTTGTGAGTTAGTAACACCTTTTGATTTTGTTTTAGAAACCCTGGACCTATGGATGAGGAACCAGTCCATTCATGATGATGGAATTGAATGATATCTTTCCCGTTCTTAGTTAGTCCTTTGGAGTCTCTCTAGCACTTGTGCTCTCTCAAATGAAATGTTGGCTAAGGATTGGCTATACTAGTTGATACCCTTGTGCTGTAAATATCGATTGGAATCTACATTTCAGTTTCGGTAAAGACTTATTTTGAAGTAATACAATATAGGAACTCCTCTATTCATCAATTTCAACATTGGTATACAGTACATGTAGCGCTAAGAGAGTGCTCAATACATCGGGAATTGAACAAAAGGGTCATGCTTCCAGTTGTAACCAGGAAGCTACACATGCAATACCAGGAATTCTGGGTGCGCATTGGTATTGAAAGCTGCAATTCAGGCTATTATAAGTCTGTGTATTATCAAAATGACTTTGAAGCCATTATTTTAAAGTAAAAAAGCTACATTGTGTTGCTTTTAATGTGTCTGTTAATTGAGTACTTGTCAACCAAACCCTAACCCTGGCCTGAAAGTTTCATTTATTTCCTGGTGTTTTTTTTTGGCCCATTATTGTAACTGTAGATCTCTGCTTATAAATTGGAGCTTGTTCCATCTAACTGGTTAATAGTGTCTTTGTCTCTGTTCTGCTGCTCTTGCCTGGATGAACCTATGGATATTGCATATAGGCTACTTTGCTTTTATGTCTGACTAACTTTAAATTCAAGTCCTATGTAACTTTGAAACACAAACTCTGGCCTACATCTGTAGAAGAATTGGTTTTTAGAATAAATCCATTATAAATACACAACAAAAGATTTATTTAAGTGAAACCTCCTCAGGATGATTTATACACCAGCCACTGCTACTTCAGTGTCACATGCCTCCAGACACACATGATAAAAACAGATTGAATTGCTATATGTGTATGTTGACTGCTGGGACCCTGGTCCATTGTCTGATCTCAATAAAACACAATCTTGCATTATTGCGGTGTGACACCTTGTCATTTGTCAGTACACTTTATATTACAGAAAAAAACTATTTGGTTTTTTTGTCACAGTTCAGAAAGGACATGTGCTGATAAGATAAAGACAATAAATATTCAAATATGGGTGCTGTGAACACTACTAACTATTACAAATAGCACACATTAAGTCAAAAGTAAATGTGTTTTTTTTAAATCACAATACATTGATTTCCATATCCTAATACACCTGCATAATACTGATTTTAGATCTCTGTTAGAATATGCTAAAGGTTTGACCAGCAAGATCACCATGTTGAAACTTTTGTATTAATGTACAGCTACAGTATAAGGGGACTTTTCACAAGGAAAGCAGATAAACAGGTTTCTATACAGCATAGTGGGTGAGGAATGAGGAATCTGTAGCCTGAAACTTCTGGAGTGGTAATGGCTCCAGTGTCTACAAATGACAAACATTTTCAAAGATGAAAAGAATTAATTAATCAATAACAGTAAAATAGAAATACCCAAATTGCCCCAAGCCAATTGTATGTAGTGAATGGATCTCTGATACAGTGCGGGAGAGATGGGCCAAGGCAATTGTTAAAAGAGGATGAGTCACTTGGTGTCTTGAAAAAAGCAGGAAGGATGCAAAAAGCAGTCACAAAAAGAGTATATAGATGACACACACCAGTCTTCATAAACTCTGTCCCATTTTAAGTTACTGGGTGTGAGAGTGCTTGGATTACCTTGAGTGTCAGGTCCTCAATTGTAGTGGAATATTCATTTTCCTGCATCTCCTAGACGTCTGCAAGCCGCAGACAATATTGTAATCTGTTATTGTCTTGAACAGTTGAAACATTCTAAACATTCTCTTTTTTTGCTGTGGGTTATGCATCATTATATAATGACATTAAGGGCTATATTTTAACGGTCTGAAACGGAAGTGTCTTTGCGCAAAACGCAAGTCACTTTGTGGGCGGATCTTGGGCGCTGATGCTATTTTACCAGCGGGATATTTGACTGTTGCTCCCGACGCAAGTAGCTACATTAATCATGGATGTGATTTGGGCATAATGTGCAATAAACCAATCAGGGCGTCATCTCACATTCCCTTTAACAACAGGCATGCTTGTTCCATAGCTGATTGCTATTATGGTGGCGTATTTGCCAGGCGCAGCCAGGAGCGTTCACAGCGCTATAATTTTACTGTTCATTTAGGAACTGTCAGCTATTGATTTTTCCTCTTGACAAAATGTAATACAGAATTGTCACAAAGACATACTTTCCGATGTTTTGGGATCACTCTCACTGAATCACGAGATTATGAATGCATGGTGATATTTTGCTATGTACAATGTAATCTAACATTACCTCTGTATAGACAATGCATATCTTCTGTCAGTTAATCTGTTCTCTCCCGTGCTGCCGCTGGGACATTTGGGTTAAATGGCATCGGCATGCAATTCAACATCACATCTCCTTAAGTCATCTAATATTTCCTAATTTATGTCATCAACACATCCGTGATTCGTGAAAATGTGTACGCTAGGTGTATGTCTATTTTTTCACATCTTAATGGACACCACACTGATTTCCCTCGAGTGGTAATATCTTTCTTTGAAATTATGTAGGCCTATGGTTTACCGAAATGGGAACTAAGTTGTAGCCTATAGATGAGTGGAGCGAAATGTGCCTTGCGCACATAACTGCAGCTTAACTGCATGACAGTTGGCTATTTATGACCGCCGCTAGCGAAGCTAGCTAAGCGGTCATATAGGGATTGTCAAAGTTTTTTTTTTTTTTTTCTTTTTTTTTCGTCATCTACTTCCTGAAATTTTGGTCAACGATGCAGTCACATGCACACACACACACAGGCACCCACATACTATCGGTATTAGAACGGCCGATACATAATTACAAATTCAGTAAGATTAAAAGAAAGCCAAAATAAATGTTCATCATCATCATCATGGCTGCATTTCCAGTATTGGCGATAAGTAGTCGTTTGTCCACTAGATGGCGCATCGTTGCAGTGAGACGTAATTTTGTTGGAAGTTAATCTAAAGTGGGTTGGAAAGACACTACGCTTCCTACAAGGATAAGACTGTAGGCTACAGTAGTTTACCGCAGAGAACGTCTAAGGGTAGGATGATTTCTGCATGACATGTAATTCCCATTTCCTCTTGAAGCCGAAATAAATCTGAGAATGTTTATCGGACATGCTTGTTTTTTACTGCAGGTAGGCTACGTTAATCCTATCAATAGCAGAACGTAGGTAAAATAATGTTACCGTTAGCATGGTTGAGTGATGGAGGCCAATTTGATTATTGATGTATTTAGAAAACCATAAATGCGTTTATAGGCTACCAAGCAAATCGATAACAGCACTAATTGTATCTTTCGACTGTCATCTCATTTGCTTATGACCATAACCTAGGCTACTAACAGGAGCTAAGTGAGTTAGCCACAACACGTTCACTAAGTGATGGTTTTTTAATGGAAAATATATAGGCTACCTGAAAGATAACCTGTCTATGATGCACCCTAAACACCGGGCTGGGACATTTCTGCTCAAAGTCTCAAAAAGCATCTGAGTCAACTTTATTCCCAAACACCCATATAGGCTACTTCAATCCTCTATTTTCAAAGGTGATTCAAGTAAGGAAGAGCATGGCTCAAAGTAAAGTAACTGATACTACATAAATTCGTCAAAGTGAATAATTTGTGTCAACTCGCAGCAATGTAGATTTATTAACGCACCTGTGATGATCTACATCTCCATTTAAACCAGATGTTTTAGAGCGCACGTTGAGATGTATTCAGGGCAGGGCTGTACACATATTTGTTGCACGTGCTACAAAAATCATTCTTTGCGATGGATGATTTAGTACCAACGTTACACCGGTCAGATACAGTTTTGCCTATGGCTATTCCGTGAGACTGAGGCGCTTTTTTGTTTGTTCGAAGTGCGTGTTTAGGGTGTGAGAGGGGAGTCGATGTGCTTTGATTCCAGCTTGGTAGTTGTAGTCTATGCGATTAAAAAACACGTGTGTGTGAAGTATCCAAACAATGATAACGCTTTCATTATGGCTGCTTTAGCCACAGACCTTGAGCTACTGTACAGTGGGTTGGGTTCCATTTAGAAGTGTCCACTTCATTCGCCCTTTCCGTGATTCACAGCTACGTGAAATGTATTACTACTGATATGCAAAACTATTAAATTTTCGCCAAGAGGTGGCAGCTTGATACTGTAAGGTGTAAGCCATTGGTTCCAACGGAGATTTTATTTGGGTCGCCAGCATAGCCTAGTGACAATTTGTGTTGTGTAATAGGCCTAGCATAGGGCCTACCTTATATAGCTTATAGTTTGTTTTTTGCATTTAGAATAGCTCTAAAACCGGGGGGCGAACACGTCGCAGGGGGGGCGCCAGTGCGTGGATATCTCAATCGCAAAATTAAACAATATTTCTATCGGGCGCCTACCATGGACTAGGCTGGGTGAAAATCTAAAGATTGCGTCAAAAGATTGAGCTTAACCATGGACCTCATGGTTGCAAAATGCAAGGGAACATGAATCAGCATATTATTTGCACAAACAATAACGGACAGTAGCTCTTCAACTTTGCCCGTTAAAATGTGTATGTAAAATGTGTCTCGCAACGAAGGCCCTTTTGGACATGTCAGTTATTTGCACCACTGGGTAAAACCGCATTTTGTTTTAGACTACTGGTATTTAATTTGTGCATTGACAATAAAGCTGAATATCATTTGAACTAGATGACTAAACTTATGCATATGTAGAAGAAGAAACATTCACAAAAATCCATGACATGACCTCTCTTCTTGATAGCTGTTGAAAACTGCATGGAACTGACAGGATTGTTTTGTTTAATAATAAATAAATAAATACATTATGCTGCTACCTTCTGCTTTTCCCAAATACAATGTAGCCTACAGGTGTACGTTTCATCAGTCCAGTTGCAATGGATGGACTGTGATGAACTGCCCTACTTGTGATTGTTTAGAGATTTTAAAGGTTTTATAACAATGTTACAGGTTTTTTGGCCCAGAAACAAATCTATTCACCTTTGCAGCGCCAGTAGGCTACTTTGTGTGCGGAATGTGTGCAAACACACATTCCAAACAAGCATACACAAAAGTTTCAAGAGTGGGGGATGGAGTAGAAGATGGAGACAAATTCATTAATATGATTTATTTTCGCGGAATGGATGTGCAGGACTGAGCGGCGGTCATATTTTGTACCGCTACGCGGTACATCTAGTTACAATATTTTCTGTTAAGTAGAGTTTGTAAACACTTTATCGTCAACTTAATGCACGCACAACATTCGTTTGAGCAGGAGAGAGAATAACAATAAATGGGTGCAGCAACTACAGAAATTGTAGCCATACTTGCTGCTTTCTTGTACTATTTGCTGGTTAACAGCACATAAAAACTGATTTAAACTAATTCACTAACTCAGGACTTTAAGGCCATCATGGATATACATTTTTTTTTGAAAATAACGAATGTAAGGAGGGAACATAACAAAGCTTGGAGTTATTTCAGATGGGCTACAACAAGGTAGGCAAAATTGTGGTGCTTAAAACCTTAGCGCAGCTGGAATCATGTAGCCTGGCGGGCCATCCTATAAAACCATACACAACGGTAACTTGGAACAAAACTAAAGGTAACTTTAGCCTTTATAGGGCTGTAAAAAATTGTCCAAATTAATAGGTCATAATTAGGCGTTGTTGTTGTAAAGATATTGCATGTAGATATTGTACTAGGCTACTATTGTTTTAGGTCACCAATGCACGAACAAAACCGGGAAATGGACAAATATGATCAAGGCTTTGAATGTTTCCGCCTGTGCACGGGGGTGTCTGTAGATTGGTGTGCAACGCATTCATTCATGCAGGCCTGTGATCATGCATGCGCCCTTAAAATAGCATCTGCATTTGCGCCACAGACTTTAGACCAGGGAGTTCCTGGTCTGTGGCAGAATTGTTTTCTGAAACTGCAAAATATCAACAGTGAACGTTTGCGCCGGAACAAACGTTCAGTCTTTTCGCTGAACCGCCCTGGTGGGCGCAATCGAATTCCCTAATTTACAGGCACGTACCTATGGAGGGAAAATTCCGATATGCGCTGACTGCAAAAAGGGAAAGACAAAAGCGCGAGTATACAAAGTCAATTGCGCTGGGACGCACGATATAGCCCTAAATCATTTCTTTGTATTTGACTATTTTAACGCTGGAGAGTGCATTTATTAGTACATTACCTCCTTTGGAGACAGAGGGGAGGGAGACAGGGAGACGGAAATACTTATATGATACTTATATCCAAAACTCTGGATAAGCTATTATATAACTCATCATTATGCTGTTTGAATTTAACCAATATAGCACTTCATGTATCTCAAGAGGGCCAAGGAGACAGACAGTTAGTGTCTAGGTGCCTTTTCAGGATGTGGCAGCATAAGCACTTTATGGGAAGTATTCTGGTCAGTGAATACATGCCTAGAGATATTCTTCAGATGCCTTCCTGTTCCAGGACTTTCATATTGCTTCTGGAACCTTCTGGTGCTGTTTTACCATCTCATATTTCAGTATCAGTCTCTGTCCAATTTCTGGCGCTTGCTTGTATATTCATTTCCTCAATATGATGTATCCAATTATCAATCTGTCCCTTATATTGTACAGTGTTTGGCTTGGCTATGGATTTTTCCATGTCATGTCAGGAAATCATTCTGAAATGTAACCTTCTGAGCTAAGAATTGCATCCTGCAAACCCATCCTGTGGTAAGGACCAGCCCTTATCCTTCCAGCCTATGCCTCCTCCTCACATCACTGTTGTTCTCTTCCCAGAAGAGCTGTTGCCAGAGGTGTCCTAACTGCCCAGCCACACACACACACACACACTACCACCACCACCACGGTCACCAACCCTCCTCCTTTTCCTTCATATGTTCATTCTATCTCACAGCCACAGGCACTGGGATTCCACCTGTCCTCATTCTTCTCTGCAGCACTCTGATTGGCCAGACCATCACTAGATTACCTGTGTTGCTGCTAAAAAGGTTCCAGAATTACTTTCCTATTGGGACCTTACCTTTGGATGTAAACAACGGCAATACACTGGAAAGCCAACAGGCACCCAAAATGGATTTGTTGGGAAGATTATTTATTTCAGTAATACTGGCATCTGTGACTCAAGTAATTTCACATCAATGATTCATTTTTAAATATGGAATTATATTTGATATGTTTGTCAATTATTTGTCAATCTCTGGTTGCCTAGTTGCAGTAGACCTTAACCTTTATATTATAAATGAATGATTACTTTCTTCAGCAATTACAGATTGCTAAATTGAATTACTAATTAAGTAGGCCTACATTTTTAATAACATACATGTGCTTTTACTCAATGTGAGTTATGTTATTGGTATTTTTTCCCTTTATATCCAGGTACAGAATGTACTTGCAGGTAAGAATTAACTTCAGTTTAAACTTAATTTGGGTAATGGGTTTTTCATTTTTTAGTTTGAGATAATTCCTGATGCTTTTGTATTCACATAAAATGCATTGATAAAATAGGCCAATTGCAAGTAAATTAATAATTAGGCAACATAGGCCTAATTGGTCAACGTTTCATGAATATATAATTTTTTCCCCTCTTTAGAGTGTCCTATCACTTCCGTAACGTCTCCTTCTGCATCAGCCTTAACAGTGAAGTGGACAAGTTATACGGGAGCCACAAACTACTTTCTAGATTCACGTATTGTAAATGACACAAGTGTTGCTCCAGTTGTGGTGACGTTAACTGCAAGCAGCACTCAAAAACTGGTTCAAGGACTAAGGCCAGGGAGATTCTACCAAGTCACTTTAAAAGTTTTCCAGTTTTACTATGCTGTCTGCACAAGCAGTAAACACGCATATACAGGTAAGATTAATGTAGGCTAATTACAGTGCATGAGAATGCACTGTACTGTTCTTCCAAGGCTTTTTACAGTGCATGAAAATGCACTGTAGGCCTACTGTTATTCCAAGGCTTTTTCTTCTTCTGATTACAGTGCATGAAAATGCACTGTACTGTTCTTCCTAGGCTTCTTCTTCTTTTTATTACAGTGCATGAAAATGCACTGTACTGTTCTTCCTAGGCTTTTTCTTCTTCTTCTAACGCATTTAATGCAGCTTCAACCGTTTAACGTAGAAACTTCATTCAAACTGCGTTGCGTAGGTCTTACTTAGGACATGGGTGCTATGTATTTTTCAGCTTTGTAACTTATACTTTTTAAACTATTAATTAAAAACTGTTCAAAATTTCCCCATAGACGTATGTCAGGTTAAAAAACATTTTTGACAAATGAAGGGACATGAAGCAAGATAGTAGTGAGTAGTGATTTTTCTTGAAAAATCAACTATAAATACAATAGAACAATATTTACAGTTATTTTTATAACTGAATTTATGAACATTCCAGGAAACATTCCAGACACAATGATGACCTCATAAGAGGGAGTCCAGCAAAATTGGTCAATTAAAACACATGGGATAAAGGGATCATACAGTAGGTTTTTTTTACACTGATGAGGCCAAAAACATGACTTCATTCCAGTATGTCATGCTAGAGTCTACTACCTGCCTGACATAAAAATATCCTGATACCTTTTTATCTTTACTGGCAACCATTATTGATCTTAAAATGTGATGAAGAGGATATGGGTAAGTAGCAATGCTTGAAAATGCCAGTTGTGTCACTTGCCATCACATATAGGCCATTATATAGCCTAAACTAAGTAGAATCAGTAAGCAACTCATTACTCTATGTTCCAACCATGGGCATATACAGTATGCTTTTCTTTAGAGACTTGACTATAAAACCATCAGTGTATAGCTACCACACATTTGCTCTTTATATGCATCTGCTTATCAACTAATGTTAGCTATAGACAGACTATTAATTTGCTTACTGATTCTACTTAACTTGTTGTATATGAAAGCCTATGTGATGGCAAATGACACAACTGCCATTTTGAAGCCATGATACATACTAATAGTGATCCGATCCTACTCACACCCCTAATCAATTTCTCACTGATGATTTGATGGCCATGATTTACCACAATTTTGTAGCCTATTCATCTTTACTTTGTCCCTGCCAGTCAGGCTCATGCTTATGAACCACTGGTATGTCATAGAGAACATTTTTGGCCTTATCAGTGTAAAAGAAAATGCAGTTAAAACCCATTCTCCCCTATGCTCAACTTTGCTGGACTCCCTCTTATGAGGTCATCACTGTGTCTGGAATGTTCATAAATTCAGTTATAAAAATAACTGTAAATATTGTTCTATTGTATTTAAAGTTGATTTTTCAAGAAAAATCACTACTCACTACTATCTTGCTTCATGTCCCTTCATTTGTCAAAAATGTTTTTTAACCTGACATACGCACTTTAACATGGGCTGATGACATCACAATAGAGCCGTTAAGCAATTACAATCCTATGCCAGGTGGTCAGGCCACCTGGATCAACTGCCAGTCTCAGGCTTTAAGCATACAAACTGGCTCTATTAAGACTACACACCCTGTTCAACTACTTCCTCTGCCAAAAACTGTTTCAAAATAAAAGTCCTCACTACAATATTTCACTGTTAAACAATTTAACCCTTTAAACTACTGAACTTTTTAACTGTTCAGCCATTGTAACTGTTACTTGTCATCAACTATGCCTCCTACCCACTGTAGCTAGTTAGCATGGTTAGCATAATGCATGTTAGCATTTTTAGCAAAACTGCTAAAAATGATTAGCTAAGTTAGCTAAGTACCATGGTTAACATAGTTAGCATGTTAGCATTGCTAACATTGCTAGCATGTTAGCATTGCTAGTAGTGCTAACATTGTTAGCATTTTTAGCAAAACTGCTAGAAATGAGTAATAAAAATGAGTAATAAGTTAGCTAAGTAACATGGTTAACATAGTTAGCATGTTAACATTGTTAACATGCTAGTTATCATAGTTACCATAACTACTAAAAATGATTAGCTAAGTTAGCTAAGTCACATGGTTAACATAGTTAGCATGTTAGCATTGTTAGCATGTTAGTTAACATAGTTAACATAACTATTAGAAATGATAAGCTAAGTTAGCTAAGTCACATGGCTAACATTGTTAACATTGTTAGCATGCTAATTAGCATTGTTATAATTTTTGACAAAACTACTAGACAATATTAGCTAAGTTAGCTAAGTAATATGGTTAGCATGTTAACATAGTTAACATTGTTAGCATGCTAAAAATGAATAGCTAAGTTAGCTAAGTCACATGGTTAAAAGGTTAGCATTATTAGCATTTTAGCATAACTGCTATAAATTATTAGCTAAGTTAGCTAAGTCACATAGTTAGCATTGTTAGCATAGTTAACAGCATTAACATTATTAGCATTTTTTTAAAAACTGCTAGAAAACATTAGCTAAATTAACTAAGTTAAGTAACTTGGTTAACATTATTATCTTTGTTAACATAGTTAGCATAACTACTAGCAAACATTAGATCCATTTCAACTGTCAGTTATCGTCAGCTATCTACCTAAATAATTTAACCATTTAAACTATCCACCAATTTAACTGTTCAGTCATTCCAACTATATTAAACCTCATCTACCTAGCAACCAATATAGTTTGTTTTTACTCTGTATGATATTTTACATCATATTTTTGCATTTTCATGCACTGTATTTCCTTTAGGAAATGCTTTTCTAGTTGATTAATTGATCGATTGGTTAGGCCTATTCTGATTATAGGCTAATGTATTTCTTCATTCCCCCTCCAGTTCCAGCAACGTCTCAGCTAACATACTCTAAAGCTATATCAAGTACGACAATACGTTTGCAATGGTCAAGTGTGGCCGGCGCCGATAACTATCTATTGGTGGTAGAAGGGACATTTAATAACAAGAATTATAACTTCACTACCACATCTCAAAGTAAGCAAGTAGATGGACTTCAACCACAAACACCATACAACTGCTTCGTGTTTTCATCTAACCAAGCTGGATTTGGAACCAAAAGTATTGTCAAGACCATTACGACGCGTGAGTAACGAAAATCCTCCTAATTTATATAGCCTACATCAGTGAGTGACGATAATCGGACTCCAATCCCTAATTTAGCATCACTTCTCATTTGATGTTTTACAGTGGTGCAGCCGCCAGGTGGTGTAGTTGTGACCGCAAACGGGAGAAACGCTGCGCAAGTATCATGGAACTCTGTACAAGGAGTGCTGTTGTATCAAGTTAAAATTACGGATAACGACGACTCAGCAGCAACACCTGTCATTAACGAAACGAGCACAAGCAGTCTGGAAATTACAAATCTTAAGCCATGCACTTCATACACCATAGGAGTATCATCTGTAAATGCCTTTTTGGAGCCTGGGGAGTCTTCAAATGTCACTCTCATAACAAGCAGTGAGTGGTGAAATGTTTACGAATAGCTTCCTTTGTTGACCTATTATGGGTGCGCCTTTGAAGTAAATTAAGCATGAAATATATTTTTTGTAAGTATATCGTAATTTTCCTGATTAAGACACTCTTTATTCATTCCTGCCCCTCAGCAATTGACTCGGTGACATTGGTAGAAGTGGAATACAGTTGTTCAAGTGGCATGACCACTGTTACGTGGGACAAGGTGTTTGGAGCGGACAGCTACAGAGCTGTGGCGGTGGACGGCAACGGAACCGCGCTGAGCTGTACGTCCACATCGACAAGCTGCCAGATAACCATGCTGAAGTGCGGCGAGGTGTACCTGGTCTCCGTCACCGCCATCTCGGACGCCTGCGAGAGCACCTCAAACTATACAGCCTCCTTCCAAACAGGTGAGCCAGCGGCTCACATGGAAAGCCCCTGTGTCGCCACTGGCCAGACGCAAAATAAACAATCTGCCTGAACCTCTCCCAGGGGGCTGTCGATTAGGAGTGCTCCCATAGGTATCAGGCGTTGCCATTCTCAGACGAAGATGATGGAACACACCTGGGTCTATGTGCACAGATAGGATTATCCTCTGTTGTTCTCACAGCCTACAGTGTGTGTATAATGGACAGGTTGATTTTAAAGGTCACAGTTTCAGGTGGCAATTGTTTACTGAGTGTTTTTCTCTGCTCGGTTTGACAGCATAATAACTTAATCTCTGTCTCTCTGTCTCTTACTCACTCTCTTACCATCTCAATCTGTCTGTCTGTCTTTCTGTCTGTTTGTGTGTCTGCCCATCTGTCTGCCTTTCAACTCCCTGTCTCCCTTCCTGTCTGTCTATCTTGCTCTCGCTCTACCACTCCACAGTGCCTTGCCCACCTGTCGCACTTTCCCCATATCACGAATGTGCCAGTAATGTCATCGTGTTTAGCTGGAATGCCACCAACATCACCAACTACTATGTGGCCACATCGCTGGATGCCAACGGCCAGGTGGTGACGTGCCAGACCACGGAGACGTCCTGCTTCTTTACCGGCACCAGTTGTGGCCAGAGATACAAGTTTGCGGTTTCCGCAGTGTCTGGGGCCTGCAACAGTGGCCCCAGCGAGCCCATCTACCAGAGCACAGGTGTGGTTGGCCCCTGGATAGATGTAAATGACAAACTCAAAGAGAGGACAACATTATTCAGAACAGTGCAATAGAAGTATAAAGTAGCTGCTTATAACCCATCACAGTTATAAAGCTCACATCACAAGGAATTAGATAGTGCTGACATTTATTTTTGAATAGTCTTAGGGTAGGGTAGGCTACACCTCTTACGAAAATAAACTTTCAATGCAGGCATTGGTAACCATCTATGGCAGTTCAGGTGCCAATTCAGAAACAGTTCTGTATGTACAGTATCTCACACACACACCTACACACACACACACACTCACTCACTCACTCACTCACTCACACAAACAGGGAAAATGAAGAGACTGTGTGAGCAGAGACTGATATAAACCAAGAATAATGGGTACTCTTTATACACAAGGTTTATAACTATGATTGCATTAGTCCATAAGCCTACTCAACACAAACTCCAATGGTAATGGCGTGGTAATGAAGGAGAAAGCGTTCCTGTGTTCTCCTGTACTAAAAGCTCTGCTCTGTCCTCAGCTCCCTGTCTGCCAGTAAACGTGCAGACGTCGGTCGACTGTGACTCGGATGTGCTCATCAGCACCTGGGACTCGGCGGCGGGGGCACTCTCCTACACGGTGGAGGCACGGGGTAACCGGAACGACACCTACATCTGCAGCTCCCACACCAACAGCTGTGCCATGGACGCCGTGAGCTGTGGCGAGGTGCTGAGCATCTGGATCACCGCCTCGCACGACGAGTGCACCACCGAAAGCGTACTGGGAGAGGTGGCCGAGACAGGTGAGACCAGCTCAGAGGCTCATGAAATGTGTGTGTGTGTGTGTGTGTGTGTGTGTGTGTGTGTGTGTCTCAATATAAACACCTAACTGTTTCCCTGCTCTACTCCCAGTGCCTTGTACCCCTCAGAACTTCACGCTGGTGGAGAGCTGCAACGTGGACTCAGTGTCTCTGGACTGGGAGGCCAGCAATGGCGCCATCTTCTACATCGGCATGGCGGTGCACGCGGACGGCTCCCAACACTCCTGCATGGCCATGGACACGCACTGCGACATCCAGGGCCTGCGCTGTGGCACCACCTACGACACCTATGTCATCGCCACCAACATCAAGTGCAACAGCTCCGAGACCCAGCATGCCACAGCCGCCACAGGTAAGGGGGCAACGCTGGGACTGGGCTCAGCTGAGGGCCAGAGGACTGGGCAGTAGACTTCTAAAGGAAGGATGAGCATGGAGAGTTTGACAAATGGGATGTGATTGTTACGGGTGGAAAGGCTTAATTTAAGAAGCACTTTTCTCTATTAGTGAGCAAGAAAGTGGTTGCTGCTAACATTTACACAAAGAGGTTATAAGCCGTCTATAAACAGGTCTCCATTGAGATCGATCTCATTCTCATCACACATCAAATATCATCACACAAATCAACAGTCACTTGCATTCAGCACACATCACACATAACACATCTCAGGAGAAACACTCACCCAGTAGATATGTCATCTTATATGAGTTACCTCCTGAAATCTCTCCTCCATCTTTGATCGCTGCTCCAGCCCCGTGCCCCCCGACCTCTGTGTTGGCGATCCGGGACTGCGCTGCCAACCACGCCGTGGTGATGTGGGAGAGCCACCTGAGTGGAGGCACCTACACGGCGTTGGTGCAGGACGGCGAGGGGCGGCGGCTGAACTGCAGTGACACGGGCAACCACTGCACCACCCCGGTGCTGGCGTGCGGACAGAACTACTCCGTCACGGTGCAGCACTTTGACGGGACGTGCAACAGCTACCCCTCCACCCCCATATATATGGAGTCCGGTAGGTCCACTGTGGTGTGGTCAATGTTGCTGCAGTATGTGTATGAAGGAGAGAAGTGGATGAGTTGACTGTCCACTGAAGGTTCATCTGAGATATTTTGAATAGAAACATATCTCAGATAGGGCTGCAGAAGGAAATAAGAGACAAGCCTAAAATGTATCAACATTACAAAAGTAATACAGTCATTTTTGCTTTTAGTGATTAGGCTGTAACATTCTCATTTCATGGCTCGTAGTATGTTATATGGATTATTTAGTGAGGATTGCAGTGACTTATTATCGTCTCCAGGTAGTGATGTGTGTGGTGCAGTGATGTTTTGTGGTCTCCAGGAAGTGATGTGTTGTGCAGTGATGTTTTGTGGTCTCCAGGATGATGTATGTGGTGGTTGTGTTTCAGTGCCATGCGCTCCCCAGCAGCTGCGTGGTGACGTGAACTGTGACACGGGCGCCTTGACTGTGGCGTGGAACGTCACCAATGCCCTGTCATCACAGAACTACTCTGCCACCATCTCCACTGGAACAGGGCAGCGCATCTCGTGTAACTCTACAGAGACGCAGTGCACTGTGAGAGATCTGGAGTGCGGCCACTCCTACATGGTGGCGGTGCAGTCTGTGCAAGGCACATGCTACAGCCCACCTAGCCAGGAGATAACTATAGAGCAGGGTGAGGGAAGACACACACACACTCACACACACACACACACACACACACACACACACACACACACACACACACACACACACACACACACACACACACACACACATACACACACATACACATTATGTAGTTCTGACATCCACATAGAGTAATGCCACAAGCTGGCACGTGCATAAAGATGTCAATATTATACATGCTTTATACATAGCACCTTGTCCTGATTGCATGTACTTGCAGTGCCATGTGTGCCCACTGGCGTGAATGCCACCCGTACCTGTGGGGAGAGCGCCATAGACGTGATGTGGACCGCCAGCTCGGGGGCGCTGTACTACACCACTCAGGCCACCACTGACGGACACAACTCCAGCTGCATGTCCAACAGCACCTCCTGCAGCATCCCTGGTCTGCTGTGTGGACGCGTGTACAACGTCAGCGTGGCCGGAGCCAACGACATCTGTACCAGCCAATACAGCCAAGCATTCACCCTGCAGACAGGTAACTACGGGGCAGGCCATATACTGACAGACCAACTGACCATACTGTATTTAGACATTTAGAGACATACATTTTGTCAGTGCTTTTGTCAACAGTTATTTAACATGGTTACACACTATTAGTGTCACAAGTTACTAGAGATACTGACAGCACATTTAGATTTAATCTTTTTGTTTCTATTACTGACAGCACACCTTATTTGAAATGCAGGGGTTTCCAGTTGCTCCAAACTTCAAAGCTCCAAACCATGAACCAACATCTGACTCTCTCTGTCTCTCTCTCTCTCTCTCTCTCTCTCTCTCTCTCTCTCTCTCTCTCTCTCTCTCTCTCTCCTCTCTCTCTCTCTCTCTCCCTCTCAGTGCCCTGTCCACCGGCGAGCATCCAGGGCTCTGTGAACTGCTCCAGCGATTCAGCCTCTCTGACGTGGGACGCCATGCCCAACGCGGTGCTCTACACTGGGACGGCGTTGAGCGGCGACGGCCACGTCCTCAACTGCAGCAGCAGCACGACGGGCTGCCAGCTCAGCGGCCTACACTGCGGCACCTACTACAACTTCAGCGCGTCGGCCACGGACGGAAGCTGTGCCAGCTCAATCAGCGCTCCGTATAGGCTGGACTCAGGTACTGGGGCACCATGTATGTCAGAAACATGGCTTCAGTTACAGTTATAGTTAAAGCCATTGTATCCACTGGACATGCAATGGCTTTAATGACAGATACAGTATTATCACACATGTAAAATGTATGGAATATTCAGCACATGTTATGTGTAGTTTTATGACTGTATGTTCCAAAAAATGTGAAAAGTAAAGTTAAGAAATATCTAAATACTTAGAGACTGCTTGTCTAAGACCAGATCTGGAGCAGGTCTGGAGTGAATCCAGATCTATACAGGACCAGGACCAAAGCTGACTCTGACTCAACATCACACTGGTCCTCCACATCAGAGTCCAGATATGTCCCTTACTCTGAATCTCCCCTCTCTGTGTCTCAGTCCCTTGTGCTCCATTGAGTGTGGACGCCTCCCTCTCCTGTGCCACAAACACCTTGGCTGTCAGCTGGACCTCCTCCAGAGCAGGTGAGGAGACCATGAACTACACTGCCACCGCCTGGACAGAGGGAGGAACTGCACGTCACTGCAGCTCCCCTGGCAGCAACTGCAGCATCCCCAACCTGCAGTGTGGCCTGTGGTACAACGTCACGGTAGCCGTCGCCCACGGAGACTGCGTCAGCACAAGCAGCGTTCCACTCTCTGTGCAAACAGGTGAGACTCGACTTTCATTTCCTTTTCACTCAAAGGGATTGAGCAAATAGTACATACTGGGTGATAAGGTTATCACGACTACATAGAAGTATACACTTTTCATTAAATTCTATTGAAATTCATTTCAAGTTTCTCAACAGAATTACAGGAGTGCCTGATTTCCCAACAGTGCTGTATCAAATGTGACATGTGTTTGTACTGAGGGCTGTCTTTGTCTGCTCCTCCAGGGCCTTGCGTTCCTCAGAATGTGACCGGCTCTCAGAGCTGTGGCTCCAACTCCCTGGTGACCTTCTGGGATGCGTCCCCTGATGCCAGTGGCTACTTGGCGTGGTTGACGAGTGCCGACGGCTTCTCTGAGCTCTGCTCGACGGCCAGCCTGTCCTGCACCTTCAGGGGCCTCCGGTGTGACAGTCAGTACAACCTCAGCGTGGCGTCGTCCAACGGGGCCTGCAACAGCAGCTACAGCTCAGCTGTAACACTGACCACAGGTAGTGTGTGTGTTTGTGCTTGTGTTTGTGTTAATGTGTGTGTGTGTGTGTGTGTGTGTGTGTGTGTGTGTGTGTGTGTGTGTGTGTGTGTGTGTGTGTGTGTGTGTGTGTGTGTGTGAGTGTGTGTGTGTGTGTGTATTTCAGCCGGTCTACTGAACTGTGCAATTGAAGCGCTCCATTTGTAGAGTGTAAAATAGCTTTGGAAGACTGTTGTAGCATACGTTTTGCAAACAGAATGCTTCAGTTGCGTGCCCGGTGTAGCCTGGCTGTTAGATGGACAAAATGAGCTGGAGAGGAGATCACTATTGTGGGTTTTACTAACATTAATACAGTCTGCATTTCAGCACCTGACATGAGTGTGCCTGCCAACAAAGAAATGAATTTGAATTGGACAGAGAGCGAGAGAGACAATAAGCCAAAAGCAAAGGGCTTTTTAAATCTAACATCACTGAGCATTGCATTGTGGGAAGTATCTCATATGTGTCTGGTGTGTCTCTTTCTGTTTCCCCTCAGGTGCCTGTGACGTACAGAATGTCACCGCCGTGCCCGTGTGTGGCTCTGACGCTGGTCTGGTGTCGTGGGTCGCCAGCTCTGGAGCGGGCACATACACTGTGCTGGCACAGGGTGATGGGCACCAGACGTCCTGCCACACCAACGGCACTTCCTGTGAAGTTAGCCAGCTGATGTGCGGGAAGTTGTACAACATCACCGTGCTGCTGGACGGGGGGATGGGCTGTAACGACACCTCTGAGCCCAGTGCCACCCTACACACAGGTACAGACGGGGACGGGCCACACGTGTTTGGACAAATAAATCACAGTGGCTATGAATTCACAAATATCCTAAAGCTCTATAGTGATTCAGTGTACAAGTGAACAGTTAGACTGCTTTTGACCCTTTACAAATGCACAGATGTTGTGGTTGGTGGGGTAGTTTTGCTGTCCAAGTTAAAGAAATCATACAGATACATCACACATGCTTTTGTATGACTAACATGCGACCCATATTCTCTCTCTCTCCTCCGTAGCTCCCTGCCCACCAAACATCACCGCCACCAGTCTGGACTGCGACTCCAGCAGTGCTGCCATCTACTGGTCAGGTGGGATGTATGCGGTCGAGTACCTGGTGAACGCCACATCCACCAACGGGCTCATGGCCTCCTGCCGGTCTGCCAATGCCAGCTGTGCCCTGAGTGAGCTGCAGTGTGGGCAGACGTATGCAGTGTTTGTCACGGCTCTGGGCGAGCTGTGCAGCAGTAATCAGAGTGCAACCACTAATATCGTCACAGGTGAGTCCACAAGGGGGCGCTAAGAGATCATCAAATTCATTTAGCATGAGCTAACATGTTAGTCAACATTGTCATCATCACCAATATTTTTATGACTAAGGTCACATCTCTCTCTCTATGAACTGTGATATTTCAGAGATTTTTGCACTGTTTGGTTAATGCTTAGATCCCTTGCAGTGATTCCACTTTTGGTTTTATGGTTTCGAGTTACTTTAGACACCCAATGTTAAGTGTGTATTTCATATGAACACCTCATTTTGTAAACCTCTTGATTGACATGCATTCTTCCTCCAGCCCCGTGCCCACCTTCAGCGGTGTCCACTTCCTACGACTGTGACGCCAACACCGTCACCATTGGCTGGGACGACAGCAATGGCAGTGTGACGTTCGTTGCCATGCTAGAAGGAGTCGGGCACATGTCATGCCATACAAGCGGCACCAACTGCTCTGTGACTGGCATGCCGTGTGGGCAGAACTACACCGTGGCGGTCAAAGCTGTGTCCAGCCTCTGCAACAGCAGCTACAGTTCCCCTTCAGAGTTACACACAGGTTGGTAGACCTCACACAGACAGTCACCCTTCAAATCGCACTAAACTCCATATGGATGACATAAATGTCCCAGTCGTGGACGCAACAATATTTTGGTCACCTTTTATAGAGATAAAAAAACAAATGTAAAGACAATCTGGTGGGTGGAGATGTTACTGCACTATCATAGAGTCAAGACACTGAATGAAGGGTAGAATGAATGTGGCACAGTCCTGCCAGAGTCCTCACCAGATCAGGGCCACAACTGGGCCTGAGGTAGCTGCTGTTTCTCTGCTTTTAAACTCTCACAGCTCACACACACCTTTGCTTCTCCCCCTCAGTGTCTTGCGCGCCCCAGTCTGTCCAGGCCTCGCTGGTGTGTGCCAACAGCTCGGCCCTGGTCAGCTGGAATGCCAGCGCGGGTGCCATGGCCTATAATGTATCAGTGGTGGGCAGCGATGGGGATGCCAAGGAATGCCACACGAACGGCACCAGCTGTGAGGTCTCAGGCATGCACTGCGGGCAGAGCTATGACATCACTGTAACGCCACATGCAGCGAGCTGCGCTGGAGCTCAGAGCACAGCCATCATTTTAGATGCAGGTACGGTTGACAGTAGTGAGCCTAGTAACCAAGGAGCCTGCCTGGTTTTCCGTCTGATATATTTTACTAAAGGAAAGAATTGTTTTCTGTTAATGTTTCAATTTGTCCTATGTTTGTGAAATTTGTGGAGGTACATGTTTGTTACAGATATGGATGTCATGTACAGTATACTGTATCATTTCAATATAAAAATGTAAATGTTCTCTGCCTCTCTCCACCTTTCCCCATCACACAGGTCCATGTCCTCCTTATAATGTCTCTACCTCATTGGAGTGTGAAGCGAATGTCGCTTCAGTGATGTGGTCACCTGTCGCAGGTGCTGAGTTGTACACTGTCACAGCGTCGGGGTCCGACAGAAGCACGTCCACCTGCAGCTCCAACTCCACGTACTGCTCCCTCACGGACCTCCAGTGTGCACACAACTACTCCGTCACCGTGACCACCGTCCTCAATGGCTGCCCCAGTGACCCAAGTCCTGCAGTGGAACTCAGAACTGGTAAGACTCCAAGAGTTCCATTATGTTCTATATGTAAAATGTGAACAAAAGATAAACCCTCAGATAGATGTAGATAGACATTTACACTATTTTACAGCAATAATGATTTTCTTTCAAAACGGGACCCAAGTTGTCTCTCTGTCTACCCCCTCAGCCCTGTGTCCGCCCACGAACCTGACGGGCACCACTTCCTGTGAGACCAACGTCCTGTCCCTTATGTGGGACCCCAGTCCCGTTAGCGGTGCCACCTACTTCCTGTTTGCCCAGGAAGTGAACGGCACGAGCGCCACTTACTCGGCCTCGGGCACCTCCGTGTCCATCCCAGGCTGGAGCTGCGGCCAGCTCTACATGCTCCGCATCGCGGCATCACACGGCCACTGCAACAGCAGCCTCAGTGCACCGCTGCACATGTACACGGGTGAGTGGATTGTCTGACCAGTGCTGACACTGGTAAACTGGATCGTTTTTACTTTATAACCTCAACATATGAAACACAATAGGTGCACTCTGTATGCTTATGCTTCGGTTTATGTTTCCTATGGTTCTTAGCAGACACTTTTGTCCAAAGCAATATTATTTTGGTAAGGGTTTTAAGGGATTAAGTGTACAGATTTTTTAAATGGCAAAAGTCTCTTAAAATTGTAAAATTGAGATGAAAGTAAATAAAGCTTTTGTTGTAATAGTGTGATTGTTTCTCTCAACGTATGTGAATAGATAGCTCTTTCATACAGTGTAATGGCATGCTGCCTTGCATCAAGCAGAAGCTTGGATATACTGAATGCTTGCTCACTGTCTCTCCAGCTCCATGCCAACCCACTGACCTGGCTGCTCAGGTGGACTGCGGCTCCAACAAAGCCCACCTGTCATGGGAGCACGTCGGCAGCGCCATGTTCTACACTGCCGAGGTGACCGGCGAACGCGGCCACGTGGCCTCCTGCAGCTCCAGCAACTCGTCCTGCGCGGTCAAGCTGCACTGCGGCCGCAGCTACAACGCCACAGTGATGGCCGTGACAGACAGCTGCAACAGCACTCAGAGCAGCCCCATTCAGTTTGACTCTGGTACGTGCGCGCACAGCAGGGACACAAAGTAGAAAAGGCTCAAGTAGGCTACTGGGCACTGTTTTGATGTTTACTGGAAAGTAATGTTCAAAGTAAACACACAGTGGGGTTTCTTTCTTCTGCTGAAGAGGAGGGTTGAACCACGTCAACAGAGCTGTACTTGTTTGCTTTTCATATTGAGGCTGGTGGATGGAAGGGTAGTGAAGACAAAGACAAAGAGTTCATGCGAAACCTCCTCTTTCATATCTGCCTCCTCTTCTCTTTCGTCTCCTTTTCCACCTCTCCGTCCCTCCTTCCTCTCCTGCCTCCCCTCTTCCTCTCCTCCAGCCCCATGTCTCCCTCAGAACGTCACGGCAGAGCTGGACTGTGCTGCTAACCAGCTGGCCATCCAGTGGCTGGAGATGCCCGGCTCAGACCTTGACCTCTACACGGCGCAGGCCATCGGCACTGACGGTTATCGGGCCTCCTGCAACACCAGCTCCACTTCCTGCACCATCCACAACCTGCAATGTGGTCAGACCTACGGCATCGTCGTCACCACCTCCGCCGTCAACTGCAGCATCATTCATGAGACGGACTACCAGATTCAGTCAGGTAGGCATCCGACTACCACATTTAGTCAGGTAGGCATCCGACTACCACATTCAGTCAGGTAGCCATCCGACTACCACATTCAGTCAGGTAGGAATCAACTAGCTGCCTAAAGTCACTTTTTTTTCAACTGAGCAGAAATGCCCATTTGTGTTGGAAGGAGACGTGAATGAAATGGTGCAATAGACAATATTTGTTTTTTCTTGCAACTTGTTTTTGAAAATATATGTCAAAGTGAAGATTTGGCTACATGGATAAGGATAAGGATAGTATTACAAGACAGCTAACCTACATATCATGTAACGTATATATGCAGTATGTAGTGTATGTTTTAAATACAATTAAAATTTCACTTGTCAAACTCATGAACCTCCCCCTGCCTACCTACAGCCCCCTGTAAGCCCCTGGGGAGTTCGGTGGAACTGGAGTGCGGCTCGAACGTGGCCACGGTGAGCTGGCAGAACAGCATTGCGGTGGAGACGTACAACGTCACGGCGCAGGACGGCCAGGGAGGCCAGTGGTTCTGCAGCTCCAATCTGACCAGCTGCTCGTTTGACCAGCTCAGCTGTGGCACCCACTACAACTTCAGCGTGGTGGGGCTCACGGGCGAGTGTGTGAGCGAGGCCAGCGACGTCATGCAGCTACAGACAGGTACAGCACAACGAGACACATAAGGCCATGTTCAGTTCCACAAGAAGAAAACAATTCTTTTCATGTCCTTATTGACTTTTCTTCAAATGATTATCTGTTACCTGTTGTAATGTAAGATTTACACCAAGCAAACAGGAAAACCTGTAACAACACGACAATACACAGATAGCTTTTGATATTTTTTCATCTCAACCTCAAATTCAGAATCCAGCTGTTGTCCTGACTTGTCAAGACTCTCTTTCAACTAACACAGAATACGCATCCCAATATCCTCATCTGTGCATTGTGTGCTGTCCTGTCCAGCCCCTTGTGTGCCCATGTCTGTGACCCCTGTCGTGGACTGCACCAGCAGCGTGGCGTCCGTGTCGTGGGGCAGTGCCCAGGGCGCCAGCGGCTACGTGGCCCTGGTGAAGAGCAGCAGCAGTGGGCGCAGAAGGTCCTGCAACAGCACGGCCACCCAGTGCTCCTTCAGTGACCTGGGCTGCGGAGAGGAGTACAACGTCACCGTCCAGGCCACGCACGAGCAGTGTGTCAGTGCTGTTAGTGCACCTGTGGCCTTCAGCACAGGTAAGGGTGGAGAGCAGTGGATGGAGGAGATGGACATAGATGGACATTGAACAGGCACAGGCAGGGCTTTCTGAGGTGAAGGGACATGGCTGATCTTGCTGGTGGATTCCTGTACAATTCTGCTGTTTTGTTTTGCTGTCTTAAACCGGCACTCAGTCGAAGAGTATACTTCATCATTGTGCATATGTCTGTAGTGCATCATGGCATACTACTTCCTTTGTATAAGATGATAAGCTTTTATGATAATTTAGTGTATTGTATTTATATAGAACTTACAGCACCAGGCCCAGTAGTGCATAAAAAGTCCTATATATCTCAACAGGAAAGAAAAGTGAAACAGTAGTGTCTTTTGGGCATGTTCATAGATTAGTGTTGATAGTGTTCATACAGTACAGTAGATTAGTGTTGATAGTGTTCATAGACTAGCGTCACTAGTATCTGAATAAGTGCTCTGTTCCACCACTTACGGCTCCTGTCCCTCCCCGACCCTGCAGTGCCCTGTCCTCACTCCAGCCTGGACGCCTCCCTGGACTGCGTCAGCAACTCGGCCCTCGTCTCCTGGACGCCGGGCAACGGCTCCGTCTCCTACAACGCCACGGCCGAGTGCCCCCAGGCCTCCCCCCAGAGCCTGGGCTGCTCCGGCGCCGGCGCCTCCTGCAACATCACCGGCCTGCAGTGTGGCCATCGCTACGCCATCAGCGTCCGAGGAGAGGGGGACAGCTGCCCAGCCCCTGCTGGAGAGTCCATCTATGTCTACTCAGGTATGGTCAGGCAAGACCCAAAGGGAGGGAGATGGAGGTTTGTTTCGAAACTGTCCTGCATGCTTGCACTAGTACAGAGATGTTAAAAATAATACAGGTTTGAGTGTTCAGTGTGTAGTGAAGTTTTTACAGTACAAGGAAGTTGTACTAAAGATAAAGTGTTGACAAGATATTGTGAAATGAAGGCTTTTTCAGTTGTTGTTGAGAACTGGTGCAAGACATCTCTGTTTTTACCTTTGACCTTTCGCATGCATCTTCTAGCTCCCTGCACCCCCACCAATGTGACCGTGACATCAGCGTGTGAGTCAGACTCTGCCTCTGTCACATGGGCAGCTGCAGATGGAGCAGTCCGGTACCTGGTATACGCGGATATGGCTGACGGACAGCTGCTCACCTGTGGCACCAACAGCACGTCCTGTGACATCACTGGCCTGCAGTGCGGGCAGGAGTATGAAGTGTCTGTCACAGCCTTGGATGACAACTGCAATGGCACCAAGAGCTCCAGCCAGACGCTCAAGACAGGTGAGTGGACCATAAGAATGGACAGAGACCGGCATCAGAGAGCGCAGCTGGACAGTGTGGACAGGAATCAATATGTCAGCTGCTAATGCAAACAGGAGACGATATAACAAGATTTGAGACAAATAGAATTTAACTAATACATACACTAGAAATTAGCAAGAATTATCAAACAAGCTTTAATGAACATAACAAAAGTAAGGCCAAAATGGCATGTTATGTTTGTCACAATACCATACATGTAAAACCTGACTCCTCTGGTAGCCAGTGGAACACAGTAGACGTATTGCTTTGTTATCAGCAAGGGTGACTTTAACTCTTTGTGTGCCGGTGTGTCCCCGTAGCCCCCTGCGTCCCTCAGGTCGTGACCTCTCAGCTGGACTGCCAGGCTGGAGGGCTGAGCGTGAGCTGGCACGTGAGTGCCGGGGCGGTGGGGTACTGCGCCTGGGCACAGGAGGGCACAGGAGAACCCCTGATGTGTGAGGGCAGTGATGGCAACAGCAGCTCCTGCTTCATCCCCCACCTGCCTTGCGGACACTCGTACAATCTCACTGTGGTTGCCGTGGGAGACATCTGTAACAGCTCCAGCAGTGCAGCCCAGGAAGTCGTGGCAGGTAGGGAGCAGAGCAGCAGGGTGACGAGCTTCTAATCATGTACTAACCCATGTTTGCTTTGCAATGGTATTATACCTAGAAATGATACTGTTCATTATTATAGTGATAACTATTTCTACTATTATATATTATACGTTTTATACTATTATACTGTTCGCTTTGGTTGATTTTTATGGATAACTTTTAGTGGATAATGTAAAGTCCACTAAAATAGTAGACATTATGTTCTGTAGAGAAAAACAAATTTATATAGGCGGTCTTATCTGAAGAAGCCAAGAAGCGTTTGACGTAAGGTGGAAGTATAATGATTTCAAAAGTCATTACACTCCAGTGTTTTCTTTCTTTCTCAAGGTCTGGTTAAAGCACGTATAACATCATTTAAACCATAGTGCAGATATTGACCTCACTTCCTGTTTTCCTCTGCTCCTCAGCCCCGTGTCCTCCATCGTCCATCTCAGCCTCGCTGGACTGTGACGCCGAAGTGGCGCTAGTCTCCTGGGATCCGCAGGGGGCGCTGGGCGTCACCTACCTGGTGAACGCGTCGGGCACCGAGGGCGTGGTGTCCATGTGCAGCTCCACCAGCTCCAACTGTTCCCTTAGTGGCCTGCCGTGTGGACAGGAGTACAACGTCACCGTCACCGCCTCAGCTCATGGCTGCGCCAGCGCCCCCAGTGATCCGTCCCCCCTCACGCAAGGTCAGAGGCCACTCACACTCACACACACACACACACACACACTCACACACACACTCACACACACACTCACACTCACACTCACTCACACACACACACACACTCACACTCACACACACACACACACACACACACTCACACACACACTCACACTCACACACACACTCACACTCACACTCACTCACACTCACTCACACTCACACTCACACTCACACTCACACTCACACACACACTCACACTCACACTCACACACACTCACACTCACACTCACACACACACTCACACACACACTCACACTCACACTCACACACACACACACACACTCACACACACACTCACACACCACACACACACTCACACTCACACACACACTCACACTCACACTCACACACACACTCACACTCACACTCACACTCACACTCACACTCACACACACAGTCACACTCACATTAATAGCCCACTACAGTTTATTCACCACCATTTCATAACATATAAAACTTAGAAGAGCGATGATCCGACTGCTTTATAGTGAGTAATTGATTGGCGTTAGTGCACCGAATATAATGCATTCAGTCAGTGTCCTGTGTGGACAGTTGCAGTCATGCAGCCCAAAAACTATGTGTCTGTAGCCCCTCTGACCTCCTCTGGGAGGAGTTCTCCGGTGGTCTTTAGCACAGCTACACCAGCTGTGGGTCTGCCCTGCATCTTTGAGTTCCGTGGCCATCTTCTGTTTCTCCACAGCCTCTTGCACGTCCACTCTGACGCAGGTGGACATTCTGTGCCGGTCGGACTCGGCGCTGGTGTCGTGGGTTGGGTCGGTTGCGGGCGAGTACACGGCTACAGCAGAGGACGGCCAGGGCCGCAGGCTGAACTGCACCTCCACAAACACCTCCTGTGAGGTCAGCGGCATGCGCTGCGGTCAGCTCTACACGTTCAGTGTGGCGGCGACAGGGTCGCAGTGCCAGAGTCCGCCCAGCAACACAATGCAGAAATACTCAGGTGAGGCACAGGACGGATCGAGGCACCGGCACTGCTGGAGAGATGTTCCAGAATGTTCCAAAATGTTCCATAGACTGAATGTTCTGAGCGAATGGTCGGGAAACATACTCATGTATTCAGCTTAAATGTATCATTAACATATTAGTTTTCTGTCTTTTCGGGGTTATTGAAAACAGCTTAAGAGTTTAATGATGGTCAGTAGCATTATCATAAAAAAATAGTCATATGGATTTTGGATTTAGTATTATCCCATGTCTATCGACTTTAATTTGAATGTTGTTTCCTTGTTCTTGAGTTCTAAAATAATAGGAAAAGTCTTTATCTCTTCTCTCCTCTGATTCCTGTCCTGCTGTCCATAGTTCCATGTCTGCCTGAGAGTGTCCAGTCCTCCCTCCACTGTGAGAACGGCTCAGCCTCCGTGTCCTGGAGTCCGAGCTCTGGAGCCATGTTCTACATCGCCACTCTGGAGCGGCCAGACGGGCAGCAGTCCCTCTGCAACACCTCTGGCTCCAGCTGTGACTTCAGCGGCCTGCCCTGTGGACAGACCTACGCGGTGACGGTGGCTGCCGAGGGACAATCCTGCAACAGCTCTCAGAGCACAGGTCCACCTATCAGGACAGGTATGGGAAATGGATGGGAAAGAGTTTCTTTTTGATGAGCAGGTGATTGGTAGAGATGTACCAGGTGTTGGTATTGATACTTGGTTGTGTTGTTGTGTTGGTGAAAGTCATAAGTGAAGTTTTGAAAGAGTATGACACATCAGAAATACATTGGGTCATCATTCTTTCAGAAGAATGTTGGTGATCCAAACAAATGAAGGAATGCCATAAAAAGGGCAAGACATTAAATAAATACTCCTGAGATTTGTATTCTGTTCTGTTTTGGCAGCACCATGTGTACCTGAGAATGTCACAGCCAATGTCAGTTGCAGCAGTAACATAGCAACAGTAACTTGGGACAGTAGCCATGGCGCAGTGGCTTATACTGTGGTAGCAAATGGTAATGGTCACTCTGCTACCTGTAACTCAACCACACCGACCTGTGACCTTTCAACTCTGAACTGTGGACAGAATTACACCATCACAGTGTCTGCTGAACATAGCAACTGCAGCAGTGGCAACAGCTCACCTGTGGAAATCCACACAGGTAAGGCAATACCTAAAAGACCACACTACCAACTGATTGGTTACACATAACTATGACTAAATATTAATCTTTTCAAAGAAATAAGAGTAGAAGAATTTCTGAAAGGTTTTAGTTTAGTTAATTTGTTAATTAATTAGTTAATTATTAGTTATTTAATAATTCATGCCTTTTTATTCATCCTATTTTTCTTTTTTTCCTCAGTGCCATGTGTACCAAGTGATGTTATGGCATCAGTCCACTGCATGTCCAACTCTACTATGACGGTACAGTGGACTGAGAGTGCTGGAGGGTACACCTACACGGCCATGCTAGAGGACAGTAATGGCCAGTCCACCAGCTGCCAGTCCTTGGGCTCTCAGTGCAACGTCTCTGGGCTCCACTGTGGGCAGATCTACCACGTGTCTGTGATGGCGTCAGATGACCAGTGCAGCAGTGCTGCCAGCACAGACATTGCCGTTCACTCAGGTTAGTACACGAGAGAAGGATGCTTGATAGCGTGCTGATTAGCACACACAAAACAGTCATATTCACTGCTTTCTCTAGTTAAAATTCCTCAGCGAACAAATTCAGAAGGAAAGCTGCAACTCTGGGTTAAGCTTAGCTTAGTCTCATTTGTCTGAATGGGTTTAGGTCTGTAAAGCACTGTGAGGCAATGTCTATTGTTTATGGTTCTATATACATTGATATTATTTTATTAAGTTGAGTTTAGTTGAGTTGAGATGAATTGAATGAAACTGAATGAGATACTGTAGATACCACAGGAAAGATTCAGTTCTAGTCTGTAAAAGGCTTGCAGGTGTTTGAAACTCCATTTCTCTCTCTGTCTCCCTCAGAGCCCTGCGCTCCCACGGGCATCGAGGCCATCTTGGACTGCCAGCTGGGCACGGCTACTCTGTCCTGGCAGAACAGCGCTGGAGCCGTGTCCTACACTGCTGTGGCAGAGATGGCGTCGATCGGACACAACGTGACGTGTGACACAAACGCCACCAACTGTGAGCTGGATGCGCTGGTCTGTGGGGCGGAGTACGCCGTGGCAGTGGTTGCCCATGGAGACACCTGCTACACTTCCGCACAGATGCCTGGATACCTCATTACAGGTCAGTTACTAACCAGACAAAAAGGCAATACAAACACAAATCCCAACATGGTGATATTAGACAAAATTAAACACATTATGTCTTTTAGAACAGTAGATTTAATTTGGAACAAATCAGTGCTGTTACATGTGGTTTTATTTTATGTCCTGGGTGTTGCCAGCCACACTGGATTTTGTGATTTTTATGTGGTTTTAGCATTTTGTGTTCTTTTATGCATCGTTTGTAAATATTTCATCTTGAGTTCACTGTGTTTAACTTATCCATGTTCGCTTCCTAACTCAGAGCCCTGCACTCCTCTGAACCTGAGAGTGGACTACAGCCAGTCAGTCGCCCAGCTCCACTGGAACTCTACCCGGGGAGGCGTCAACTTCACCGCCGAGGCCGTGACCCCCCAGGGCCTGAACGCCAGCTGCAGCACCAACACCACCAGCTGTGCCCTGACCGACATAGCCTGTGGTCAGGTCTACAACGTCACCGTCACGGCGCAAAACCAGGTGTGCCAGGACACGTCTGCGGTGTATCAGCTGATGACAGGTGAGTGATAGGTGTGAGGTGTTGCTGTAGTCCGGTAAGATTTATCTGTCCACTGATGCAGGTGTGGCTTTGCCTGGTATCCCACACAGAGATGCTACTGAGAACACGTACAATACAAACACGTTCTTACAGAGCGTGTGATTGTGTATTTTATTGTGAATAATCTACACATCTACAGAGACTGTATAGATTACGGGTGATGACGTGTTAAAGTGTTGGTCTATATGTAGGTCTTGTGGTTTTAGTGTGTGTGCGAGTGTTGTTGACTGCTGTGTATTTTTTGTTTGTTTGTTTGGCGTAGAGCCCTGTGCTCCACAGAACGTCCAGTCCAGCAATGACTGCGAGACAAACACCGGCACTGTTTCCTGGGAGCAGAGCCTGGGCGCCGTGGGATACGCTGTCCTCCTGCAAGGGCAGAACGGCAATCCGGCCTCCTGTGTTACCACGGATACGTCCTGCAGCATGGAGGGCCTGGTGTGTGGCACGGTGTACTCTGTGGGCGTCACGGCCATTGGATCAGAATACAACAGCTCAATGAGCAGTGGACCCAGCCTGATGACAGGTACTTATGGACAGACATCAGGGACACGTGTTTCAGTTCGCTGGAGTGACTAAGAGCTGTTGTAGCCTGCTGTCATCACATATATATCATATATATCTCTAAGCTGTATACAGTTAGAAATGGATGTACATACCATAACACAGGCAAGTGGTGCAGTAGGATACAGTGGGCATGCCACCAACAACATTACAGTCCAGTTTGTGCTCCTCCTCCTTAGCTCCCTGTCTGCCGGGTAACGTGGCGGTCAGCGCGGACTGTGATCAAGACTTGGCCGCGGTGCGCTGGAGTGGGAGCATGGGGTCGGACAACTACACGGTCACCGTGCTGAGCGCTGTCGGACTGCAGGCCTCCTGCTTCAGCGAGCAGGACCAGTGCAACATCACCGGGCTGCAGTGTGGTCAGACGTACAACCTCTCCATCACCGCCGCCAACCAGGCCTGTGCCCTCACCAACGACACGGGAGTCACCTTCCAGACCCGTGAGTGTGCAGCAGCAATGCCACAGATACACAGTCTGCTTTCAGGATTCATGGTTTTTGGTCAAATGCGCCAAATAAATGAATCTATAATAATTTAGGATTATAGAATTATTATAAAATTAGTAATTAATTTCCTAATTTCTGTAACTTGTCTGACGTCACTTGCTTTTGATGTAGAATTACTATGGAGCCTCATTAAGGTGATCATCCATGTGTCTCCATGTGTACACAAGCCATGCACACAAAGGCTCAGTGTTCCTCTCTGTGTGGATGGACCTCATCTATCACCTAATGGTAACCTCTTGGTTTGACTTCTGTGCAGGCCCCTGTGCTCCGACGTCTGTGTCCGTGGAGCAGTCGTGCGGCTCCCTCAGTGCCACTCTGTCCTGGGCGGAGCAGGACGGCGTGCAGCACTACACGGGCGCCGCCACCCAGGGCACCAGCGGACACGTGCAGACGTGCAACTCCGATAACTCCAGCTGTGTGTTCCCCAGTCTGGCCTGCGGGGAGCGCTACACTTTCACCGTCACTGCCCACGGCCAGCTGTGCCCCAGTAACGCCAGCAGCGCGGTGGACATCCAGACCGGTGAGACTGACACGCTGTTTGGACGTTATAAGCATTGGGCTACTAATCTGGTCTCTATTGTTCTTCATCATATGTGACCTGATCTGGCAAAATGAGTCACAGTGAGTGACCCAAAATTAAAAATTGAGAAAACGATATCCTGGTGAAAGTCATATCTTTTGTCAAGATACAGCATTTTTGAATTATGGTCAACCCTGCATCTTTTTCCAATTGAAAAACTGAGGAAATCGAGTTTGAAGTTACAGGTTACAGGCAGGTACAGGTAGGATTTGCCCACTTGAATAATCATTTTTGTAACTTTACATTCTTGTCTTCACTATGAAACTTAGGGAAAATAATTTTGAATGCCTCTTTTTTCATATAACACCAAAAAAAGATTTTTGAAGTAATCGTCCTGTATCTCAAAATTAGAATCTGTGACTTGCCTTTTTGTCAGATCAGGTCACATATTATTCTGTTGATAACATGTTCATTTCTTACTTTTTGACGCACTTCAGAAGGAAAAATTCTTATTTATGAGAATCCAAGATTTTTATATTTCTACATACTTATCATAATCATATGTCTTATGTCCTCCATTTCAGTTTTGTAGGTACTGGAACAGGTTATATAACCTGCCTGTAATCCAAAAACAAAATCCACAAATCAGATTGATAATCTGGGACTGATTTAGTGTTTTTCGTCTTTCAGAGCCATGCCAGCCTGTGAATGTAACGGCCCGTGTGGCCTGCAACAATGACACCGTGACACTGGACTGGGATGATGCCCCAGGGGCCTTGTCTTACATCATCAGTATCTCTGGGCACCTGGGATATGTGGTGGACTTCAACAGCACAGAGTCCCAACTGGAGGCCACCCTCCCCTGTGGGCAGTCCTACAACGTCACTGTCACCCCACGGGACGACCGCTGTGACGGGCCACAGAGTGCCCTCATGCAGTTCAAGACCGGTATAGCTCATATGTGCAGCTACTGAAATCGCAATTTTGAAATAATGCAATTAACTAATTGTAAAGGCTGCAATTAATCATCATTAATCATTAGTTATCAGTGCACTTCTTCACTACCCATTGTGTAAATTGAAAAAAAAAAATGTGTTATGAATTCATACTCTAAACAAATGAAGTCTATTTTAAATTGTAATGATTTTAAGTTTCAAACCACTGAGCCAACCAAATGTACATCATCCGCCATATAAGGCTTTAATAGTGCTGAAAATGTGCTACATCATAGTACACATAGACTTGTAAACTGTGTGTTTAGAGGTGCCCAGACACTCTAACCCTTGGTCTCCTCTACAGGCCCTTGTGTCCCAGCTCACGTTGACGATTTCGTCCAGTGTGAGGATCACACCGGCTCTGTCAGCTGGTCTTCCAGCGACGGGGCGCAGATGTACACCGCCTTGGCAACAAGTAGTAATGGTGACACCCACCAGTGTGTGACGAATGACACGTTGTGCACCTGGAACGACCTTCAGTGTGGCGAGCGCTACATCGTCACGGTGATGGCTACTGATGCCAACTGCTCCAGCCTTCCAAGCAACAGCTCTACCCTATATATGGGTAAGGGCAAGATGAAGTCCTCTTTATTTTTACTGATTGCCGTCTTTTCTCAACATATTTCCCTGCTGAACTGTTTTTGTATTGTGTACTGTGATCATGACTGCACAAATATGGTTGAGTATCCAGGGTGGATTTTGTTTCGGTAATCCAGCTGCATCATATTTTTGAACTCTCTCAGCACCATGCGTCCCTCAGGCTCTCAGTCCCATGTTTGACTGTGGTTCTACACTGGCGTCTCTGTCCTGGAACGCCAGCGCTGGGGCCCAGTCGTACGCGGTGAGGGCTGAGGCGGTGGACATCGGCCACGTGGTTGAGCTGAGCACCAACAGCACCAGTGCCCAGTTCTCCGCGCTGACCTGCGGGCAGAACTACACCCTCACGGTGACCGCACACTGCCCAGAGTGCAGCAGCGCTCAGAGCTCCCCTGCAAGCCTCATGACAGGTCTGCCCTTTCAGATCCTACATTCCGAAAATAAACTAACCAGATATCACCTATTTATGACTTCATTTTTAAACTGTTCACATAAATGTTGGGATGACTGACTGGTGATTCTTGCCTCCTGTCTGGATGTTTAGAGCCGTGTGCTCCCACTCAGGTCTCCAGTTCTGTGGACTGCCTGTCCAGCATCGCCTTGGTGACCTGGCAGGGTGGCAACGGGACAGATTACTACACAGCCACACTCCTGGACTCTAATGGGCAATCAGAGACCTGCATGTCCTCTTCCCACCAATGTGGCTTGTCCACACTGGCCTGCGGGCAGAACTATTCTGTGTCCATCACGGCGTCTAACATGCAGTGCAACACCACAACTACTGCCTCCAGTTTGGAAGCGGGTACGTAAGCATGCAGGAGGTCTGTGGTAGATTTGTAAGTCACCAAGGTAGTAGGTCACAAAACAAATTCAGTACACTTTTCACAAATTTAGCAAATAACTCTTCATCCTCCTCACCTTCCTCTACCTGACCACTCTATGCACTAAAATAAATCTCCCATAAATCTCTGGCTCCACAGTCCCGTGTGTCCCCATGGGCGTGTCTGTGGATGTGGACTGCTCCCTGAACAGTGCTCTGGTGTCCTGGAACAGCAGCGAGGGCGCACTCTCCTACCAAGTGACAGCTCAGAGTAGTCATGGCAACGCTTCCTGCTACAGCAGCGGCCTCAGCTGCACCCTCGCCAACATCACCTGCGGTGCCAACTACAGCGTTCAGGTGGTTGCCGTGGACGACAGCTGCTCCAGCACCCCTAGTCAGCCGGTGGTGTTTCAGACAGGTAAGGTTAAAAGCTGAAGCTAAGCTAACAGGTAAAGGTGGGGACAACAGTATTGCTTCCAGGCATCCATTTGAGAGCAGTGATCAAAGGAATTAAATGGTTCAGTTGTGTTAAGGTCTGGAATATGCATTAGAGGCCAAAATAAATAAGCCTTTACTCCTCTGATAATAATGCTGTGGAAATATCTTACATTTAACTGATGAATGAACTAATGTGCTTAAACCAGACAAGAAGTGTAATGAGGGAATTGCTGTTTGAAAAGGTGTTATATTGCATTTGTTTTAAAGGGACACCAGGCAAGCCTGATGTTTTTTCTCTACGAAACTCCCCCTCGCTCGGTCTGAAGCTCTTTTCCTTTTCTTTGCGTCTTCCGTCAAGGGTTTTCGCTGCTTCTTCACCGGCTCTGCCATTATACACACGTTTGCAACAATCTCTAGCGTTTCGTTAGCCTGCCTCTGTGCTGTAAACTGATCCTGCTTCGGTCGGCGGGTAGGATACACCGAACTTGCAAGTGGGATATTCTTTCTACAGGCAGTAGGGGCGGGCGAGAGAGCCTTCATTCGCCCCGTAATGAGTCATTTAACCATATACCGACTTACGAAGATGATTAATTAACACGAAAACGTTGCCTGGTGTCCCTTTAAAACATGCATCCAGGGAACCTTTGGAATGAAGCCATGGTAACTTATGAGACTTCTGTCTTCTCTCCTAATCTCTCCCATCAGCTCCCTGCGCTCCCGTAAACGTGACAAACACGGTGGACTGCTCCACGGGTGTTGTCCTGGTCATTTGGGACCACAGCCACGGCGCTGTCTTGTACACCGTGAGCGCCCAGGGCAGCGGCGGCTACGCGTCCACCTGCAACACGACCGGCACCAGCTGCCAGTTCAGCGACCTGCTCTGCGGCATGACCTACGACATCACTCTCAGCGCCCAATCAGTCGACCAGACCTGTTCCAGCCAACTCAGCAGCCCCATCAGCATAGATACTGGTAGGGGGGCAAGAGAGAGTGTGGGCCTTGTTGGGGCTGTGTATGTAAGAGAGAGAGAGGGAGTCAGTCAGACACACAGAGGGAGACCAAGTAGTATCAACAAGTAGTGATGACCAGTAATGACAATAGCATATGCATAGTCATAGTATCATAATATATATTGTTATTATTGTTAACAAACCTGATGGATAGGATCAACCATGTATTTTCTTCTCCTGTATATCTCTGTTACCAAAACTGACCTATCGTATCTGTGTCCACTGTGTTCCTCGTGTTTAGTCCCCTGTGAGCCTCAGAATGCCAGTGCCCAGCTGAACTGCACTACCCATGGTGCACTAGTTTCCTGGGAGGCCGGCGACGGCTCTGATATCTATCTCGTGCAAGCTGTGGGTGACGACGGACACCAAGTAGGGTGCAACAGCTCGTCCAGCAGCTGCTCACTACCCAGCATGCACTGCGGCCAGAGCTACAACGTCACCGTCACGGGTCTGGATGGGGTGTGTGACAGTGTCCACTCCGAGTTCACTCTGCAGTCAGGTGGGTTTGTTACAGACCTGCAGGTGCTGTTTCTACAAGACAGGACAGTGAGAGCTTTGTCAGGTCTCAGCTTATTAATCAGTGGTGTAGATAATTCTATATCTTCGCTTTCGATTCTTTCCCCATGATTCCTTGTTTCCAGTTGTTTGCGCCACATAAGGGCTATACTTTTTTGCATACTAATTTTATTTTAGTACATTTTCCAGTGCTTTGTTGCAAATCTATCATCTATTAAAGGACATTCATTCAGACATTATTGTCTATCTTTGTTTTCCACTGAATCCTGAGATGACCCCTGCTTCTGTCTCTTTCAGCCGCTTGTGCCCCAGGCAACATTCAGACCAACCTACAGTGTGATCAGGGCACAGCCACGGTGGGCTGGCAGCAGAGCAGCGGTGACAACCTGTACCTGGTTGTGGGCGAGGCAGCCAGTGGGCACAGGGCCACCTGCAACAGCAGCGCCACCTCCTGTGACCTGCAGGAACTGCAGTGCGGGCAGACCTACAATGTGTCAGTCTACTCGATGGACAGTGCCTGCAGCAGCATGGAGAGTAGTGTAACACAAGTTCATACAGGTGAGTGAGTGTGTGTGTGTGTGTGTGTGTGTGTGTGTGCGTGTGTGTGTTTGTAGTGCTGTTGAAAAGCACAAGCAAACCTTCTTAAGACGGCAAGAAACTGTCAAACGTTAATTCGGAACCACAAGATGTATGCAATAATTTGAAAACTGAACATATTTTGATAAAATCATTATGATTCGTTAACCTTTCAGCACCATGTCCACCTCTTAACGTGGGCTACCAACTGGACTGTAACTCTTCGGCCATTGAGGTGACGTGGGACACCAACATGGACGCCGACTCATACATGGTGGAGGCGACAGCGGTCAATGGCAGCATGTTCACCTGCAACAGCACGACCACCCAGTGCTCCATCAGCGCCCTGTCCTGCGGCCAGGACTTCAGTGTCCAGGTCATTTCCGTCAGGGGTCAGTGCCACAGCCCACCCAGCCAGCCCATCAATGTGACCTCAGGTAGGCCACCGCCAGTCATCATGATGCAGAGAAGGGAAACGTCTTCTCTGTAAGAGGAAATCGAAGGCTGTAGGTAGTAATAGTAGTAGCAGTAGCAGTAGTAGTAGGATTTGTGTTTTTAGATACAGAAATGCCTCACTGGTAGCCTGACGAGCCAGACCCACATTAAAATGTAGGGTCTGGGCACTCACCGTTCGCAGTGCTCAGTCCGAGGGGGCGGGATAATCGGTTGTCTTTCAAATTCCCTCTGCACGCAATAGGACAGCGCTATGAGTCCCATGCGTTTCCCACCAGCGGAGCTAGTTGGCTAGTTCAAACTTTTGCCAACTTAATAAAAGCTTAACTCGTGTCACACTGTTCGCCAACAGCAACATCCATCTTATTTGTTTTCAAGTAGCAGGGAATTCAAGCCAAACCGTTGCAACTCTGACATCAATCATTATGTTAAGCCCACCTAACGACTCTATACACGATTTCATTGGCCTGATAGAAGTTTAATTTTTCGAGCTCACAAGCCAACGGAGAGTTGCTAGACTAGCCCTGGCAGCAAATGTAATTTGCAAATGCAAATGTAATTTGCTGCCGCTAGGGTGCGTCTAGATTTCTAGGCTACCTCACTGGGTCATACTGTATATAAATGGCTGGTAGAGCATTAAGTGATACACACATTTCAGAAGCTATTATTAACCAAAGTATTCTTTTCATGGGCTACATGTCATAAATATTGGTACATTGTTATATGCATCATTTTTGCTTGTTTTTCTCACGTTGGACAGAAGTGTTATATCATAATCATTACATTTTTATCTCTGTTTCAGCTCCATGTTCTCCAACAAACGTGTCTGGACATCTGGACTGTGTGACCAACGCTGCATGGGTGTCGTGGCAGGAGGCGCGGGGTGCCCACGGGTACACGGTGATTGCCATGGGCGAGGACGGGCACAACTCCTCCTGCACTACCACCGACAGCACCACCTGCTCCGTGCCTGGCCTGGGCTGCAGTGGCCGCTACACCTTCCACGTGATCGCCACGCACCACCACTGCACCAGCCCCCCCAGCCTGGCCATTCAGATGGAGACAGGTAGGGTGCTTTATGTGCCAGATGGAGACAGGTAGGGTGCTTTATGTGCCGGGTGTCTGCACCCAAAGTATATGATGAGGATCATATGACATAAAATACTGGTAATTGTAAAAAACGGTTGTTACATACTGTGCATATGGGTCACAACAGTCAGTGTTACTCATTCAATAAGCTATATAACATCATATTAATTTACATGCAATCATTTTAAAGATTAAAGGTTGTATCAGCGATTTCAGGCCCAAAAAAGGCCCGAACATAAATGATCACATTCATCTAATCTTTCCTAATGATCCGCTAGCTGCCTGCCCCATAAGCGGGCCATAAAAAATGCGTCTGTAGGCAGCCTAGGCTCCGAGATATGTGTACAAAAACAATTGCTCCCAACAAGGGTTGGCAACCCCTCAAAGGCAAAATAAAGTGTTTCAACCAATAACCGACGAGATGCGTGTTTAGGAGAGTTTTAATTGCACGGGAGGGAGGGGGAGGGAGTAGCGAGCTAGCTCTGTTTTGTTTGAACATCAACAGAAGTGACGTATCCCCGATATCGCTGATACAACCTTTAATGGAAAGCAACTTATAATACAGATGTACATTTTACAAGTAGTGTTATCTCAGTTGTTAGCAGCTTGTTCTCCAAATCAAGTACAGGATATAAAGGAAGTCTATAATCTTTAATTCATATCTGTTTGACATTTACAATACTGAGTTTCCTCATAGAATAACCTCCTAATACATTATAACAATATAATATTCCTGTTGGGTCTTTTAGCCCCCTGTAACCTCTCCTCCATCGTGGCTTTCCACGAGTGCCATGCTGACCACATCGAGGTGGTGTGGGAGTCCTCAGATATTGACCACCTGTACGCGGCCACGGCAGAGGCCAGTGACTACACGCTACTGTCCTGCAACAGCACCAGCTCCAGTTGCAACCTCACACAGGTGCGCTGCGGCATGCACTACACCATCGTGGTGACGGCGTCCTCCGATACATGCACGAGCCTCAGGAGCCCCCCCTACAGGATTAGTACAGGTAAGACAAGGACGTGAGGAGGGAAGCATAAATGTATGACTAGTTTGCACTGATATATTATAGTGGTACCCCTAGGTTGTTTATGATGTTAGAAATTGTTCAACTGGGCAGATGAACTGGTGCCCTAGATCAAATCCGTTGAGGCAATATCAAATCAGATCATTTTAAAATAGTCTCAAATACTCAACAGGGTTCAGTCCATAAAAATGTTGGTATGTGGAAGAAAAAAAACAGATCAGAAAACAAAACAAGGAAGACAAGAATCATCCTATTCTCTCTTTTATTTGCAGCTCCTTGTGCCCCTGTGAACATCAGCGCTGAGAGGCTCTGTGAGTCCGACGGACTGTTTGTGTCCTGGAGTCCATCACCGGTGGCCCAGTCCTACCAGCTGACCGCCACAGCAGGAGACGGAGACGTGCGCAGCTGCAACACCTCCCAGAGCAACTGCTCTCTGACTGACCTCCACTGTGGCCAGGCCTACAGCCTCGCGCTCAGCGCCAGCCATGAGAACTGCTCCAGCCAGCCCAGTCCCCCCGTCACCGTCAGCACAGGTCAGAGGGTCATTTGGCTTTGGGACATAGAAAGGACAGTATAGATGGCCCAATGACTTTTGAATGGATCTGGTCCAATTCCCTAAACATTCTCACCATTCCCAGTTCAAATCTATGGCCAGATACATGTTTATTTTGACCTCATTACAACTTGCGATAGTTTCAACTTTTATTTGACTATTTTCAAGCTTTTGTAAGTATGTAAGCAAGGTGAAAACTATTTTTTGTTTTTAGTTAATTTTAGATTTTACTGGAAGTTGTATTCCGGTCCAGTACCTTTTAGCTGTGTGGGTGTGTAAGTGACGTGTTTTGAAGGTAACTCTTGATCTTCCTGGTACGTTGTGTGCAGTGCCCTGTCCACCTGAGAGCTTGTCTCTGGCGGTGGAGTGCGGTAACAGCTCTGCGGTACTGTTGTGGGGCGCGAGCACCGGCGCGGTGAGCTACACCGGCTGCGCCCAGGCAGAGAACAGCAGCATGCTCTACTGTCACAGCTCAGAGGAGTCGTGCCTGATGGAGGGCTTGGAGTGTGGGACCACCTACAACTTCACCGTCCAGGCCTCGGATGGCCAGTGCAACTCATCGTTCAGTGAGCCGCTGACGGACGGACTAGGTAGGCTACACACCCTCACAACATTTCAAATCCTCAACTCAAACTACAGTTGAAGTATGCTTTGACTGATTAATATGATTTATGTGCGGGTTGAATGTCTCAGGACAGATCTCTAAAAATGTTTAGATATATTTTAGGAGAAAAACAGAAAAAATAGCTTAGAAATGCTATTTCAGAGTGCCGTGAGTATGCACAGGGTAATCTGAGTCATTTGTTTGACAGCTTGGCTTGGCCATGCAGCTTTAATATGTTTAATATACCTGACCCCTACTCCCTCTGTGTCCCCTCCCCCACAGTCCCTTGTGCTCCCGAGGGCCTGCAGGTCCATCTCAGGTCCATGATGGACGACAGGCAGGTGCTTCGAGCCTCGTGGAGCGCCGTGGACTGCGCCCAGTACCTGCTGGAAATCTCTGGGAGCCTGCTGGGAGACCCGCAGATGCTGTTCGAGTTCTCCTCCTACTGGACGATCAGGAGCTTCTTCGAAATCCCTGTCCCCTGCAGCTCCACGTACAACGTGACGGTGAAGGCCAGGAGCTCTGCAGGCATGAGCCCCGCATCGGCTGCGCTCACTGGAGCCACAGGTTCGACTATTCATCAGTGTCCTCTTGAAGTGTAGCATGCCTAGTTGATTACACAGTTGATCTTGACCACAAGGCCCTTTTACATTTCCCAAAGTATCCCATTAAATGACTCACTCTGGCATTAATGATGAGGGGCGCTGGTTCCCAGCGGTTGACTGCTATGTGCTATTCTTCATCTCTGATATCCTATCAGCTGACTCTGATGTAGGTCCCTCTCTGTTTCAGGATCAGCTGGGCAACTACACTAGTTCCTTGCTTTGTTATTGTGAGTAGCTGACTCGACTAGAGTGTGAGTGTAATGCTTCATCTGAACTTGTCTCCCAGCACCCTGCCCTCCTCTGACTGTGAAGTACACTGGCTCAAACGTGTCCGCCGTCGTCTCCTGGAATGCCTCCGTGTTTGCCACCGAGTATAGCGTGTACGACGTGTCTGGCTCAGTCCCGGTTGAGATCTGCAACACCACCGATCTCTCCTGCACTGTGAACGGTGTCAACAGCGAGGGCATCACAGTGACAGCCAGCAGCAACATTGGGGAAAGCAACCCAGTCTCAGTCACACATGGTGAGAATGTGGCTTAGCATTTAATACGCATGTTTTGTTACATACACCCTACCTGATACAATACTTACAGGCAAACAGGACTCTTTGGGGTCAACGTCTTGGCTGGATTCTTGATTGTCTGGATGCTTGAAGTGTCACTGATGGCCTGTGCCTTGTTTGTTGATCCTTTCAGCAGAGATCCTACAGCGTAGAAGAAGAAGATCCCTTCACAGTAAGTTATATTTTCCTACTAAACATCTGGCTCTATACATTATATGATATTCTTAAGATTCATTGGGATTTCTCTTTATCTGCAGGTGATTTACCTGCCCCTGAGCTGACAGTAACCAAGGTGGGAACAGACTCTGTCCGGGTGGAGTGGACTCCAGTGCCTGGGGCATCCCACTACACGCTGCGGGTCAGAGAGCCTCTCACTGCCCGTCCACTCAGGCCCGAAGTGATGTCGGTCTGCGGCGAGTCATCGGGTGTGACCAACCTGAAGCCGGCTACAACCTACTGCTTCAGTGTGTCGGCCGTCATGGACTCGCTCGCCAGCACCTTATACTCAGAACCAGCCTGTGCCACGACTAGTGCTAGCATCTAAGGCAGTTCTCCCATTATATAAACTATAGCCTGCTAGCATACAAAGCTAATGAGTGGTTGGGGACAGTACTCTCAAATGATTTTTGTATGGGCTTTATCAGGACCAGTTACTGTGGACCAAGCCAAAGACTGGGAAAGTCACATTTTATGTGCAGATGTATTTTCTAATAACTTTCTAATGAACTTTCATGAAACGTTGATATTTCATATTTTGAAATGAAACTTTTACTTACAGTATCTGATTTTCAAACCTACTAAATGTGTGTTCCATTTATATATCTTTGACAAGCTGTCTGTAATTCGGGTTGTGCGGGTAATTTTCAGGTTTCTTATCTTTTTGTATATTAAATGAAGAAATTGTCAAGCACCTAAATATACATAACAGCACATTAGACTCTTGGGTGTATATGCAAATATTTTCTTTTGTGAACGCATGCATTTCAGTGTCTTTGAAATGATGAATGCCAAATGTACTATATTTTCTTTAGTGATACAGGTGCAGGTGAGGCAGATAAGAATAATCCAAAAGTGAAATATCAAAGTCACCGCACACTGATCACCATTGACATAGATTTTTTATTTGGAGTGAAAGACTCCGTTCGCTAAGCACTTTATCAGGTTCCATGAAGTGCTTAGCGAAACGTGTTCGCTCCAAATAAAAAACCTGTACTATATTTTCTATTCCAGTGTGAAGACACCTCTTATTTTGTATATTAACCAATTAAATTAAATGTAAAACATGAAATAAACTTTCTACCACTTCCAATGTCTGCATACAAATAGCACCAAAAATCTGATGCATGTTTTGAATGGCTCCCACTCACCAAGTTCTTCCAAGTTGTCGACTTGCTCTTCCAAAAAAAGAGGCAATTAATATTATTCATGTCCACTTTAACAGACTAATTTCCCCTTTCATAAAAGTTTTTTTATTAGAAAAAGAAATGCCACAGAGCAATGAACCAAACACAACACAATTTCAGCACAGCTCAGTGCATGGTACAAATTTGTGGTCGCTCCGTACAATTTAAAACATTCTCAGAACTTTATGTACAAAGCACATCAGAGGATTGTTGAAAACAATAGAAATAAAATCATGACAATTACAAAGAAAAAAAAACAAGCTTTTTTTTTTGTTCTCCATTCAGAGCTCTTGTGCTGGGGAGGAGACTACAGGGAGGCATCTACAGAGGCACAACAGTAAGGGGACCAGGAAGAGAACAAGGTCCCCTGCTGCACAAAACCTTTTTTTGTCCTTCTCTTTAGCTTTTACCGTCTTTAGTCATGGGGGAGGAAATTTGACACAGAAAGATAACAAGGGGAAAAAAGAAATGGAGAAAAAATAAAAATAAAAAAGGTTGTTGAGAAGAGCTGGCCAACTGAGGTGAAGTGGGTCGAGGGTTTGGGCAGGACTGGGGGGTGGGTGGGGTCTTCATCAAGGTGAGCCGTCGTCACGGCGATCTGGGCTTTGGCTGCGCCTGCTGCGTGCGTCGCGCTCCTGGCTGCGGCTGCGTTTGTGCGACCGCTCCTTCTCGCGGCTCGGGCTGGCCTCCCTCTTCTTCCCGCGCTCCCGCTCCTCCGGCGGCTCGTGCCGGCTGTGGCTGCGGCTTCGCGAGCGTTTCTTGCTGGAGCGCTCGGCCTTGTGCCGGCGCTCCCTGCTGCGGCTGCGGCTCTTCTTGCTCTTCTTCTCCTTACTGTGGCGCGGCTTCTCCTCGCGCTCCTCCCGGTGCCGCCGCTCCTCCGCCTCCCCTTTGCTCCTCTTGTCTTTGGAGCGCTCCCGCTCTTTGTCCTTCTCCCTCTCCTTGTCCTTCTCTCGGTCCCGGTCCCGCTCTCGCTCGTGGTGGTGCTCGCGCTCCTTCCGCCGGCTGCGTTCGTTCTCCCCGTCGCGCTCTCGCTTCTCCCCGTCGCGCTCTCGCTCCTTCTCCTTGCGGTGTTCCCGGCTGGAGCTCCGCCGGTTGCGCCTCTCGGCGCTGCGCGAGCGCCTCCGCTCGTGGTCTCCCCGCTCCCTGTCTCGGTCCCGATCCCGGTCGCCGCGCTCTCGCTCTCCCCGGTCCCCGCGGTCTCGGTCCTTGCCCTCACGCTCCTTGCGCTGACGGTCGCGCTCGCGCTCCAGCTCGCGGTCGAAGCTGACGCCACGGCGCTCTCTCTGGTGGCTGCGGGATCGGCTGCGTTTGGGGGAGCCCCTGGGACTCGGAGTCCTGCAAGGAAACACATAGGACAGAGGACAAAAAGCAGCCAGTCAAAAGAGAGCAGTGACTGAAAAACTGGGATGGATCCGGTCACCTTTTAATATGCCCCCATTTGTACAGCATAACTAAGTGCTACTGTATATACATAACTGTGTCCAACACACCTCAGTTCAAACAATGATTTAATGTCTATTAAGACAGAAATAAGGAGCAGTGTCCCTCCGTCAAACAGCTAGATTGGAATAGACCAGCTGATTAAAGGAAAATTACAGTTTTTAGCACTTTAAAGACCTTTAAGGACCTCTGGTTTGTTTTGGATGAACTATAGTGGTGGACACCGAAATTTTGACGATTGGTCCTGTCTCGACTTTTCAGACTCGTTTTGAATCGCCTTTGACTGCTCAGGGTGGCTGCCAACAGGCATACTGTAGTAGGCTACGCAAACATGTCCTAAAACAACCCTTAACGTTCGTTTTCAAAACTGTGCAACTCACCGAGGGGGTTAGTGGTGTTCGTTGATGTTCCAAAACAAGTAGCGTAGCGAAATACAGTTTATGTCGTGTTTTATTTGGCATTTTGTAAAATCCCATTGATTTCTGTTGGAAGACTCATTGCACGTTGATATTACTGCGCCACCGTCTATGCTTCAGGTTCAAATATTGAGCGGAAGTTTATACACGGTTGTGAGGGTTCTGAATAAATAGTTCCACAATAGGCCTAGCAAATAAGACGGCTGAAAATCATACATTGCGCCGATATATTTGCTGTTAATAGTCAACGAACTCCACTAACCACTCGGTGAGTTGCACAGTTTTGAAAACTAACGTTAAGGGTTGTTTTAGGACATGTTTGAGTAGCCTACTACAGTATGCCTGTTGGCAGCCACCCTGAGCAGTCAAAGGCGATTCAAAACGAGTCAGAAAAGTCGAGACAGGACCAATCGTCAAAATTTCGGTGTCCACCACTCTAGTTCATCCAAAACAAACCAGAAAAGGGCCTTAAAGTGCTAAAAAACAGAATTTTCCTTTAAGAAGGAAGGGTGCTTTTGAACACTACTTTGAACAGTATCATTATATTTTTTTCCAAGAAATAATTTGACTTGTTTGTTCAAACACATACATTTCACAATGTTCAAGTCATTTCAAGTAACTTAAAGTTATAAGAGCTAATATCATCTAAAAGTGGGGTTTCTCAATTTGACACTTGACGCACTTTGAGCGCCTCCGTTCCCCCTGACGTGCTGACTCTCCCGCGGGTTCCTCGGCCTTCTCCTCCTTCTCTGGCTGCTTCCTGGGCCGCGCTTTGAGCTGCTGGTCGATCATCTTCTGCACGGGCACGGGGATGCGCGGGAACAGTGTGGAGAACCACTCCAGCTTGGTCAGGAAGGAGCGCAGCATCTCACCAATGGTCATGACGCAGCCCCCGCCGGCCTTCACGTCCAGCTCCTGTCAAGGCAAGCGCGACAAAAAGAATAAAGGAAATACTTTCAATGATGAAGCTTGACACACAACATAACTTTCAAGTTTACATCTTAGAAACAAAAACTTAAATTACACTGATTCGCTAAGCCCTCATTGCTTTTTCTTGGGGGAAAAAAAAAAACAAAAACAAAAAAAACTCGTATTTGTGATGACCAAATACTGACACTTCACCTCTGTTTTCATCTTGCTTAATACTGACACATATGCAACAATTACTATGCCTGGACATACTCAGGACATAGGTTGAATGAGAATGGACCCCCCCCCCCCTTTTTTGCATTTGTTTGTAAACATAACTAAGCCCAATCCTCTTTCGGGGGTGTTTACACTGCAGGCTCCCCAAAAATCGTCCCCCTGGGAAGAAACATGTATGTAACAATAAAAGTAGCCATCATTACACAATCATGCATGGGCTTCACATCTCTCTCAATCTCCTTTAGGCCAAAGGTCCACGGGAGGTGTGGGCTTGAGTGGGAAAGGTGGGGGGGGGGGGGTCTGGGGGGACCCGCAGTGCAAGCACTCCAGGGAGAGGAAGTGAGGCGTACACCACCAGCAACATGGAGACCAAGTCTGAATGGGTAGAACAGCCGCTTTGCACTCACACACGCAAACCAACTGTGTTGAGATACAATATCCAATTCACCTGCTGCGCAACGGCCATCTAAAGGAGAAAACATTGGAAATTAGCCGGGTGGGTGTGGATTTCAGGAGATGTGCTTAATATGCAAAGAAAATTAAACAAATAAAAACCAATGAGAGTAGGCCTGGTTGCACAGTGAGCCAAATGGTCAATGCATGAGAGGGCTAGAAATCCTATTATTTTGATCAACTGTTTGAAGCGGATAAATATAGGGGGCAAACATAGCTGCATTTTTAGACTTCAGTATCCCTACCACGTGTGAAATAGTAGGGCAGATTATACAGCTATCCAGGCAGGAAATTCTCACAAGACAGTGTTAAAGCACTGAATGTCAAAGATATCCTTTAGCTAGAATCATATTTTTAGCCATGTTAAATTAGTTCTATAATTTAGCCAATTAAAACATTTAGGTTAAAACGTGGTCTGAGTACTGATGATTGAAAAAAATCAAACAAACAAAAAATTTCAATGGGACAGTGCATTCATTTTGGTAATAAATCTAAATCAAGCAGGTGCAACGAGTCCTGAATACATCTCAGAATAAAGGACTAAAGAAATTAAGAAGAAAAAAAAAGAAAAAAAAATCATGGCATGCCTTTCAAACTTTCACTACTTCCAAGTCCTATGAATACTTACCCTGACAACCAGCATCAGAGCAGCTTTTTTGCCTATTCCACTCGCAACAAACTCATTAGGCCAAATGAATGCAAAGGTGAATATCAGCTATGTGCATCACAATACAAATAAGACTAGAATAAATCATAATCTCCATGCACTACTACAGCATCAACAGAATATAAATCTGTAAAGCATTACCCGTGTCCACATACCTCCTCATCATCAAGGAAACCGTCAAACCAATCCACAAGATCAGGAGGTGGCTGGGTGTACCTGTGACAGGAGGACAACAAGCATACTGTGAGAATGGACATCCAATAACAGTACTTCCATGATGAATGACTATAAGCATGTTTTAAGTTGTGGTAGACGAGTTAAGCAGATGCACACCTTATGTACATGAAGCCAAGAGCCCTGATGTAGGGAGAGTCAGTGTGTGTGATCAGGCCCATCACCTGCTTGCGGGTCAGCTTCAAAGTGAACAGCTTGTACAGCAGGCAGAAGGCCGTAGACACTATACCTCCGGTTCCAACGCCACGGACCTGCAGAACAGGAGAGTGTTTGGTGACTTGACATTTATCCTTTCCTTTTTGAGTTCTCTGCTTTAGAAAATAAACCAGATAAAGCATAGACTCTGTTGTGAGTCGTTCATGTTCTCAGCTCGTCACCTAGTCACACTCATGTGATGATTTAGGGTTCTGAGGCACGTACTTCTACTTACCCCGCCGCACATGCCAGTCTGGCCTGCGGTCTTTCTGCTGCCTTTCTCCCAAGGCTCCACATGTGTGACCTGCAGAAGACATGGTGATGGTTTAAGATTAGGGGTCATTAGCCTAATTCTATATATCCTTCTAAGTTCTGTAATGGGTGCTGCAAATGGCATCAGTATTTCCTGCAAGTCTGAGCCATGACCAGCCATACCATATGGGTCTACATCTATCCTATCCCCAAGCCAACCTGATGTCCAACTCTCAGAGTTTTTCTTATTGGTCATTATGCTGGAATTGATTTCTAACATCAGTTCTGTGGCCAATAGAGATGTGAAATTAGTAAAGCAAGATTACCACAACCATCCATGTTGTAATGTTACTTCCGCCGCAGTCTACATCATGTCCACAAATAGCATGGTTTGACATAAACGTAGCGCGAACATCATCTTTCTTTATAGCCAGGCACCTAGCTTATGTCAAATATTATTTTTAATTACCACATCTAAGTCAAATTGAACATTACCGCGTCCTATTTAAATGTGTCATTACAGAGGCAACAGACAACATCCCAAGACCAACGTTAATGTGACCAAAGACGTTAATGTTATCCAACATTTCACGTTAGCGCTCCGATGCGTTTGCTAGCAAGGCTGAATGTTAGCATGTGTTAGCCAACGATGAAAATGCTTGTTAGCGCTCTTTGCCACGAAGTGTCAACCATATAAAGAACAATCAGGCCCCCACTAGAAATGCTTAACACCAATATATCTCCGCCTGCATTACATTTATTACACATTATAATATTCATAAACATTATCATCACGAAGTAAAGTATGCAAGCATGCTAGCTAGTCAGATGATTCCTAATTGGAGGTAGTAGTTGCTAGTCGGCTAATGGCCATTTTCGATTCGTTACCTTGAAGTAGATTTCGTCCACAACCTCGTGGTACGTCTTAAGTTCATACAACTGAACCTTGAAATACGGAGATGAAAGCACATTCGTGAGGATCATGGGGTTCAAGTTCATTGTTTTTTCGTTGCCCCAAAGGGGCAACACATTCCCATGCTTCCCTGAGGCGGGTTTATTCACGGCCTGCTGTTGCTGCTGATTCCCGACAATTGCGTTGTTTGCCATAGCTGTGGCTATAGCTACCTCACTCGAGCGGCAATATGTGGGAAATTAGCAGAGTAGCTAGCAAAGCTAACTGCAGCTCACACAATCGAAATATTACAACTTAAACGCCATCAAATTACATTCGAGATCCATATATTATATTCAAAAAGTAACACGAGAAGACAAAAAAAAACAAAAAAACGTCCTCTCGGAACAAGACAACACCCGACAAATGATTTAAAACTCTGTGCGGGCTGAAACGATGTCTTCAATGAGCTGTCGAACAAGATGGCCAACGCGCCGCGCGCACTAATGTAGGAGAAACGGAAGGGGATATTACGTTTGTATCAGCGGTCCAATGGCATTTGGTTTGCGAGTATGTTTATCAACATGCATCAAATTCATAATGAATTTCCAGAAAGACATAGTACCACAGTACTGTGTCAGAGTAGCAATCATGTCTGCTTATTTGTAGACAATGTTCAATAACGAAACAATAATGAAAACATTTGGGATTATTTTTTTGATCCTTTTCATTTATTAACCACTTCTGAATTACATTGATCATTGTGTGCATTTAACAAAACATCAACACAGAAGCAATGGTGCTGTACTTTAAATTTAACAGCAAAACAATTAAAGCAAAGGACCAAGGTAGGAAATGAATACAAAACAAAACAAGTGAACAAATGCAATCAGATGGCACCTTCATATTACATTCAGAGCAAAGATCAAAGAACAGGGTGGGTAATTAAGTAATCATTAACCATTTGGCAAAAAAAAAGAAACAAAGAAAAAAATATTTGTCCTTCATTAAGAAGTATACAATGCTACAGGTACTATGCAGTGAACACATGCAGCCTTATAAACACAGAGCATGCACATGTATGCTTCACATGGCATAATTGTTCACTTTTCCAGAATGAACACTGGGTGGAACTTCCTCCCATTGACAATTTAACATTTAAATAAATAATTCATCAACAAATACTGTATTCTGATTAAAACAGTAGTTGTTAAAGTTTCAGCAAGAAAAAAAACCGGAATCCTAATCACAACAAAACAGAAAATTGCATTTAACTACACAGAATTAACCACAATATGGGCTGCAAAATTCATTCAACACATGCCTTTAACACAAACTTGCAAAGAGTCCTCATCCTTTTGAAATGTATTAAACTGTATTCATTAGTTGAAAAAAAAGTCTCTACTAATTTCTATTATTTATATTTATGACCAGCATAAATAGTTGAGTCATGGGTGTTTTCTAGGGTATGAAAATACACTTAAAAAAATAATTAACCTGTTTCACGGCCCACTCATTAAAATAATCTTAGACAGTGAAATTATTTTCTTCCCCAGAGATACGCTTTGATTACTCTTTTCTGGTACACAGACTGACTAAATTTACTTACTGCATTTGATAACTATTATGTCAACTATATTTTTAACTACATTGCTTATTTATAAGTTATTTTATGTAATGTATCCTGCAAAAATATTTCATGGAGCTCAGATGTGGATGTCCTCTTTACATCGTATGACCTCAGAGAGCTAATGGTAAATCTGGGCCAGTGTAAGACAGCTTCACCACAGTGATGAGGTTTGTTATCCACTCAGTCCATCACTCCATCCTGTTCACTCTACGCGGTTTCCATGCCGCCAAATCTTCTGACAATCTCTTGCACTCTTTGTAGCTTATTATGACTGGCTTCCTCGCCCTCCCCTAAATGTCAGTTAATCATATGATACTCTAACCATAACTGAATCTAACCAGATGTCTATGTAAGGCCATGTTAATGTCACTATATAGTAGGAGGAAGTACTACGCCACTCTTACTGTTCAAACAGACAAAACGTTTAGATTTTGTATTGAGGCAATTTTAGCAACTGATTTACTAATTTACTAGCAGCAAACTTGGCTTTAAAACCCAAGTCCCTATTTGTTTGTTTTTTCTTCAAGACAGATTGTTCCTTTACATATAGACACACATCAGTAACAAAGATGCAACTGTTTATTTTATCCAAAGAATATTTCACCCCTCTTTGGATGTAGTCCCCACTAGAGTAGCTAATCAAGCGATGGTATCTTAACACCAGCTGTTCTGCATCAGTAAGGTGGGCTTCTGTGATCCCCTCTTACCATGGATGCTGTTTGAACCAGCAACCGAATGAACAAGACGTGACCAGCTTCAGGTCCCCGCATTGGTGGAGAGCAGACTTTTGTGAATGTCCTCAGCCAGGTGTCCACAGCACCCTCTGCTGGAGACGGAGTGATAAAGTGCAGCTCCATAAGGTTCGATGCGGCCATGTCTCCGTGTCCGTTTGTCGGTCCGTCCGTCTCCCAGCACTGAATTCTGTTACTGCCCTCAACCGCTGTCTCTGCCTAGCGCTTGATGACCACCTGTTCATAAGCACCCACACCGACCCTAAAGGAAGAACACACCACCACAACCAAAAATGGTTTTCATCAGACAAACACACCACCACCTCAACACACATGACCTAAAACAGAACAAAACTATTCATCATAAAAAGCCGATAAACATTATTGTCCGTAAATTCTGTATCGCAAAATTTACTAATCCAACACAGAACATCAAGTTATCTTCTAAATGTCAGTTCACTACTTCCTGTTGGAGATTCAGACAGCCACACACAGCGGATTCGAATTACATCAGTTTGACAGAGGCAGAAAAGGCCAGCTGCCACGCTGACCCCTGCTGAGGGACGAGGTTACGCAACGGTGCCCACCTGGTGTGCTGGCTGCCAAGGGCTGTGCTGCCACCGGGGCCCACAAACAGTCGGAGACCTTCCTCTGCGGAGAAGACGCGCGCACACACACACACACACACACACACACACACACACAAACAAACACACACACACGTCAGTCAATAAGAAGGGGTCACACAAAAGAACAACTCATGATAATTCTGTTGGCTGGCCCCCAGGAAGTCTAAAAATAAAGGTGTCAACAGGAGGCTTTTTCTTCCACACACCCCCACAGAGTCTCCAAACTAATGAGTGCTAGGGTTGCGGTCATTACATCCCTTACAGAAATAATATGCACATTATATAATATATGACAAGGGTGGGCAATAAATTTCCCCAGAAGACCATACTGACTTTGATAAAGTAAGCAGAGGGCCACCCATTGGACGATTTAATGAAACAAAACGCATTACGCTGAATGTTAATTGACATAAAAGTGGCCTAGATGACATGATATAGGTAATACCAGGACCTGCTTTCTTTGCAGGTTGACAAGAATTTAAACTCCTGAAAGGTCTCCCAACGTAATGGCAGCTTGTCTTCTGTTCAACAAATGTAAGTGACTCTGGATAAAAGTCTCTACCAAATGAATACATGTAAATAAAAGCTTTAGCTCCTTAAAGAAGGTGCAGCGTACTACACCCCTTGGTTTGTTCCCTCTCTCGTCAATTCCTTATAACTGATTAACATGCTTCTGAACAGAGTGACTGACTCACAGTCAGTTTGACAAACAGAGTTTAAATCTGTAGGCTTGTCACAGGGCTTGTTTGCAGGTTGCATCATTTCACATGAGCATGCCTCACGTTGTACTCCCTCCTCCACATACACGACTATTCAGAGAACACATGCTGCTGCTTTTGTTTATTTGCCATGGTAACCAGTATACCGTTTTTTTGGTGAGCCTTGACTAAGCTAAGGCAACAGCAGAAGTCTTTGGTGTTTTGGCGGTTGTCACTTGTTTTTCTTGTGACTCATAGTTGTCAAAAGTACATTATCAACATTTTCCCCCCGGCATTGGTAATGTAAAACTGGAAGTATTTCATTCCACATGACAGGCACAAAAAACGTTTTTGTTCTTGGATTCAGTCTCACAAATGAGTATGAGGAAATGACACGGTAAAAAAAGCCTGACAATCATTAAACAGCGTTTCCTGAGGACAATAGTTGACCTCAGAGTGGGACTCTCTGGAGCATAATTCTCTGTAGTTAAAAAGTGAAAAAATAAGCCAACCAACCTTCAGCACTGGAGTCCAGTAGGCCATGGCTAAAGTCCTGACTCTGGAGGATCTTCTCCACAATGTCATCGGCGTCCACCCTGGTGGCATCGAACCGCTTCAGCTGACACTCTACAGAGTCCTGCTTCATTGGATGCCTGTCAGAGGAAAATAATAAAGCACACCCTTCAACCACTAAGCATTGACAAACAGCATTCAGTATTATTCTCCTATGCTTTTGAAATTCACTAAATGATGGAGAATTTTCCACAAACAGGTGACCTTTCCTCTGACCAGCACATTCATTCATCAATTATTTTCTTTCGGTGACATCTGAATATCATAATAAATGAATATTTCATAACATTCATAATTCATGACTAATGAGAATACTTAGTGCACCCCTTCCTCAGCCCCCTCACCTGTAGAGCCTCTCAGCTGAGGCGCTCTTATGTGGGGTACCCAGGTACTCTGGCACGAGAGCACAGGCTGCTGAAGTTGGGGGCACCGATTTGGACTCCCGCTCCTCACTGGCCTCGGGCATGCTGCCCACCCCCGTGGAGGCACTGCCCACGGACGTGTTTCTCTTATGGGTGAGCTCTGTTAGGCTGGAGGAGCGCGAGTGACCTGTGCTGTAGCCTACGGGGGACAAACGAAAAGAAATGACCCCAAGTGAGGTTAGTGAAAATCATGTTATCCCCAAGTGAGGTTAGTGGAAATCGCGTTAATAGTCGCATAATAGTCGCATAATAGTCCAAAAAAAATAAACCAAAGAAATCTATAAGAATGTCCAATGACGTCACACACCCAAGCAGTCTTGTACCGAACTGCAGAGAAAATGTAACGCTACTAATGTTTAGAACAAAGAGAAGTAAGCCTTTGTGACTTTCAGAGTGTATTTATCTGCAGGAGATTGGGAAGAAGAGCTATAGGACATGGGCAAACAGATGGATAACGGAAAATCAATTCCCCCCAAGGAGAAGTAAAAATAAAAGGACGCAACACAATAGCTTAGATGTACTGAGATATAAATCGATATTGAGGCTGTGGTTTGGCCACTAGTTTCAAAATTATTTTCCCAGGCTTTGCTTTAGTATGAACTTTTAACAGGGAACAGTCCTTCAGATCATCTATAACATGCTGAAGGAGTGATGCATTGTGGGTGATATAAGGCTGACCTGAGACTTTGGACTGCTGGCTGGCGTAACTTGAGGTTCTTGAGTGGCCCCCGCCCCCCAGTTCATCAGGAACAGAGCCACACTTCCTGGGGAACTCTACTGCAATGTGACCCAGGTAAACATGAGTCAGTTATTTATTAAGCACTTCCATAATCAGTTATAATGCCACAAATATGCTACAGGTTTACGCCTTAGAGCTTCAAGTTCCTTTGTATTTAAATTTATTATATTTGAATGCATTCATTATTTCCCTAAAATCCATGCAAGCATTTAAGGTGATCAGCATACACAAGTGATCAATGATATGGCCACACTGAGAAGTCCCCAACCAATAGAACAAGGAATTAAACATATTTTCCTGTGTACAACTGAAACAGCTGTATTCCACCTGGAGAATTCCCTTGTACTAGGACAACATTGAGACATTTAGAGGTTTAGTAAATAAGACTGCTTGATGTTGCTGAGATACCTGCTAAAGCTGGACAGGACTTTGATGTCTCCCCCTTGCGTGACTCCAGCAAGCTTTCCGCTTCTCCTTGGATCCCAATAGTCATGGCAGTGGATGGAGCACTGAGACACAAGCAGAGAGCACTATCCATTAGCACAAGCTGAGCTCAAAGGTACAGTCTGAGCTCAACAATCAAATCAATGACATTTTTCCTTCCAATGTGAATATAGATAACTTTGCATCTGGCTGGATGAGAACCTTATATGAAATCACCATATGGCTGACCTTCTAAGCAAACTGAGATAAAAAATTGGTTTCTTCTACAGAAACAAAGCCAGCCTCCCTATGTGTAAAAGCAAGAGAATTGTTGAAGTATTTTTTATGTCAGTGTTGGGCTATATACATTTCACCACTATTGTTCACTATTTTATTTTGTTTTATTGTGATTGTAATCTCTGAATCACGGAATTTCCGAGAATTAAATAACTTTTGAACGAATGCATGAATGTGTAATGCATGAATGTCACTGCTCCGGGTGTGCATGTGTGCTCACTGCTCTGAGGGGTGTGTGTGTGTGTGTGTTTGAATGGGTGTACACTGTGTATGGGTGTGTTGTACACTATGCCCGGATGGGTAAAATGCAGAGAACAAATTCCTTGTATAGAAGCATACTTTGCCAATAAACCTGATTTACATTTACACTTACGATTTACTTACTCCGAGTCAGTGTGTTCATTTCAAGATAACTACGGCGCCAAATCAGGGATATCAAATATATTGATTGAGTGGGAATCAATAAGAAACCAGCTTTGAAGTCTGACCATCAACACATTACTGCTACTCTTTGCTTCTACTGGTAAATGACAAGAGTAATATGTTTCAGGATAGTCTGACTACCATAAGAGGAAGTCAGATACAGACTGCCCGGAGCCCACCTGACCTTTCTGAAGAGGCTCTCTGTTCTAGGCAAGGTCTCATTGCACACCTGCCACAGTGTCAATGTGTCACACACATGACATGGGAGTACACACACACACACACACACACACACACACACACCATCAATCCACACATGAAAGTGCACGTCAATGTACCTGTTTACAAACACACATGTTTACGTACGTCACAGGTCTGTCTATAGCATAAACACACTTTCACCCACACTACCCCTATTATAAACTGTTGCATATCTCTAAGCACAGGCTCAAAAGGTCCGTCAAATGTCAAGTGGAACTACGCCATCCTTGTGCTAGCTCTCTCATGCTCCAAAAACCTTCTGTTCACATCACAACCACAAATGCAGGAAGACCATCTCACCATTGGTGACCACAGTATGCTGAAGAGTCTGTGCCTGCAAAAGTAGCATGCTTGCATTTTCAACCACAGGAGAAAGCATGGGGGTTGTTGTTCACATACTTGCTTTGTGAAAGCAGGGATCCAGACATTAATATCAAGCTCTGGGACATGAATAAGCCATTGAATGAGAGTTTGTGATGTAGTCAATGAGGTGAATTGACAGCATATTACATTATGAATTAAAATAGGAAGAGTATATAGTTCCATCAACATATGTAATCTTACCTACAGACTAGAGAGTGTATTAAACAGCACACACATACTGAGGAACTCTTTGGCAATATTTCTTTTGATAGAGAAGTAAAGGTTTACTCCAGACACTCATCAGATGCCTGGTAAGGTTTTAAATAGGACAAAACAATGAGGCACTGCAGAGCGCAGGTCTGATGTGATCAGAACCACTGCAGGCCTCAGAGCTCGTCCACACGGGCAGACCGACAGACTCTCCACAGACTCGGGCTGTTCATTCATCAGGTTCCATTACCCTCAGCTGCCGCCAATGGCATCCTAGGCCAGGGGATCTCACCTCAGAGGCTGCAGAGGCTCGGTGCCCAGGGAGAGAGTGAGACTGTGAGATTAGGAACCATGGACTAGGGGGAGTAGTGCCTGGCTCAGAGGAAGAGAGAGTTGGCTGGCGGCCTTCACAAGCATCTGTGCTGGGTTTTCCTGCGCAAGAGCTATGTGTATGTCCAGTGGTCTTTCCTTAGAGCTCTGACGCCATAGATCCAGGGCCACAATGAACCGTGACTAACTCACATGGGTGGGTGGACTGACTCCTCTAATGCAAGCGCGCACGCGCACACACGCACGCGCACACACACACACACACACACACACACACACACACACACACTCTCTTTCTCTGCACGCACACACTGACAATGCTACTCCTACTCTCGTAGCTGCTCCGCAGGAGGGGGAAGCTGCCAAACTGTGAGACGGGCAGCACGTGGGCGCCTGATGCTTTCTAGAGCCCTGCCAGCAGTCACGGACTGACTGAGCGCCACAATACGAAGCTGCTGACATCACACACTCCCACTCATTGGGAACTGGTTAAACTGTGATGCACGGCGAATGGTGGTAAAGAAACGCAGGAGGGACATATGGGGGCTGTGTGTGTGTGTGTGTGTGTGTGTGTGTGTTTGGACTTCACAGTAAGCACCATTGCTGCTGTCTCTTATAGAACTTTACCTTTCATGTCAGAGCTTTGGGGAAGTAAACTTGTGAAAAGGAAGGAAATGCTAGATGTGAATAAAAACACAATTGCGGGTAGTTTGGCCTATTGTCCTCTCTGCCATGCCTGCATGCTTCAGGAGGTTCCCAGTATCCATTCCCCTCTCCTCTTATGATGACTCAGCTCTTTGTTGCCATAACAGAGAATATTAGTCTAGTGGCCGCAATGCCCTTCAGTGAGTCAGCCTTTCCTCACACACTTCAATACGACGTCCAGAGGGGGAGAGGCGAGAGAGTGAGAGTGCAAACGAAATAGAGAAAGAGCAAAGGAGCCAGAGAAAGAGAATAAGTAGAGAGAAAGAGAGTGCAAGACGGCAAAGAGGGGAGAGAGAGAGAGATGGAGAGAGAGAGAGAGAGAGATGGAGAGAGAGAGAGAGAGAGATGGAGAGAAAGAGAGGAGAATGGCTAGAAAGAGAGAGAAACCAAGGGAGTGTTTCAGGATGAGACATAGAGATTGTGTACCAGCTCCCCGCCTGCATGATCAACACAGAACACACGATAAGGTGATACCCATGCAGAGATAAGTTATCAGGCTTGATGACAGGGCCTGTTTGGTTTCCTGATTTATAGTAAATCAGGCCTGATACCTGATACAGGACATCAACAGTAATGGAACTGTGGGCTCAATCACAGGAAATAAGGGCCAATAAAAACTGCATGATAAGTCACGGTACTTTGTTTGACTTTTGATAAAACCACAAAACCTGTGAAATACCAAGACCAGTACCAAAACAAACCATGCTGTTGGATTTCAATGCTTCAACCAACTTAAAGTCAGCTTCTGGTTCAAAATAAGACTCACACAATCTGACTGAAACTCACACATTCTGACACCTACTCTGTGCGAGACAGGATGCAAGTCAGCCAGACGGCTTCCTCTGAAAAACACACTGTAACTGTGTCTGTGGCTACGCTAACTTCAAAGAGCACATCAAAGACTCACGACTGGGCCTAAGCAGGTCAGAGTACTAATCTGCTGATCTTATGCCACTTGAAACCTAAAGACTCTCAACAGACAATTAAATGAAACTCTCTACTAAATTGTCATATTACGCTTTACTCTTCGTTACACTCCGGAAGTAATGTGTTGACTGGCTGAAATAGTGTAGGGCTCGGACTAAGTCACTTTGCCTGTTTAACATTTACAGGACCATGACTGTGTACTACAAACTACAGTGTTTCTTTAGAGCACTCACACTGATAGCTAGACAGCTAGAGGAATGTGAGCATTTCACAAAAAGTGTACTTCATTAAAATCATAACCCTCAACTTGGGCAACACCTCATGATTTATGAAAGGAAAATGTGACAGTGAGTGATGCAACAGCAGCCATTCAGGGTGAGACGTTTCATTACCAAACACTGGACAAACTGATGCTGCTTGCCAATTCAAAAGATTATTCATTCATTACACAATTCTGCTCTCAACTTCCATTAAGACAGGGTGTGTGTGTGTGTGTGTGTGTGTGTGTGTGTGTGTATGTCTGTGTGTGTGTGTAGTGAGTTGTTGCTTTTGGGCTCACGTTTTGAAGCAGGGGTCTCCTGACATCAGCTGCATATTGATAACCACCTGGGCAAAGACAGAGAAAAGAAGCGAGAACGTGAAAACACGTTACCTGATAAAAGCCCAATTAAAGCACATTCCCCTTCAGCCACACACACAGACACATCTCTCACAGTCCATTCTACAGTGAATACTATTTGTAGCTAATCATTCAAGCAGCAGTACAAAAAAATGCCGATTCATTATAAAGCGGACTAGAGTGTGCCTGAGTGAAAATTCAGAAGCTTTAGCTTTAGCTTCAGAAGCTTCATAGCTTTAGTTTAACTCTGGTATGATGGAAAGCTAAAACAACCCAACACAAAACACACAGCTGGCGTGGACATCTGTGAGAGGCACGAGGCCGATACCTTGAGGATGGAGTTGTCCTGCCGGGTGTTCTTGGTGTCATAGCCCTCCAGCAAGCAGCGGCGGGTGGTGTTCCCTGAGCCAGCAAACTCGGCCAGGTTCAGGTCAGTGAACCCAAGCTGCTCCGCAAGAAAGAAGACAAAAAGAGCTCCACAAGCTGTTCTTCTAAACATCTCATGTGGGTTAAATTGATTTGGATTGCAGTGGGCCTTTGTGCTAAGGGCATTGCATGGATTACATGACTACAGTATGTGAAGAGGACATTTATTTGATCGAGTACCTTGGCAAATGTCTTCCCGCCTTTCATCTCCTGTGAAACCCAAGACAGACAGCATAAGCCACCAGAAAGGGTGAATATATCAAATTCATGAACTCATCCTGGTTAACAGAGCTCTCACTCCTTAATAACAGAGCAGGGCATGAAACACAAGGGAGCACCTTACCTTGCGCACTGACACTCTACACACACAAGGGTCCAGAAGACCAGTCCCTGCATTAGCACTCATTTTGCACAGAAAGGAGAACCTTTTCCTCCAACGAACACAGTTGGCATGAACCGCCTCCCTGGAAAGACACACAGATGGATAGACAGTTAACACCAACTTCACCCATACAGCTGTGTACAGTCAACCTCTGCAGCCAGGGCATACAATAGGGCCCAAAGGCTTTCATTCTCTCAAAGGACTTGCCCTTTTAAACATAAACCTATGTAAGCTGACTCTCTCTCCAACTGCTTGTACAATCATTTCTCTTAGGCAGAAAATTTGACCAAGACAAATTGCTCTTGGTGGTCATCGACTCCTCCCAAAAAGTGTACGGAACACAGAAGAGTTATGTAGAATGCAGTGAGAAGAACGCATTAAATTACCTTCACGAAATAAGGGCAGAACAGTTCAGAACAATGTGTAATTCAGTGTCTTGAAGGAACTAGGAACTGTTCTGCTCTTATTTTGTGGAAATCATTCATTCTGCTCTTGTTCTGTGGAAGAGCCTGAAGTAGAGGAACAGCAGTAGAGTGCATTGCAGCTGTTAAACCTGGTCCTGGGCTAACAAGTGTTTGAATGAAGGCAACAGACAGGACCACAGAGTTCACAGCAATGGCACTTTCTCTGACGCCAGTTTAAACCACACTGAAACCATAACACACCCGCCCAATTCTCAGATAAAAAATGAAAGTGTTTTTGAAAGTTTAAATATGACCAAACACAGATAACAGAATCACTGTCAAGTTATTTCAACGGGCCGACGCTGTGGAAAAGAAAGAATAAGAGGGGAATATGGGGATTGTTTACACATTTGGAAAAATGCGAGTGGTTGCCATAGCAGGCATCCCCAAAGGAATGTGAACCGTTAGAGTGACCCAACCCACTCATTTACGTTCCATGCTGCCATCCGAAGCTGCCAACACTGACTCACACACGCACAGGCATGAACGCACACATAAACATGGCTTCAAGTCAATGTCAAGAGAGAGAGACTACCTTAATTTGAGTATTACTTCAAAACATCAGAGGGCTCCTCCTATGTTGAAGTCATAAAAATACATATCCAAATCCTGTGAGATCATACAATTGTTTGGGAAACCCTACATTGTTCCAATCACTTGGCTGCTGTGCAGTTTGTACAGCTGGAGTTCTTAAGAGGAACATAGCCTATATGCTACCATTTTGCTGAAAAACCTTGTATTGTTACATTATGTCAAACAGCTTAGTACACAATGTATTTAGGGGGACTTACCCATCTGAATGGACATCATTAAAGATAAGCAACAGGTAAATTCAGGCAGAGTGTAGACTAATGATGTAGATCAGTTGTTCTCAAGTGAGGTGTGTTGTGGAATTTTGAGAAACTCAATGTATTTTTATACAGGCTCATACAGGGTTATTTTTAAATGCATCAGTGACACAGCTTCTTGAAAGCTCAGCCAACATCATGTGAAGATAATGTCTATTGCTGTGGTCTCAGCTTATGAACACTCATGAGCACATGAAAAAAATATTGGCACAAAAATGAGGACCCCGGTTATAGCCTATTATAATGTGAGTAATTCATCAGTAACCATAAGTCGGTGTGCCTTGGCGTTTTGGTTTGACCAAAAAGGTTGAAAACCTCTTATTTAGATGACAGGACCTCATTGCCCCTTGTAAGTATCTGATTCGGATAACAGCGATCTGGAATTTTTGAGTCTGGTGCTGGTCATGATCTAGTTTGGATCTGAGGATCCACGTCCTACCTGAATACAACTGACCAAACTATTTTGTCTGTCAGAACAGCCTAGGCAACACTAACACTGCTCCCCAAACGTTGTAATTAAGTTACGTGATGGCTGCCACTGGCAAGCCTGGTAGCCTGCCTCGTAAAATCAGCAAAATGTAATGCAGATCATGGAAACTTTAACTAAAAAGTCAACCTAAAATCATTGACAAATAACGTTAAAGTTAAATGACTTTTACTCTCTATTTGATTTTGGCTGCTTTTGAACAGCACTTTGTAACATGGTTTTTGAAAAGTGCTTGTCAAGTCAAATCACTTTTATTTATAAAGCGCATATAAAAAGATTATTTTTTATAATAATAAATATAACTGTCGCTTACTCAACATACACGTCATGTTGTGTGCAATACAGTTAACATCTGCATAGTGTACACATAACACGTGACAACGCTATTAAGAGTTGACTTGGGATACGTTCATTGATCGCTTTTAGATTAATGTCACTAGTTCTACCTTTATGACAAAGAACAGCAACATTAACGTTAAGGTTAGCTGTTGGACTAGCTATTAGCTCAGCTAGCTAATCAGTGTCAACCTTTTGCATAACGTTACACTCATAGCTTGAAGCACACAGACTAAGGTTAACACAAACAATACTCAGAAATATTGATTCTCCAATAAATTGAGTTTAGCATTGTCAATATTACCTTGATGACTCTTCAGTAAAGCCCCCGTCGACAAGTCTGACTTTGCAAAATAGGACGCCGTTGACAAAGGGAACAGAAGACAGTTCGTCTAACTCAAAGTCCACTTTGAACTTAAATTTCTTTTTTTTCATCATCATGAATGACATTGCTGACAAACGTTAAGTGGGCAAAGAATGAAAGTCGTTTACAGAACCGGGTTCATCAAGTGCGACAAACACTACAAAAAGCTACTCGGGGTGAATACTCATCGCTGCTGCTGCTGGACGGTAATATTTAGTTCAAAAACGCCCCCTTTGTATCCTACACAGTTCCTCTCGCCTACTGGCTAGACTAGAGAGAAGCCGGAAGCCCTTGTTTAGTCATTTCCATTTAACCAAGGTGGAAAGTGAGTTTCACAGTTATCAAATCTGTATTAAATTGTTTCTTTGTTATTCTATAAAACACATGAAATTACCCCAGGGTTACTCCTTGCCTGAAACTTGACCATCGTAGGCTACAATTTTAAGACAGTCAGGGCAGGGTTGCTAATTTTGCAGTTCTCAGATTTAACCTGTGCTCTGTCACTATTTTCAAAATAAATTAATTAATGGGGAAAAAAAGCGTCATACAACTTATCAACTTATCTATTGTAAACCCATTTTATGGCTGAACGGGTCAACCATGAGGGCAACATTATTTCACAGCTAAACAAAGGACAAAGCTCGTCATATGAGTGGATTAACAGCGATCAGTTGATTGAGTCAGAGTATACGGATCTGGATTGAGTAGAGAAATTGTGTCACCTAGTGGTTGGATATTCAGCCACAGTGTTGTGTGTTGGTGAATTGGGAAGTCCGCAGTCTTTTTTCCTCGGAAATTTGAAGATTAGTGTTGCTATTAGAGTTCAAGCTTTCAACGACTGTCTCTTACTGAGACAGTTGCTTTGTAATTGACGAGATTCCCTAATTCCGAAAAATCGTCCGTAATGCAGTCATATCTGGGTAGAAAACGTGTAATAACATGCATCCTGGGAGTGAGAGGGACTGTAAACTCTCCCTGCATTGAATTGAATAGGGCCCGCCCTTTTGCGTGGTTTGGAGTTGTCTAGTCGGGAAGTCTACGATGGTGCTCTGATGTTGGCAACGCTTGCTCTACTGATAGCCAAAATATCCTTACCTACACCTGTGATAAGGCACCGATGATAATAGATTTGGTTTTCTCAGTTTGCACTGTTCATTGCGCTTCCTGGAAGTAGCTCGTGGTGCATAAACTGAGTTGCGCGACAAGCCTATTGCAACATTTTCAAAATGCACCACGCACTGACAATGTTCTTGACAGAAGGACATTGCTGGGATGACTCCAGTCGAAAGACTTATGCTGAACTGTTCGAAAAGCTAGACACCAACAAGGATGGAAAAGTGGACGTCGCAGAGCTCAGAGCTGGACTTATTGCAATGGGCGTCTCGTTTCGAAAAGGGGCAGCCCAGGTAAGGGGCTCATTCGCATGAGAGGGTACAGGACTTAAGGCGACACATATGTTTGTTTATGTGTGCACCATTTCAGACCTAAAACTAATCGTATGGCCTGTTGGTGCTGATGTTATTGCAAAGGTAACGTTACAGTTTCCCTGTGAGTGTAGCTATACATAAAGTGCAAGACAATTAGGGCTTCCTCCGGGGGAAATTTGCGAAAACATTCCTTGCGAAATACAGTAGCCTATGCGTGGCCATAGACATAATAGAGATCTCTATTATGTATATGTGTGTGGCAGTCCAACACATAACTCTTTCCTGCGCAGTGCGCATGTCCGTTTAATTAACTGGAGTATTTTCCTAAAAAATAAATAAATAACCGCTGCGGCTGTTTGTAGGCCGGTGGTCCAGGGGCATAGACATGCATGCCATTGGGTGCCGACCAGGATGCAACGGTCGTCCGTTTTAGCTAGGACATGACGCTTTCTTTTCCCGTGGTCAGTTTTTAGTCTGCCTGTCTGCTTACATTTCGTTTATTTTAACTATGCTAAGATCTTCTAGGTAGCCACATATTTGATTATGCTATGGTTTAACATTCAGGCATGAGTCCCATGGAAATTAGTTGCAAATAGACTGTAGTCCCAGCATACTAGGTGTCCCAGCATACGCTACAAGGTGTCATCTGCCTTATACCAGAGGATACTGGCATGGGGGGGGGGGGGGGGTGCAATGGATGTGTACTTTAAATTGTTTAAATTCTATGTTTGACAGAAAATAGTTGAGTCTGGTGATAAAAACAAGGATGGAGGACTGGACATCACCGAATTCTCCAGATATCTCAAAGAGCATGAGAAGAAATTACGCTTGACATTCAAAAGCCTCGACAAAAACAATGATGGTAGGCCACATACATTTTAAAGTGATGACAAACAAGGTGCTTTCCCACTAATATTGGCCAACACATTTTTTTATGTGGAGAACAGGAGGCAAATTGTCATGATCATTCAATCAGAACACACAGAACTAGTGGTTGTTGAAAAAGTTGCCTCATGTCTCATCACCTTTACATTCTGCTGGATCAGTGTATAATCAGAATGTTCTGAAATGTTGCTGTTGATAGACATATGGTAAAATAAATACAGAACAAACACATAATAGGCTACTTTGCTTTTGTTTTTTTTCCTACTTTGCATCAGATGGACAACATTCATGTCACACTCATCTAAATCAACATAAACGTGTTTTGCGATGGATTTGGGTGTAGACATAAAAGGCATGGAGGGTAGTAGAGGAATCAAGTAATTGAATAAAACTGTCTTTCAGGTTGCCTTGATGCCTCAGAGATCCAGCAGTCTCTGGGAGAGTTGGGGATGGATATATCAAAAGAGGAAGCCCGCAAGATCCTCCAGAGGTTATTTTCTCTCAGTACACACCCTTCTAGTGGCATTTCCTGCAATTCCTTAATGAGCCAGTGTACTTGAGCAAAGTTCATTTCTTCTCAACCATGAACCTGAAGACATTGCCTGCATGCAGTATGACTAGGGATGAATATTGGAGCAAGCAGTAGTATGTAGTGCATACCTATGTAATAATGAGTCCACGGAAATGGAAAAGGGCTGTGTTGTTTCCTGCAGTATTGACATAGACGGCACCATGACGGTAGACTGGAATGAATGGAGGGAGCACTTCCTGTTCAACCCTGCCACTAACCTGGAAGACATCATACGCTACTGGAAGCATTCCTCTGTGAGTGTCCCAGTACAGTAACCTATGGTTCTACCAACTGTGTTTCTATTGACTTCACACATAGTGGCTTGATCACAGATGCTGATAGTGCTGTTCCTTCCTCTTTCAGAGTATAACTTCACAGCTTTGTATTCATTGTCATGCAGTGCAGAACAGTGTAAAATGAACCATTACAGTAGGCTAGAGAATGTGTTGTTTAAGGTAATTAGGTGGTTTGGAAATGTGACACATTGATCCATCTGTCTTCTTATCTGTACTTATTATAGACTTCTAGTTGATCAATTACAGTGTAATAATACTGAAAACTAATAAATCCTGATGATCCTAAGGGACAGTTGAGGATTTTCAAAGGACACCATCAAAACATTACATCAAAACAGATGTAAATGCTGTGTTATGAGCTAGTTAGACCGCTATATATTTTTCCCAAATAAATACCTATAGTTCTGGTAAACCTGTTGCAGCGTATAGCTTTATGTCCTAGAGGGGTAATTTGGCTTGTGCATAAATATATTGAGCTAAACTTTTTTTTTCAAATGAAAAAAATCGGTTGTCAGCTGGTATGATCCTTATTTCCATCAAGCTCTTTCAGACAGCAGGAGTGTATTTGTAACAGATTTGGGCAATTCTGTGCCTAAGGATGTGTATATTTGTATGTCACTGCTATTCAGTCTATTTATCAGCAACAACACTATCTCGTATTGGCCACCAGGTGCTGGATATAGGGGACAGCCTTGCCATCCCAGATGAGTTCACAGAGGAGGAGAAGACCACCGGCATCTGGTGGAGACAGCTGGTTGCCGGGGCAATGGCTGGGGCAATCTCACGCACAGGCACTGCTCCTCTGGACAGGATGAAGGTGTTCATGCAGGTGTGCCAAACATGTTATTATATTTTAGCTCAATGTCCAATCAGAGAACATCTCTTCTGTGCTCAAGAAGCACTTGTTGGTCAGGATAGGGTTGATAACTTACCACTTTGTTTGAATGAGGGCTTTTGTATGTGATGTGGATGCAAATAGTCCTATGTACTTACAGGTTTTACCAGTCGTATGCGTTATGCTTTCCATGTGTTTACCAGGGCATGCAGTTTAACACCTCTGAATGTGTTCCAGGTACACGCTTCAAAGTCAAACAACATCAGCCTGGTTGGCGGCTTTAAACAAATGATTAAGGAAGGAGGAGTGACTTCCCTTTGGAGGGGTAATGGAGTCAACGTCTTAAAAATAGCCCCAGAGACGTCCATGAAGTTCATGGCATATGAACAGGTGAGATTTGGTCAGATATGGGGAGTGAACCCCCACTTATCACACTTTACTAGTATATCTTGTAATTGTTTGACAACATTCAGAGTTGAATATTCCCCTTGATCTATGCCAATGGTTAATGCAAAATAGGCCAAAGTTTTGCATTTTATGATTATGGGCCCTATCTTGGCGATCTAAAACGCATTGTCACTAGCGAAAAGCTTAAATACGTTTAGGGGTGTGTCCAGTCCACATTCGGGGTGGTTTAATCATTGTTGTTGTAATGATTTCTTTAGTTAATCACAGTTAAATCACTGTCAGATTCCTGGCACAGTTGTTTCCTGGAATACTAATACAGATTGATAGTATCCAGAGGAAGTGACAACATTACCATTACAATCATGAATCATGTTTCTATGTGTGTGTGTGTGTGTGTGTGTGTGTGTGTGTGAATGGTATCTTACAGGTAATGTAGTTCTCATTTCGGTCAACGGAATCCCAATGCAATACACAGGCGTGTCCTATAGTGACATGTCTTGCTCATCTCTGTATCTTGATGTTTTGCTGTGGGTAGACGTGTATGGCTCTGACCATGTTCAACACTGTCACAGCACACTAATCGCAAAGTCTTTTCCTGCAGTATAAAAAGCTGTTGTCGTCGGATGGTGGGAAAGTTGAGACTCATCAGAGGTTCATAGCCGGTTCCCTGGCTGGAGCTACAGCGCAGTCTGCTATCTATCCCTTGGAGGTGAGCTGATGGGGCCACTGACAATAGAGAGGAATTCTGGTTGTGTCTCTGTGTTTCTTTCAGGTTCCCATCTGCAAAATACTGCTGAAGTTGTTATGTGTGGCGTAGCAGGCAGAAAGCTTTAGTTTTAAAGGTTTAGCTATATTACAGAGATTGCAGGATGTATGCCTTAGCACAGGGGTCTCAAACTCCCGGCCCGCGTCCGGCCCAATTCCGGCCCGCGACCTATGTCAAAATAATAATGTAATCCGGCCCTTGAGGGTATTTTTAACTGCGACAAACAACGGTACTGATTAAAATAGACGATAGATCCAAGTACGGTGACAAATCTCATTTGTACTCTCCACTATTTGCTAGACATCCAGAGCTTGATTCAAACCCAAAATCACTGCACAAAGTTTTCAGGAAATACTTGTATTACACGCGAGAAACATGAAGACGTGCATTTGTAATGACGCAGAAGCGATGCAGGCCATAGTTTTGCACAAATTGAAGCAGAAATAGGCCTACACCAGATGTTGAAAAACATTCACGTGTGATGAAGTCTTGGGTAGGCTATGTTATTCACCTATTCTGATTCTGAAGGAGAATATCCTTTTGGAGATTATGATCGATCGTCTATTGACAGTGATAGTCACGGTGCGTCTGTGAATGGAGGTGCGTCTTTGTGTGTATACAACGGTGTCCACTAAGCATGCCATGCCTATTTCGACCCTCTGCCCAACATAGCTTGGAGGTTGAAGTGGTAATCGTGATGATAGTGTCCGTAGTAATGGATGTGGTACAGACAGCAGGGGTAGTAGAATATAGGGCGCTGAAGAACTACAAAGTCACCCGCGATAGGAACTGATTTGACCAGGATACTTTATTGTAGGCCTTGTGGTTATAGGCTAGTAATAGTTTACTGTTGTTGGTATACATCATAGGTGTTTTCCTGTTAATTTGTTATGTGGGTAATATGACAAAAAAGAAAGTAAACCTGCTCAAATATGTTCATCCAGTATTTACTGAAAGGTGCATAATTTGAGGTGCTTGCCATCCAGTGGCAAATTAGATGGGTAAATTTACCTCCTTCATAAACTTTTGTTTATACTCAAAGATTTTTGCATTTACAGTAGGACTTTATCTCTGACCACTTTCAAGCCATGGGCTTTTGAAATTTTGATATAAAAATCCAATGGTATTGCTTTCTTAACCCTGACGCCTAGTTTGCCAGGTTTAAAAAAGTTATGAGAGGAAAATATTTTTATTTGGTGTGAAACACACACATAGGCCTACCTGTTTTTATGCTTTTTTGTTTGTTTTTATAATTTGTATTAATATGTATTTTATCATTATTTTATTTATAAGCTAAGGTTGCTAGCACAGGTGTTTAAAAATAGATAAAAAGCCATGCACTTTCTGTTTGTAGTTTTGTGTTTGAAAATACAGTATTTGAAAAAACATTGCATTTTAGGAAATAGCCGTTCTTTTTTTATTCTTTAACACTGACGTGGCTCTCCAATCAGATGACATTGGCAGAAGTGGCCCCCAGCTCATTTGAGTTTGATACCCCTGCCTTCGCCAGATATAGGCCTTTTTTATTTTCTAACGCACACAAAAATATAATATAATTTCATTCACATGTGATAATTGCATATAAAGTTACTAGTTACCTGTTCATTCTTACTCGTCGCTCGACTTATCGTGACTAAATTCAAGATGGCTGCAAACGCAAAAGATACTGTCTGCATAAATCGTCTTGTAAGTAAACTACCAGTGCTTTTTCAAAGTTCTCAATGTCTCTTTTTAAATGTCAGGGCCCTCGGAAGTCTACCAATGAAGTGTGGAGATACATTGAGCCTCGTAAATGGTGTAAAACAGTGATTTATTTGCATGGCTAGCCCGATGCTGAAGCACCACCATTGAAAAAGCTGTTGGTAGCATCCGCTAACTAGCGCCAGATTTTGGAGTGCAGGGGACAAGCCGAGATGGGCTATGAGACATACGTTCACACTCAGTATCATGTTTCAACACACTTTGGGCTGTATTTTGAGTCACCAGCGCATGGCGTAATACTCGTTATTCACCTGCGGAAAGTTGAATTCGGTATTTTGCACGTTTATTTTTTAAGCATTGCGCCCAGGGGTGTGGCAATTAACAACCTAGGGAGGGGACTCGCGCATTGTCTAAAAATCGCTATCATACACCACCTAAACCTGGTCAGAAGTCAATGGCGAGTTGTTCATATGCTATTTTAAGAGCGCATGTCAACAGTCATATTGGCAGATGCACACACCATCCTTCTATCATTCATGAACGCACACCAGCGCACGTCCATGCAAAGCATTAAATTGCACGATTACAATGGGAAACATAATTAGAATAAAGATATTACGAAATACTGTACATCTCATGATGAGTAGTTATTCACCATCATTTGCAAATTGGTAATGACGGTTAAAAGTGATTAGGGGAGAGGCGAGAGACACGTATGGAGCACAGCTGAAGACGCACTGTCACGAGATATAAGCAACTCCTCTGCAGGATAAATGTTGTTTTATTCAGTCATTTGAGCAACATTAGGGTAAGTGTTGCTTTTTCCAGCCTATGTTTTCGATGGTAACCCATTGTCAGTCAATAGTGAAAGTAACTGCATATAACTGTCTTGTCGTTGACTGACTCCTTGGTGAAGTTAGTTTCACTTTGCCAATGAGTTCAAATAATAGACTAGTGCAAATGCGTGAAGGCTATGCTAGGTTTTAGTAAAGCATGGTTTAAGAATGACTATTCCATACGGTCTTGCAAGCAGCCTCCTTCAAATGCGCCGTTGAATGCCAAAATACCGATGCATTTATTTGACATATCGCGCGTTGCGCCGTTAAAGGGAATGACAGATTTCATTCTCATTGGTTTAAAATGATGTTACGCCCCAAACACACCCATATGACTGATTAAAAGACCTAGGAACACCTTGTTACGCCATGCGCTCAACTTTTGAGAACGAAACCCCTCCCAATGTGAACTGGACATCCTACTAAATTTGAATAGACTTTTAACGAGTGACGATGCACTTTAGAATGTCATGATAGGGCCCTTTAGGTCAATATCACACCGGAATTCTCCTTTAAGGGTAGTATAAACTTGTTTTTGTACGCATTTGGTATCAATCATTATTTTTCCCTCTACATACTATATTTCATTAATGTTGTACCAATATTTGAGCACTTCACATATAATGGGCTTGAAGAATTTAAGGATTAAACAAGGGAAGGTTGTGTTTTTCGGTCATTTTCATAGAATTAAAATGGCATGTGGGGTAGCTACTAGTAGAAAATCGAGAAGTCGAAAATCCATGTGAAAGTAGCTCAGTGTATGGGTATTTAGTGTACAAAGTGGCAGTGTTGTACCATAGATAAATAAATTGAGTCAAAATCATTGTTTTGTCTCAGGGCCATGAAAACCCATAGGTATACAATGTAACCAAGTAAGTGTATTTATGCATGAATGAAACATGGTACATCATTGGCACTTTATACATAAAATTACTATAAACTGAGCTATTCCTTCATTGATTTCCGTGGTCCTACTTGGTACACCACATACCCTTTTTAGTCCTATAATTTCCAAAAAATGCAATCTCACCTTGTTTTATCCTTATTATCTTCATGTTAATTTGTTGCAGAGACCTCAAATATTGGCTCAGTATTGATAAAGTATTGTATTTGCAGACAAAATAATGATTGATGCCATATGGATACAAATAATTAGTTACAAGACCCTTAATATGACCAGTTTTGCACTTTTTACCCATAACTAGGGCCTTATATTAAAACTAATGAGCATGCAGTATAAACTTTTAATGATCCAATCATACCGAGAACATGTCTGTCTTCCACCATACTAAGTTTAGGCAGGCTAGGAATAATACTTTTCAATATATTAATGCCCAAACATGGCCTCCAAGAAATGGTATTTTAAACTTTGAGCAAAATCTGAGACAATAATTTTCCTGGATTTTGTCTAATTTGACACAGAAAACATTATTTACAGGTCAGTTTAACATAAAGGCCATCAAAATGGACTTTAAAATAAAGTAATACCTAGGGTTGAGCTATTGTATTTTTCCTACTAGCATTATAGTGGTGAATTGCAGAGCTACGCAGACCCATCCAAGTATAAAAGCTCAAAACCGTGTAGACTATGGCATAAGCACAGACTAAATTTGCGATAAATATTCTATATGCCCATGACATTTGCAATATTGTTTATATTGAAAGCTCACTTATTTTGAATGCATGAATGGAAGAATTCTTTTTTTTGTATGTCAAGGTAATGAAGACCAGGCTGACTTTGCGAAAGACAGGCCAATACTCAGGAATGTTTGACTGTGCCAAGAAGATCTTACAGAAGGAAGGCATTAAGGCTTTTTACAAAGGCTACACTCCAAACCTTATAGGAATCATTCCCTACGCTGGGATTGACCTTGCTGTTTATGAGGTACTGTATGAGCGTCACTGTTATGGGGCACTAGTTTATCATGTTTTCATTAGTGCCATTTGGTTGCAACTAAGAAATACTGCAGTGTTCTAGGCTAGAAATGAATTAAGTATGTTGTCCATATTAAACTTTAGTAAGCTCATTCCAATGTGAAGTTCAATTACATTCTAACCAAATATTCTTGAATCCTAACCAATCCAGTATTTTGCCTAATAGACCTTTTGTATGCATACAAAAAGTTTCAGATCTTTTACTTTGACTCATGAAAAATCGGAGCAAAATGTAACATATTATGTTTATATTTTATTTTATTTATATATTTTATATATATAAGACCTGAAATGTTGTTGAGTACAGACATGGGATAGATAGTATCCTGTTCTATCTGTTTTAGAGCTTGAAGAATATGTGGTTATCACGATATGCCAAAGACACAGCCAATCCTGGCATCTTGGTACTGCTAGGTTGTGGGACTATCTCAAGCACATGCGGGCAGCTTGCTAGCTATCCACTTGCCTTAGTGCGGACACGGATGCAGGCACAAGGTTAGTGGAATGATAATCATGCGACCCCTCTCAAATCATTATGTGGATAATTTTGCATAATTAAAAGTGAATCACGTAAAGCAGTTTCATATTTCTTAAAGTGACTAGATATTTTTCCTTTAATGATTGTGGGAAAATAGCAGAAACAGATTTAGGTTGATATTTTGTAGTAATTTTAATGTTCACTTTTTAATCCTCTCTCTTACCTGTTTTCCCCTCAGCAACTCTGGATGCAGGTGAACAGACATCGATGCGCACACTTGTGAAGAACGTTGTGGCCAAAGAAGGTTTTTTTGGTCTCTACCGTGGCATCCTACCCAATTTCATGAAAGTCATTCCTGCCGTCAGTATTAGTTATGTGGTTTACGAGTACACTAAAACAGGACTAGGGATATCAAAATGACAAGGGGAGGGCTGTCCTGACTGAAACACAGTTATACATGCTGTAAATGTGATGAGAAGGACCAACAGGAATGAGAGGAAAAAAACTAAAAGTTTGGTTTACCATGGCAATCATAGGTAAACAGTTGCATGTATCTCAGTTTCAAGCCTGTCCAAGGCAGATATGTGTTTGGAAGATGTTTTATGAAATATTATCATTATTTTATGTCCTATAGGACTGTTTGAAATGTTTGTCTTGTATGTTCATTGTTTACATGATGTCAGAGGTCAGAGCACTGATGATTTAGCATGTTGTATGTGTGAGACTTTCAGACAGAGTGGCCTTATCCTCCGTGTTAAGGAAGGCGAAGCATTAAATATGGAGACACTTATGACATCAGCAATAATGTGAACATTAAAATATTATTTTATATCATATACATAGAGTGAGTTTTATTCATTAGGATTATTTCAGTAGTAAATCATGTAATTTTCAATTCATAAGATTAACATTATTGGCACTACCATAATTTGAATGATCGGAAATGAGCAAAGAATTTTCTGCATGAGCTAAAGTTGTATCGTGTGGTGTGGGAACATTGAGCTGATCCACCCATATTTTAGCTTAGGATCTTGCTGATGTTATTGAATTAACAAAATAGATTTGGCCTCATCCCATATTTCATGATAAAGAACGTATACTCAGGGTTGCAGGGTCAAGGTTTGGTATGTGTTAAGAATTATTTCCTGAATTGGTAATCCTTATGTTTGGTACCAATCACAGTTTCACCTCAATTTAACTTTGCACCGTCCTTTCCCCAAGTCAACTTGTAGTTAGAAAGAAGGTTACTGGTCTATCAACACCTTTGGCATGCTATTGTGGGAGGATGTACAATCAGTGGGACCTGCTCCTTCCAATATTACAGAGAGAGAAGATAATTCACTTTCAAATGGACTTACAGATAAACAAATAATTAGATAATGAAATATACTTATTAATATGTTTATTTGTTCAATGTATGCATTGTGCCAGATACTGTAGGCCTCCAAGCTTTCGTTAAAACAGTCCCAACTTGCAGTTTATTTCAGTGTCCTCCTGGGGGCGCTGTCTTTCCGTTTCAGACAGAGCCGTTTCAGCTTTTGGTCAGAAGCGTCAGAAGGTGACCTGAAGCTGTTCTTGGCTTTCTTTTCGCTAGGGCCAGGCTCTAGTACGCACACTTACAACTTTATCGGCAGAGAATGTTTCACTCGATTCTTTAGGCTTTTTTCTTTTTCTTTATTTCTCACCAAATGTTCCCAGGATGCGCTGTTAGTATAGCTAATAGATGATTTTTGGAGATGAGATGATGAAGTTGAATCGTGGCTTTGCAGTGAACAAAACGTCTTCTGTAAAATCGTGTAGTGTAGACTAAACGGTATGCTGCATATGGGGCAAATTCTTTTGCAAGCTATTTCTTAACAGAACAACTAACATTAGACAGAACAAGGAATATGCTTTGATTGAGGCTTGTTGGATATTTGTTTACAACGCTTTATTCACAGTTAAAGTCTATTTAGAATGGCTTCAAACCAAGTGAAAAATAGTCTTACGTTGTTTGTGTATACAATCAGACACGTGACGTAAAGCCTTTTTGCATGCATGGCAGTTGTGTGCATTATGGATGAGACGGGTGGATGAGACGGGCAACAGGATGATGTGGCACAGTTCACAAACCCGATCACATCCCACTCTGAACTTGTTGCTTGTTTGCGAAATACGAATAAATAATCTTGGCTGTGCACATCAGACCATTTCACTTGCTAGCGCATTGAATTACGATTGAGATGTTGTCTTGCGCATTAATTTAAACGTTGCACTGTAACGTTACTATACATTTTAAGGTATTTTCTTACCGGAAATTATACTCATAGCACGCAAGGGATTATGGGAATCGTGTGAAATAGGAGGTGTCAGTCAGGATGGCCGAGCGGTCTAAGGCGCTGCGTTCAGGTCGCAGTCTCCCCTGGAGGCGTGGGTTCGAATCCCACTTCTGACAGATATTCCTTTTCGATTCACTTGTATCTGCAAGGTAAGGCAGCTCTTACTGACATGTGGATTGAGGTAGTCTTGAACGCAGCCACATGCACCACTCTGATTGTATTCAATACAGCGCCACACGTGGAACAAAGTGGTATAACAAAATGTTAGCAGGCCTCAGTGCAGTGGACATCTAGACACTTTTGACATGATTGTTTCTTCACATGCTTTTGACATTTTTTGGTAGGGTGACCAGGCGTCGTCTTTTCCTCGGACATGTCCTCTTGTTGAGACCTAAATAAAAGCGTCCGGCCGGAATTTCAAAATTGTCCAGGATTTTGTTCTACCTCAATGGCGTCACTAAAACCAGAACCTTTTTTTTTATTCAGCCTGTACCCTGTACCCCCCTACAAAGCCAAAGCATTTTTTGTGAAATTCACCTTTTTACACCAATATAAAATGCCATATCCTCCAATCAATCTATCAAAATGTCATTGATCTACTGGAACATTTCCTGAAGATATAGGGATTTTCATTACAGTATCAGCTAAAATACATTGTGAAAGACAAACAACAATGCTGTTTTTCTAAGTTTGGAATTAGATACTGCACTTTGGCTTTGCAGAGCTGTGCCCCAGCAAATTATCATGTTCAGGTTCATAGCTTACATTTCTCGCTGTGGGGTAGGCCTACTCATCACACAGCAATCACATGAATGCGCAGAATTTAAGCTTTCCAATGATATTAGCACCAAGTTGCTGTGATAAATGGTTCGCGAGAAAATGAACATTGAACTTACATTACATTCAATATTTGCATTCTGCCTGACACCCATTAGGCATAGGCTACTCTGAATCCGATGGGTGAATCTCACAAATTCGTCACTCAACACATGGAAAACCGTATCATAAACAGCAGACCTTACCGAATATGTGGATATAAAGCATGCATCTGTACAATAAGGTTCGAGTAATCCGGTCGGTTTTGAAATTGCAACACATTTCTGCATGGTAAGTAGGCTAGGCTATGTCGGTGTGGAGCATCGGCTAGCTGTGCACGTGGATTGGAAAACCCCGACGCCTCAAGTGCTGCTAGCATGAAAGCTAGCAGCCTGGGATTTTGGCTCCATTACTAGCAAGCTCGACTTCCGATCCGACGCAGCCTTCTGTTGTTTGCGGGTTCGAGTCCGGGCGTGTGCAAGGCTGAACCGCGTGGTTCAACACAATTCAGGTAACACTAGTGCCCTGGCCAGAACTAAGGGGGCCGGGCACTAACGAGCCCTATGGTAATTCGAACCCTGAGTAAAATGTCACAGACAGTACTCCTTTCTTCATTGTGCTTACATATGAGTACTATGCATTTAATGTTATGTTTATTGGTATCATTGAAAGTCGCTTTGGACAAAAGCGTCTGAAAAAGGGCAGTACGCTCAAAGCATCATCTACATTTTAATGTACAACTTCTTGTGTGTGAGTTATTTTTCTACCTGTTTTATAATAAATGAAATAATAGGCCTAATACTTAGTATAATTAATGATTTAAAGGGGAACTATGCAACATTTTTAACTTGAAAACACAGTTTAGAAATCATTGTGATGGTAAAATGACCTCTAGTGGCGAGAATGGCAGCTTGCCCTGCTCCCCCTACCGTCTCCTAGTAGAAAACCAACCTTGCAAGATCTGCACTAACTTCCCGGCAGTGTCTAAATCCCAAAGTCCCATGAGAAGCGAGAATGAGGGAGAAACAAGAAATGCTTAAAATTCTCTGGACGAATGCCTCCTTGAAGCACCAGCCAGCTAGCTATAAGATGGCTTCATTTTCTAGATGTTCATCATTAGTAGGGGGGCCTATGTGTCTAATTTGGGGGCCTGTGGGATTCACATGTTAATTTTTGGAGACTATTATATCTTTGTTCTAGGGGTTCTTAAGAGTAAAAAAAAACATGTCTCCATTTTTTTTTAAGGTTTTGAAGGACCCAAATCAAAGGTCAAATTCAGAAAAGGTCAAATATGGTGTTTTGTCCATAAACCTCACATTGCTGGTATTATAGCATAGGGTTTGGTGCCTACAAGGTGTGCAAAAGTGGGCCACATAAACAATACAACATTATAAAAAAATTTTAGGCTGATGATCTCTTTAACAAGAAATTGTGCCTAAAATTCTCGAAATTGTCCGCTAAAAAAATAATACTTCACTATCAATACAATCAATTCATGCCTATTAGTGTGCTTGAGTGTAGGCCTAGCCTGCTCTGTCATATTGCCATATTGAGGCAATGATTCCATGCAATGGCTTGGGCCCCCCGACTCCTTGTCTCCCCTGGGCTTGGGCCCGGTAGGCCCATGCAGTAATCCATCCCTGACTACCATGGACAGTTGGCTGATGATAGCTGGCAGTGATAGAATTTAGAATACGAATAACCTGAAGCACATAGTGCTCTGTTCTTCATGGTTGGTGATATTAGTGACCTTCTAGCCTTCTACATTTGAGCAAGCACATTTTCATAGTCCATGGTGGCACAGTCTAGTTAGGTTATATTCTGAGGTGTGTCTTTCTGTTAGTCAGGTGATGGCACACATATTCTAAAAGAAACAGATTTTGGGCTATGTATCCAGTGGCAGATATGTGTGGACTGGTGAATGAACCATCACTAGAGACATATGCCAAATTTCTTGTTTTTGTCCATGAGAGAGTATAGAGATGGGGATCACAGATCAGCCAACGATTACATTGTTACAGTGCAGTTATCTTACAAGAGAACAAAGCAGTTTGGCACAGGAACTGCTACAAATCCACCTGTAACAGTGAGCATCTGCAGCATGCTAAGATTCGCTACTAGAAATCATGTGAAGCAGGCAGGACTCAGGGCCCGTCCACACGGAGACGCTTTTTAGGTTAAACGCAGAGGTTTTGCTTCGTCTTGGCCGAGCGTCCAAACGAATCCTGTAAACGCACTGCCCGAAACCACACCTTTCTGAAACCTGGTTCCAGAGTGGAGAAATCTGAAACCGTAGCCCGTTTGAATTCGTTTAGACAGCGAAACCGCACATCCTGCTTGCGTATCGATGATGTCATTGCCACACCTCAGCTGCCCTGGACTTGCACTTATAGTATTGCCTAACAATACTAGTTTTCATACATGACATTACCTACGATTACACTCCGTAAGATAAATATCACAACTGGTGCTGCGCAGCGCCGATAGCTTATGACTTGGTGGACTGAACACTGTTTTTCCCGGTTGCATTCTAGCTACTATCAGTGACGCGAGAGAACTTAAGTTATTAGGAAAGTGCGGTGTAAGTTTAGGCTACATTAATTTGTGCGTAGTGCCAGTGTCATTCATTTATTTTACATGTCTTACAACATATATACATGCATTCACAGTCGAGTGAAATCAGATATAAGCATACAAAGACGCTTAGAACTCACGTTAAGCCGATGGTAGCACACTGAATGCGAATGCGCGATTTGATGCAGACAAAAGTATTGACTGTTACTAACGAGGGTTTTATAGCAATAGTATAAATGTGGCGACAGAATAGCCTAGAACTTGGGTAAGCCTTGTAGTGGGGGGCCTTAAGCACATTTTCACGCAAATTCATCTAAAAGCGCCAAATTTGGCACAGATGTAGCTTAGGTCATACTGAAATGATTTAGCTAGGGCGCCGGAGTCAGCGGCCCTTGGGGCCAAGATGGCGGCCAAATCCAATATGGCCGCTGCACGAAAAGGGTTCCGGCTATAACTTTTGAACTACATGAGTTACAAATACAAACTTGATATCTTTTTCAGCTTAATTGATCATGGGGAATACATAGGAATGTTAATATTTATGACCCGGTGCATCTGGACCCCTTAATCCTCCAATTCTAATATGGCCGCTGTAGCCTAGAAATCTAGACGCACCCTAGCGGCGGCAAATTAATTTGCTCAACTTGTACGTCTAGTATCGAACCATAGGAATTTCTATTGGCTTAACACCGTGGATGACGGCCAATCACAGCGCTCTATTTCGTTAGAGAGTCTTAAGGCGGGCTTAACAGGATAACGACATCCTGCGACGGTGAACAACAAGGAAGGTGGCTATGGCAAACGAAGAGCGGTTGTTTGAATCGGCGTTGGCGTCAACTTTGGAGGAGTTGGACTTGTGCTTTTCTTTGAAAGTAGATCAACACAATGCACTTAAGTCATTCCTTTCGAAGAAGGATGTATTTGCCGTTTTGCCGACCGGATACGGATATGGTCGTAGCGCTGGCCTATTGCATGCCTAGGCAGTTTGAAAGACAATTCTCTGCCCGCCCCTTGGATTAAGCGAGGTGAATGATTCGATGCCAGACTATACATGTCAATGATATAGGATGGCCCGCCAGGCTATGGCCGCTGTCCAAAAAAGCAGTTTTGGCTGTAGTATGGGGCCTTACACTAACCTGGCCCTAGCCAGATGAATTTCGCTCCGCCTAGCTCCACTCATCCATCTGGAACCGATCCATTGAAGTGTTGCTTCAGAAGGCTGGACCTAATCAAAAAATGCTTGCATATGATTGAATAAGCCACCTGTCCGTCATCTATTGACATGCTACTTCAACCACTCACATCGAAGCCAACCCGTGACGCTGATAACAGTCTCACAGTCGCTTCTACACTATGTCACATCTATGAAACTCCCGCCCTGCGTCCTGATTGGCTAAACCATAAAGTTGGTTGGAGAAATCACTCTCAATGGAAGAGGTCCCAGATGGATGTGAGTGAAGCTAGGCGGAGCTAAGCGGAACGACATTCATCTGGCTAGGGCCAGGTTAGCCTTACACCCCATTGTTTGTGCAAATTAATCTACAAGCACTAAATTTGGCACGGATGCAGCTGAGGGCATAATGAAATGATTTAGCCAGGCCGCCCGAGCCAATGGTAACTGAGACCAACATGGCAGCCAAATCCAAAATGGTTGTCGCCTGAAAGGGATTCGGCTATAGCTTTGGAGCCTGATGAGATACAAATACAAACTTGATGTCTATTTGACCTTTTTTGATGATGGGAAACCCATAGGAATACTTACATTTATGATTGGGTATATCAGGACCCCCCAAATTCCCTAAATTCAATATGGCTGCTGTCCGAAAAAGGGTTTTGGCTTCAAATTTTGAACCAAATGCGCTACAAATGAGGATGTTGTGTCTATTTTTAGTTTATTGACCACAGGAAGTCCATTGGCATATTTATATATATGCTTGTGTAAGTCTGGAACCTGTATTCTTTTCAAGACTTTGTTTGAAAATCTTTTCAACTTTGAAGGTTATTCTCAAGGTGGATTAATTTCCTTATAAAAGTGGAATGCTTTCAGTGTACCACAGGTGAATACATTTCGAAATGTAATCATATAAGAAAGAATAAGACATAATTATTATTGCAAGGCAATATTTATAGTATGTCAAATTGTTAAAAGAATAATATAGTCAATCTGTCCAAAACTCTTCAAAGGTTTGCTTAGCATATCAAAAAAACAGCAATAACATAAAAATAACAACAGTAAATTCTCATGGTCGCTCTCATGAATTTTTGCCTGAAGAAGACCCACAAGGGTCGAAACGTTGCCTGATGTGCATTAAATATATGGGAGTCAAAAGCAGTGTTGTGGACATTATATTTTTTCAATTGAGTAAGTTTTAATTTGTCCTGCACCTGCCAGAAGGTGGGATGTGCACACAATAACTGTTTGCTTTCTCATGAATTCTCATTCTCATGGTCTCTCTCACAATTGTAGTCATAAGAAAAAAACACTTATAGAAAAAAGTACACCTGGTTAGGAAGGAAGTTGGTAGGAAAGGAAGTAGTTGGCTAAACACTGTTGTTGGTCATCTTCTGAGACCACAGGTGACCACTACATGGACCCATTACAATTTGCATACCATCCAGAGGTGGTTGTGGAGGATGCCTTAATCTATCTGCTTCATAGAACACACTCTCACCTTGACAGGGGCTGGCAGTATTGTGAGGATCATGTTCTTTGATTTCTCAAGTGCTTTTAACACCATACAGCCTATGCTGCTATGTGACAAGCTTTGAAGGATGCAAGTAGACACCTCCACAACTTCATGGATTACTGATTACCTGACTGACAGACCACAGGTTGTGAGAATGAAAGGGTGTGTGTCTGAACAGGTAGTCAGTCGCATAGGAGCACCACAAGGGACTGTGTTGTCTCCTTTTCTTTTCACACTGTACACCTCAGACTTCCAGTACAACTCTGAGTCATGTCACCTGCAGAAGTTCTCAGACAGTTCACAGACTGCAGTTGTGGGGTGTGTCAGTGATGGTGAGGAGACGGAATACAGGCAACTGGTGGACCACTTTGTGACATGGTGCAGAAACAACCACCTTGTCTTGAATGTGGCTAAGACAAGGGAAATGGTGGTGGACTTTCGTAAGGCCAGGCCTGAGCCAAATACCATTTCAATACTGGGTGAGGAAGTTTTTGAGAACTACAAATATGTGCGGGTTCTTATAGACAATAAACTGGATTGGAGGTATATATACTCTTTTGATCCTGTGAGGGAAATTTGACTCTGCATTTAACCCAATCCGTGAATTAGTGAAACACACTCAGCACAAAGTGAACACACAGTGAGGTGAAGCACAGAAGCGCAGGTGTCCCAACGCAGTGAGCTGCCTGCTACAGCAGCACTCGGGGAGCAGTGAGGGGTTAGGTGCCTTGCTCAAGGGCACTTCAGTTGTTCCTACTGGTCGGTGTTTGAACCGGCAACCCTCCGGTTACAAGTCTGAGCGAATTAATTTTACATTTGTATCTCATCTGGTTCAAAATATGCAGCCTACAGTAATCCCTTTTCAGGTGGCGGCCATATTGGATTTGGCAGCCATCTTGGTCCCAGGGGCCACTGGCTCCGGCATCCTCGCTAAATCATTTCAGTATGCCCTCAGCTGCATCCATGCCAAATTTTCTGCTTGTAGATAAATTGCCGAAAATAATGGGGTGTAAGGCCATATTGGAATTGGAGGATTAAGGGGTCCAGATATACTGGGTCATAAATATAAACATTTATATGTGTTTCCCATGATCAATTAAGCTGAAAAAGACATCAAGTTTGTATTCGCAGCTCATGTGGTTCAAAAGTTATAGTCGGGCAGCGGCCATATTGGATTTGGCTGCCATCTTGGCCCCAAAGGTCGCTGGCTGCGGAACCCTAGCTAAATCATTTCAGTATGACCTGAGCTACATCTGTGCCAAATTTGGTGCTTGTAGATAAATTGGCGCAAACAATAGGGTATAACTACAGTCAAAACTGCTTTTTTGGACAGGGGCCATATTGGAATTGGAGGATTAAGCTGTCCAGATATACTACTGGGTAATAAATATAAACATTCCTATGTGTTTCCCATGATCAATTAAGTTGAAAAAGACATCAACTTTGTATTTGTAGCTCGTGGTTAAAAGCTAGTCGAAACCCTTTTCGGGCAGCGGCCATATTGGATTGGCTGCCATCTTGGCTCCGAGGGTCTGTGGCTCCGGCGCCCTAGCTAAATCATTTCAGTATAACTTGAGCTACATCTGTGCCAAATTTGGCGCTTTTAGAAGAAATTGCGCGAAACAACCTATTTATGTGCTTAAGGCCCCCCACTATTGTGTTTAGTAGCCTAATTGCGGTAAATCTAATGTGAATCACGGACTATCCTACAACCAAAGAAAGTAAAGGTGATTAGTAGGCCTACCTGCATTAGCCAAATAAAGGACGGGACTGCACCCTTCACAAACCGTAAAATAAAGTTTATTAGTTTTACAGTTGACTACAGTTGACAGTTCACCATCAGTCCACACAAACAATTCTGGTTTCCTTGCACTAGCCATTTGGTCGTAGCCTATCTATCTATCTATCTAGCCTATTCTGTCTGTTTGTAAAGCGCAAATTTTGGTCAATTTCTGTAAAGAAACAGTGCCACCTATAGGCCTGGGGTATGAAGTAACGTGTTGAGTCGTGTTGAGATGGATCCGTTTGGACGCAAATATTCTTGATGCGGTTTCAGGGAAGACGGAGGAAAAAAAGATCGGTTTCGTACGTGTGGACTAGCCCTCAGTGTCTTCAGAAAAGACGTGGTAGACCATCTTCTGAACCTGCAGCAACACCTGCAACTGCATCAAGTCCATCTAGAGCAGGGGTGTCAAACTCATTTTGGTTCAGGGGCCACATACAGCCCATCTGATCTCAAGTGGGCCGGACCAGTGAAATAATTGCAAAACATCCACAGCTTAGTTTTTTTCAGTAGGCTACCCTTCAGCCTACATTTGTAGCCTACATAATCACAAGGGATATATTAGATTATTTCACATTTATCCAGAGAGGCCAATGAAATTGAAATAAAATGCATTTCACTCTCATAAACAACTGGTTTATTTTTATAGTTGAGTGGATAGGCCTACATTTTTACATCTGACCACCTGAACCAACTCACCACACTAAACTCAAGTGGGAGCTATGAAGAAAGTTAACATCCTGCCTTAAAAATGTAAATGTGCAAATGTATGAAAAATAAAATGAATTTAACAAACATAAGTTAGCAGTGCATGAGCAATACGATCAACTGATACGATTAGGTTACATCAGATCAAATAATTTTGTAGGCTAGGTGGTGGTGCTGTGTAATAGGCTATCCACCATAAAGGCCAGATCCTGCACCCATTCCGGGCATTTAAATTGCTACTGGTCTGCCTTTTTTCTCCAAGAACTGTCCAATTTCCTCTCGTAGTTCAAAGAAACGCTTGAGTACGGCACCTCGGCTTAACCACCGTACTACAGCGTGGTATGGTAAGCCAGACAGAATGCCATTATCACTAAGAAAACAGTCAAACTGACGGTGAGTCAGACCTCGCGACCTGATTAAATTTACAGTTTGCACAACCACACTTTAACATGATCCAAGTTTAGTGTTTTACAACACAACACTTCCTGGTGCAAAATACAATAAAATGCCCAAACATCTTGTCCTCCGTTTGCAGGCTGCACTTTGTCTCTGAATTTTGTCGCAACGCCTGCTTTTCTCCCGACAATGTAGCCAAACTGACAGCACAGGACCAGTCAACTCCGAACTTTTTTTTTGTTTTTTGGCTGCGCCTAGCGGCTGAATTGAGCATTTCGGTTATTTCTTTGAAAATTCATAACTCCTCACAGGAATGGGCTAGAGATTTTTTTTTTTTTTGACATCGTCAGAAATGTATTCTCTACAAGTCTGGGCCGGATTAAACCATCTAGCGGGCCGCATCTAGCCTGACGTAGTCATACTCAATTCTAGTCAGACTCAAAACTCAGCCTCAAACGTTGTGGGCGGGACTAAGTTCGGAATGGCACCCAGGCTAGGCCGCATCCGGCCCGCAGGCCGTATGTTTGACACCCCTGATCTAGAGGGACTTTGTACACTTGTTCAGCAGCAGCTGCTGCCAGCATAGATAAGTGCTTCTTCTGTCAGAAGCAGACAAAAGAGCTTCTTCATGAGGTGTCCTCTTTCAATGCAGGCAACCAACCAAGAACTATAAGTAATATTTTGAAGTCAATGACTTTTAACAGGTAGCCAGTGTAAAGATGCTAGGATGGGGAAAATATGTTGACAAGTATATATTTTGTGTGTGTGTGAGCAGCTGCATTTTGAATAAACGGTTAGCTCTTTAGACAGGTATTATTACAGCCAGCATAATAGCATTGCAATAGTCTATCCTTGAGATGACAAAACATTCATTTCTTGGCATCTAGTAAGGAGAAGGACTTCCTTATCTTTGAAATGTTCCTTAAATCAGTGTTTTTCAACCTTTTTTGTGCCACGGCACACTTTTGACACTTAAAATGTCCCACGGCACACTAACATCCTGCGTGAAGAAAAAATAAACATACCCTAGCCTAAAATTTCAAATAATACACAGATATGGCCTTATTATGGCTTCTATGCAAGACCTGCTCAATAAAACAAGCGCCCTCTGTTTCATTTGTAGGTGACTATATCTAATTTAATTGTTGTTATGAACTGGATATGTGATGATTCTGTGAATACTGGATATGGGGCCCCCGTTGTACAATGCCTGCATACCACAAATAGTGCAATCATACAATCAATGAGAGCATGTGGTTATAAATTCTTTGATGCAACAGTTGCTTTTCTGGACCAGTGAGTGACATTTGGGTAATTTTCTGCGGCACACCTGATGATCTCTCACGGCACACTAGTTGAAAAACACTGCCTTAAATGGTAAAATTAAGTTTTGCTGATCTGTTTTATGTGATTACTTAGTGCTAGGTCCTGGTCAATTATAACTCCCAGGTTTTTAACACTTGTGGATGAGGTCAGTGGAAGATCATATGTAGCCTGTGATGTGGATATGATATCCCTCATCTTTTTGAACCTAAAACCATGACTTCTGTTTTATCTGAGTTCACAAGCAGGAAATTATTCGTCATCCATGTCTTTATAGCTCTTATACATGTGTCAAGTTTGGCTAACGGGGTTAATTCATCAGGTTTTATGGAGAGGTATAGTTATGTATCATCTGCTAAACAACAGGGGCCCCAGTACTGAGTACTGAGGCACTCCATATTTTACCATAATCTGGGTAGATGGTTTATTATGGACCTGTACAAATTGTTGACGGTTAGGAAGGTATGATCTAAACCAAGCGAGTGCTGAGTCTTTGATGCCTATCAAATTTTCAAGCCTAAGTAGTATGTCATGGTCTATGCTGTCAAAGGCAGCGCTGAGGTCCAGGAGGACCAGTATAGATACAAGGCTAGGTTTTTTGAGGGAGAGCTTAATAACAGATGTCTTAAACGACTGTGGTACATGCCCTGACAGAATTATTTATAATCTAGAGCAAAACATTATCCAGGAAGGGGAGACCAGTCTTAAGAAGGTGAGTACAAATAGGGTTTAGTAGACTAGTTGTAGATTTTGATGAGGACATTGTGGAGGCGAGATCTAATATGTTGTATATATGTAAATGAATTAAATGTTGTTTGAGGTCTCATCTGTGATTCAGTGATTTTGCTATCTTTCAGCAATGGAGTATGTGTATTTGGTGAAACTGATTGATTATTGATCTTATCTCTAATTGTTTGACATACAATCATAATACTGACATACAATCATACTGTTGAAAATAATAAAATAACTGTTTTGTGAACTTTATTCAACATAGCCAGTGATTTAGGCAATATTTATGGTGTTAATTATAGTGAAATATACAATTTCACAAAAATAGGGTTAAAACAGGTAAAAAAAAAATGGAGACATCATTTTTCTCCATGTTCAATGACCTCTAAAGACAGTCCAACCACTCTCCAAAAATTAACATTTCAATCCCACAGAAACCACATAGGCCCCCTGACTACATGGCAGAGCCAGCGAAAATGCCAAAGAGACAGTTGTGAAATATGCAGCCCAAAGCTGTAGGGGGAGTTCCATAGAGAAAAATGCGACATCAAAAGTGAGTTACAGAACGGCCCTTTATAGCTAAACAGTACACCATTACAAAGTATGCTTATATGTGATACCGATATTGGTCACTCTATAGATTGTTGGCCTAAAAAGAGACACAATTTTATACAATATGTAATGGGGGGTCACTCCACCAGGGTGACCTCTTGGCTAGTTTCTTGAAAGCCAACAACCAACTGGTGGGGTCCCTGTATGCACATTTTCACCCTTTAGATATTATGGCAAAAATGGCTGGTACTGGATAGTGTTTAGAGGGTTAAAGGATTATCAAATATAAAACCATTTATGAAATTCAATGTACAAAAAAGAAATCAGGTTCTTTTAAAATGCATTCAGATCTGTCACTTTATTCAAAGAAATTGTTGATGCACAAACTGTAGTAGTGACAGAATAATTCCTACTTGACACATAAAAGGCTTCTCAAGGTCAAACCACAGCCAAATTAGCAATTAAATGGCATGTTCTGCATGTCTTTGCACTGCATTTTAAAATGTATTAAATTTATATAGGTTTCCCTTATGAAACAGAAATAGCACAAAGTCCATTTGTCAAACTAGCCAGCTTTTGAGGTAAATTATGCAGAAATATTACACCTTGATTAAGAACTGAAGTGTTTTAAAATATGAACAGTTTGTATCATACAGAAACCATTGAAATGTTGGTCTATTAAAACTGACCAAGGTAATATTTGCAAATGTATGAAACATTTAGTAAGTGAAGTAAACAAATCTCTTCTACACCTTACAAGGCATGTACTTAAATGCTTTAAAATAAGGCCCACAACATTTTTACATACAGCATGTTCTGTAAGGTAAGACAGACTTAAGGATATATATTTTAGACATAAAATGTTGCACAACTCTCCCTTTTAACAGTAACGAAACAACAATATGTCATTCATGCCCTCTTCACAAGAGAATGTGGGCTACTTGTGTAATCTTCAAACATTCACCTCTTTACAGATCTAGTCTTTTTCTGTCAGTTGGATGATCAGGTATTTATTGGTGAAGAAAGCACTGTTATTCAAAAGGCAGGACTGTTTTCTTATTCATAACCCATATTAGTCAGTCATCTTAGCTGCAAATGAATGGTGGCCACCACATAACGTGACAAAGTCAAATTTGAAGCTCACACGGCAAGACGGACAAGCTTATAACTAATACTCCCTCTTAATAAGAGGCCAAAACCTATATCTTATATGAACCGGAATATGCTGCCTAAATCAGTGCAATTTCCTAGCATGAAATACTCTTACTGGCTAATTCCTACAGGTGCATATATTTTAAAGTGAGAATGCACATACAGTAGTTCTCTTAACATTTCCTACATTTTCACTACGATGCCTCTAGTTAGCGTTTAACATTTCTCACTCCAGACAGCAGGTCTTTGGTATGTTCATTTTGACTTATGAGACTGCTGTGATACAAGACTAATGTGATTTATTTTGTGTGCTGAGTATTACCTTGTGCAACAGAACCCTACTAAATGGAAATGTTTTCATTTGACCACCTCTTGAAATGGTTACTGTATAGTTTGTTTCTTTACCTAACCTGAATGTCATGCATTTTTTCTCTTTTCATTCATCTACAAATGCTGCTGCCAAGTTAACTCTTGTGATATACCAGACGTGCTCTAAAATTCTGCTGCAAATACATTATTTTGCCGTTCTCGGTGCTTTAGTGTAGTATGTACATTTGCCAGTTTATCTCAGTTTGATGTAACCCAAAGTGATCACACTATCAGTTCTAACTATATTAGCCACACTACCACATACCATATTGTCTTTATTTGTCAGTGTGCTTTTACCATTCACTCATCACCACAATGTATCAAAAATATAAAATTCTTCTTCAAAATATGAATAAGAGTAGTCAGGTACCAAACAGCTGTTGTGTAGTAGCTACAGCAATGCATTTGGCGAATGTGAACCAAAGGTGCCCATAGTTACCCAACCATTACTGCATTTAACCTATTGTTTTTTTTTTTTTTCATGATTAAGATAAATGTATTGCCAGGGTTTGTTTAGGGCAAAATTAAACCAGCGCTCATAAAGACAGCTTAGAAATACAGTTAAGTAATCTAGTAATATGTCAGGCCCATCATGTGCTGAAAACACAGCTACAGGCTGTTATCTTTCAGGAGCCCTTTTGTCCATAGTGCAGCTCAGGTACTTTGTCTTCTAATCTTTCTGTGGCCTTCATTTGGAACTTCTCATTATTCTCCCTGTTTTGTCATGTTAGTCCAAAGCTAGACCACAAACTGCTCTCCTTTCTGACTCTACTTGTCAATAAGTTTAACCAGACTCTGTCTCAGGTCATTCAGATCAAATATCTTGACGTCCAGGATTTCGACCACTCTCTGTACCTCGCTTTCGATGCGGTCCCTCTCCTCCAAGGAGTTGGCCAAGGACTGCTCAGCACTCTGCACTCGGCGTTCTAGCTCCACATTGCGTATTTCGAGTTCCTTGGGGTCGGGGGGTGTGGTAGAGAGAGAGACAGGATGACTTGTGGTCGAGACTTGTCTTTACTTGCAATATGCACATATGTTAATATGTTAATACTTTTTAAACAATTTTATACTGGTCAGAGATGTATTCTTTTCAATGGTCATGTGTTGCACGATTTGAGGCACGATTTGAAGGGGAAGTCCACTGGGGACCAAAGTGATGTACAATTTGATTACGGAACTTTCCTTCTTTTGCATCCATGGACAGCAGTTTGCACTGAATTCAGTGATAGACTACTACAGACTTTCACAAGATGGTAGTGACTAGAAGAATAGTCTAGTAATAGACAGTCCTTATTATACCTGTTCTTTACAATTACAACTTGGTAAAAACACTACTAGTTTTTGCCTGCAGGGTCTCCCTCCATAGTAGCATAGAAGTGTAATGCTATTTCGAGTCAGTGACAGTTAAAGGCACAAAACACTTTGACGTAGTGAGACTGCCCTCAAGGCTGTGCTATATGCTATTTTATTGCTTATTCCAGTCTTACTTCTAATAATAACATTGTTTTGCCCCCCATCGAAAATGTACACTGATTACCATCCAAAAACCCCATTAACATTTCTTAGTCTATCCCCTAGTTTCTTTTCCATTTTCTTCTCAGTTCATTTAGTACACGCTGCAATATTTTCCCACTAGACAATAACAAAGAAATCCTCTTGACTCCAGAGCATGTGGGTTCTGAAATGGTGGCAACTCCCCTGTGGACGTGAAATGTCAAAGATGAAATCTCATGATTTGTCTTGATGCACTCTCTTCTAGTGTGTGGGCTGTCAGGCCAATGATGCATTTTTGAGGTTTGGCTGTCAAGCAGTTCCAGGGATTCCCTGCCACTTAGATTATAAGTAGGACTTCTCACTCTCTCAAAGCACTGTAATGATACATTTTTGACTGCTTCTGACACCAGGGCTCTTTTTGGCCAGTACGTACACTCGTAAATAAACCCAATGCACAGAGTGCCCCAGCCCGCTTGCTTCTGGGCTACTTGTGAGGCTAACTATAAAGTCCTGTAGCAGCAGTAACAGCAGACAAAAAACCTGAATACCTAAAGACTTGTAAAAAGTCCCAAAAGTCTGTTCATGCTGTTGCCTGGACACCTTTGTGTGAATTTCTACCATTTCCCTTAGATTAGATTTATGTTGTGTTTGGTCATTTATGTTTTCACTTTGTCATTGGGTCAATGGGTTTTACCCATTTTTAACTGACTAGAAAGTTGAACACTGCAATCGATCAGTTTATCTTGCTGGAGAAACCGCTGGTGTCCCCATTCATACATTCAATACATGATGACTAACATAGAGTTTTGACGCAGGCCATCGTTTGTGAGATGGATCGGTGTGTGTCAGATATCAGATCTCCGATGAGTGAATTACGTCAGTGTTCATTTAAGTGCAGCTGATAGCTTACCTGTATTCTGTGAATGGCCTCTTCTCGCTCCTGTTCCATTTCATGGAAATTAGATTTCTTGGCTTGCAGTATGCGTATTTCCTGAACAAACGAAAAATGTATGGGTATGCCCTCCAAGCCCTTGGCATGGCTTAAACCTACGAGTTTCCCAGCTCTTTAGAGTGAAAGTCTTTCGACAGCTTATCAGGGTTCATGATTTTACATAAATGTCTCAATGTTATCTTTAACTAGTATTTACATGTAGGTAGAGTGTACAGTAGTCTTTAGTGTGCATCTGCAAGTCCGGATTTGTGTATGTAGAACAGCAGTGCCTTCATGCTCTCTGGTTACTTACCTCATCTTTGGCTTTGAGCAAAGCCTCCAATTCCTCAAGTGACTGAGTCAGCTCATCCTTCAGCATGTCACTGGGTCCGTGCCCCCCATGGGCCTCCAGGTCTGCCACCTGAACATGATCAAATCAATCCACATGGTAAACAAAATGGCAGCGCAGTGCCTCACAATAGAGTATTGGGCTCTGTGCACTAGCCTACTTGAAGTGGGCAAGCCAGTTTCCTGTTCATTGACATGGCTGTCAACAAACACCTGAAGATGAGTGCTTTAGTTGTACCAAAATGTAAGAAATACAATGTACACAAGGAGCACTGCTGTGCCACTCTGCTCAGCTTCAAGTCATTATAAAAGCGATTTTAGCCACCTTTTTCCTAAATAATGCAAGCCTACGTGCAGTGGCTGCACAAAATAAGGAGGGAAGGATTTTCGGTGAGCACACGTTTTGGTACAACTGAAGCACTCCTCTTCAGGTGCTTGTTGACAGCGATGTCAACGAACTGGAAACTGGCTTGTCAACTTCAAGTAAGCTAGTGCACAGAGCCCATAGAGAGGCCTCAACACCAGCTTTGATACATAACTGAAACTTGTTGATCTGAGAACTAGGCCACGTCCCTTTGGACAGCACGTATGCTCATTGATACCAGCAATAGATAATGCTTTCCATGCACTTCTATAAGAGGAAAGATCCTTTATGGGCATTAAACAGCAGAACACATGAAAGCAACACTTTGATCAAATATTATATTTTTAAACCTTTTTGGTTGGTCAAATTTAAAAAAACATTTATGTTGTGTTTCTCATCAAACATGAGCTGACATGAAATAATTTACACAATTCAAAATCAAAGCATCATTGTCAGATTTTTTGGCCACTGGGTTACAGAGACTGATATTCTGACTAACAGCAAGTTCAGACATCACCACTGTACATTATAAGGCTAACATTGAGGTTAATTTAATCTATTTCATGTTTTTAACTAAGGTCATGTAATTTCGCAAACACAGTATAAGGCTCGCTTCTATTGTGCAGCAAACAACAGCCCTGCTCCAACATTTGCAGTAAACCAACATGGCTCTTCATTATCAAGCGTATAGGGATGCACACCTGAATGCTGCATTGTGAATACACACTATAACGAATGGACGTTAAGATCACCTCACAGGTCTGCCTGACAGAGAGCCTGGAGAGAGAGAGGTAGGCGATTATTTTTAACCGTGTAGAGTACAAAAACTACTCCCGAAATAAGAAGCTGCCAGGTCCCTCTGGTGATTTTTCATTTCTCCTAACTAGGGCATTGAAAGTAGGATATTGCTGTCCTACAAACCCCCCTGCCCATCCCCCAACCCAACACCATCTCCACCTCTCTCTCTTTTTCTCTTTCTCTCATGCCCGCATACTATCTCTCTCTCTCTCTCTCTCTATTTAGCCCCTCGAGAGACATGAACCATTTTCAACCACCTGGTAGCCTTCTTGGTTCCGCAGAGAGAGAGCGAAAGAGAAAGAAAACTGTCGAGTAAGAAAAGGGGTGTCCTTCCATCTCCAGATTCTTCTGAAGTCACCAAAGCTCACAGTACCCCCAAAAAAATATCCAGCCGGGTATGGTGTTTAGTTTAGGACACCTATGTCTCGAGAGAGTAAGAAACAACAAAATGCACCTGGTGGTCCCCACGAATGCAACAATTGCATTCCATGTTTTTCAGCTGCCTATCACTTTGACTCTGATGTTTGTGTAAACTCATATGAAGTGCTTGTGCAAAGATCAGCACTACAAAACAAAAGAGGCACTGGGTCCATCTGACCCCTCACATTGCCACAAAAGAAACTACTGTATCTTCTCCAACTGAGCAATCTAACGTCTTTAACACCTTCTCCATCAGAACAACACAGCACCTTCCCTGTTCATTCCGTTTCGCCTAATTACATGCTTGTTATCCATTTCATAATCGCTTGATGTAGTTTGCAAAGAGAACTGCAGAAGTGTTTCAGAGTACCAGAGCAGAGGAAGAGTGAAGCTCACTCCTGACCTTTTGGGAGAGATGGAGATGATAGTTATGAGGTGTGTTGGCCACCAAGCTCTCAGTCAGCTCAGTCAACAATGTATAGAAGCGTCTCCAGAATTGAAAACGGAAGGGCTATTTGGGTGGCTGATGCCACCTGCCCCACTGAGGGATAAAAAAAATGCAGTACCGCAGAGCCTTTACAGTTTGGATCGGCCGTCAGAAACACTTAATTATCCATTTGGGACCTTTAGATAACCTTCAGAGGTTTCAGAGAAAATGAAAGGATCTGAGGTTAGTCATCCGTTCCCTAATCACACTCTATCTTACTCTGGCAGAACAGCAAGCCCCAGCCTTCAAAGGCATAAATTATTCTTTTTACAACAGCAGCGTTAAATTATCACATTAGACAGTGGTTTCAGTGCAACAGCATTTTTTAAAAGATTGTCACTGTTTGGTGTCTACTGGTGAGAGGTAGTGCTTTTAAGAGGGTGCGCTTAAATATTCTGGCGTAAGTAATGTGTGTTTAAAATGCTTCATAATTGTAGTTATAAAAAGTAAACTCGGTACAAGTCTTTACACACAAACACAGGCTGGAAGGGTTGTATGAGTAGCAGTGCCCACCACCATCCATCATAACCTACCACTGATGTTTCAGTCACACTCCGAATTTCCTTAGAATGGCTGAATTTCCTTAACGGGGGTTAGACACCTCCCTCCTGCCCCAGTTGTTTAGAGACTCTGATGGGTGGGGTTGGAGATGTAGAGAAAGAGGCGTCTCTATTCTCCATCTCAGCTTCCGTAATAGAGCTGATTTGCATGACAGCATTTCGGTAATCAGCTGAGCTTACCCTTATAAGAGCGGCGAGAGATGAGCCCCATCACAGGAAGGCCTGCCCCTCCATCAGGCTGAGAAACCAGGGCATGCTGGGAATGATGCTGTTGTCTCTTTGGGTGGAGGAGACACACCTTCACCCAACAACACCTGACTCTGCTGCTGCTGACAGATCCAGTGTGGATGAGTCCTAAGTGAGCTAGCAGGTCCAGGATGTAGAGGTCCAGTAAGGTATTTTTGGCAGAAAGCCCAGCCTAATGATGTGAAATAACCTGGACCTGATTTGACATTGATGTTGCAGTTCTACACCAAATTAAGGAGACCCAACCCACTGCAACATCATGTCTGCTAATCAAGCTTATGTTCACTCCTATTTTGCTTGAATTGAAGGAAAAGATGTACGATTTTCTTATATGCACACAAAGGCTCATTTCAGTTTTGTTTACAAATGTAAAGATTCATGTTAGATCCATGTCGGTGAGCACTTCAACTTTGCCAAGATGATTTAGCCACCAGTTAGATGTAGCATATCAAAACATGCTGATTAGAAAGCACAATTATTGCTCAGAAAGGCCACTCTAACAATTCCAATTGCAATATGCAATTTTATTACACAACACAATGTCACTCAAATTTGGGGGAGCATGCGATTGGCATACTGACTGCAGGAATGTCCACCAGAGTAGCTGGTGAAGGTGCAGTGGTCCCTAATATTGATTTTACCAAATTTATGAACAAAACTGAGTGAAATGAATCTGTTATATATACAAGTATTTTACTTAAATTTTTGAGAAATGGAATGTGTTGCATTTTAGGTTTTTGCTAAAATGTGTACAACTCTGTCTACACCTGGGCCCTCTCACCTGTTCTCGCAGTCTCTCCGTCTCGTCCTGGTAGGCGACAAGCTGCTTCTTCCACTGTTCCACGTTAGCATTAGCCTCATGGAGCGCCGCCACCAGTTTAGAATTGCTGTCCTGCAGCGTGAACAGCTCAGCCTCCAGGTTCATCTCACAGATTGACCTGAGTACATCAACAAAACCAAGCATTTTTAAAACAAGTGAACACTAAGCACTTCAGTATACATGAGCCAAAAGATAGAATCTGTTGACTCAAACTTTTTTATCCACTTTTCCTTGACCTTGAAGAAGACGAAATATAGACTTAGGAAACAACAATCTTAAGAGAATCTGATTCTATTTAAACTAGGCTACTTAATTATGGGAAGGCTGGTGTTATTGACGTGATTGTAGATCAAGGTGGTTGTTGTTACCTGGGGCAAGGAAATGTGGGTGGTCACTGTCACCTTTCCTTTCATAAAGCAATCTTTAATGTATCCTTTCATAAAGCAATCTTTAATGTATCCTATCATAAAGCAATCTTTAATGTATCCTATTCTAAAAGAGATTTGAAAGAAAGCTCCTTTCATAAAGCAATCTTTAATGTATCCTATTCTAAAAGAGATTTGAAAGAAAGCTCCTTTCATAAAGCAATCTTTAATGTATCCTATTCTAAAAGAGATTTGAAAGAAAGCTCCTTTCCTAAGGATGTAGACAATTTGAACAGCTCTTAGCACCAAATATTTCCGGGTAACTTCATTTGCACAGGAACTTAGGAAAGAAGGCTTTCCGAACGCAGCCTTAAATTAATTTTAAGCACAGCACTAACTTCTCTGGAATGGTTTATTAGTTTATGATAATATTTCCCAGCATTTTCAATATCCCTTCACAATTGAAACATTTCGTTCTCACCAGTAACAGAAATAGACCATTAGTTTAATGACATAGAGGAAGAAATTACATGGCCTCATGCATCATGAATGTGAGCTCTGCAGTGAGTATTGATTTCTGTAGTTATTGCATACAGTACACTCGAATGTGTTGTCCCTACCTAGACACAGAGATGTGATAAGCAAGTTGTGTTGTTTTCCACACGTTCATTTTAAGAGTGTACATGTTCATTTTAATTTGATCTCACTTTATTCATAATTGATGGCATATGACCAACGATGACTTGATATTTGAAATTAATTATGTTTTGTGATTCTGTTTAATCCATTTGTCTATAAACTTTATGTACATTTCTCAATATATTCTGCTGTGATCAATTTGCCTGATCCAATGGCCTTAAAATGTTCTATATCTGTGACTATACAAAGTCTGTGCAGAAAGCACAAGAGAGAGGTACAAGAGACCTTTCACATGAACTACTATTTCGCAAATTTCAGAGGAAAGAACAGTCAAGTGCCTCACCATGACAACTATGGTGATGAAAAGAAAAAAAAAAGGGTTAAAAAAGAAAAGAAAGAAAGAAAAAAATCAGCGCCCTTGTGATGACGGCCTCTTATCGCAGACAAAGGCAAGTCTGCTGGTCAGGGCTACTGGCTGTGGCAGGTGCAGTCAGGAGTTTGCCACCTCCTATGAGGGTCGCATACAGCATTTATGTACGTAACTCAGACTGTCTAATGACCCCTAATTTCCCCACACACAGGCACACACTTCCTGGATGGACAAGGCTGAATGAGCAGTGAATAATGGCAGGGAGTGTAACCATGACGACAGTGGCAGTTCTTTTTTTTAGGGTGAATGAGAACTCTATAACATTCTAAACCTGACATTTGTAAAATTAGATTGCTATTTGGCGAAAGATTTCCCTGTTATGAAACGGATTCAGATGTATAATGAAACTCATGACATTAATTACTTTAAATATAAAGAAAATATGTATTAATACACTTCACTGTGATCTCATCACGTTTTTGGAAGAGTTATAAGAGCTGTGGAAAACAGTAGGACAGTAGTTGAACAGCCAGGCTACACTGAATGTGCAACTGAAACATAACATTTGCTGATGGTATGCTGCAACAATATGCTTCCACTATAATCAGTGGAACTGTTCAGATCATCAGATGTCCAAAAAAAAAATTCCCTGCCATAACAGCGGTCATCAAGGAGAAACGGTTACCCTTCAGACAACATCTTCTTGATGCGCTCCTTCTCAGAGTTGAGTGTAATGTCTGCGCTCTGGCTGCGGAAGAGCTTGTCTTCAGGGCCGTTGGCACACATCACTGGAGGAGACTGCAGCTCATCAGACAAGTCCTGCAAGACCAACCAGGAGACACCAACTTAACAAAATGCTTTAACATTAACATGTACTTATGTACAAACTTTGGAGAACCACATCAGAGGCAATATAGAACATTAGAATGTTGCTGATTGGATCATAAACGGCCACAGCAATGAAGAAAAGTGAAAGTGATTGATAATGACTGACTGACTCTATTATTGTGTTACATGCTCCAAATGTAAAGCACTTTGAGCTGCATTCTGTGTATGAAAGGTGCTATACAAATAAAGCTTATTATTATTATTATTATTATAGAACTCCTTTGTTGATAAGTATCAGTGTACAGACCGCAACTTTTGTTTACAAACAGTCGTATAACTAGACTTCCACCAGTCTGAAAGAATGTACCTCTGAGAAATGTAGAGGTGGTCAGGACATTCCTGTTGTGACCGGACAATACTGCTTTTAAATCTAGTAGATTAAGGGCCACCTACCAAAAGAAAATTAAGATCTCAGCTAGTGGAACCAGGGAGAAGGTGGGAGAAGTTTGCAAGAGCCTGAATTGAACTAAACGCACCTTCAGCATGAACTGAGCGCACCTCTCGGTTATTTTCTGGTAGATGCCCTTCAGTGCCCTGTTTTTATAACTGACTCTACAAAAGAACTCCCATATGCCATTCAATGGGTCTGATTATAATATGATTTGGTTTAACATTGCACCCTCCTGCATCTTAATGTCACATTTCATGATGCTGAAAAAGTGCACACACATTCTGTGTGCATCTCTTGCCATTAGGCGTCCTGTGAAGGGAGTGACCTGCTTTCGCCATTCCCTCCGCTCCGCTCCCCTCCACCACCACCACTGCCACCACCACCACTGCCACCACCACCACTGCCACGACAGCAGCCAATGATGCAGGAGAAGCCTCCTCACTCTGGGAGGTGAATCATGCTCAGACACAAAAGGTGTCTGCTCAGTGTGATAATGCAACAGTTCTCACATTCCTCCTGCCGCACCATGCTATGCTATACCACAGGGCTTTCTCGAGCATCTATTCCTCTAAATCAGAAGCTCAGGAAGTCATCAGGGGAAAAAAATGTGTCTTTCTCAGACCCGGTTGTTGACTCGGCGGAGTATGCTATAATGGCAGCAGTAAAACCTTCCCTTGTGAACTATGGTGAAATTCATTATTATAACCAGGTATACATCAGTATTTACTGATTTCTAGAAAAAAAGAATGGCTCTCTGTGTTTACTAGATTTAAATGAAAGAAAACTTATTTGGTCATGCTTAATATAATATGCATAACATGCATAATATGGTGTTACATGCTAGAGCACAAACTAGTTATAAAGGCTTTATAAAAGGCTTTAGCCTCCTGTCATTATTACTTAGATGACCTCTAATGCTTACCTGTGAGAACTGGAACAATCCCAGAATTCCATGTTGTGGCAAGGGGGTAAAGGCAAGGGAAACAGTCATAGAAATCAGCCTTACAGCTATCAAAACGACTCATTTTGTCTACAGATTTGAATGTAAATACATTTCTTTCGTTTGACTCGTGGCGTCTTTTGTTTGGCATGTGGGCATGTGTCCTGTAAGGACACAGAGTGGAATTGCGTGACAAAGGTAGGGAGAAGGACAAATAAAGTGCCAGAGTTATTCTGGCCATGTCTGAGGTGAAAAAAGGCCCTTCTTCATGAGGAGGCAAATATACACCTGATGGGTTGCTATGCTCAGTAAGATGACCTGATAAAAAATAAGACGCATCATCTGCAAGGCTCCACTGGCACAGGGAGGTGCCAAAAAGAGTGCCACACTTGTGGCCGCAGCGCGAGATAATTTTACCCGCGCCCTAGTTCTCCGCTCGCTTCCCTGAGAGACAAATGACCCAGCTAGTCTTTCTCAATTTCTGCGCCGGTCTTACCCTCCCTCTCCTCTTCTCTGCGGCTCCGTCAACGCCCACAGAAGAGGACTGTGGGATCACAGATTTATGGCTCACTTTGTTTGAGCATAGGAAGTCATTCTTTTGATCCCTCAAATGTAAAAAGGCCTTAAAAGTGTAAAGTGACTCTCTCTCTTAATGGTGCTGTTGACATCATTGCTATTATCTGGCAAATGATGAGAGTTTTCTGTGGGAGCAAAGGGAAGAAGACTCACACAGACCATGAATGCTTGACTGTCAACAATTTTCTACTTCAACAGCAGTCATCATCATCACCACCATCATCACCACCATGGGTCTTCTTACCTGAGGGGCGGCAATGCTCAGCCCAGGGTTGTTCATTTCCATCTTTTCCTGGGACTTTTCTCTTGCCATGCGGGCAGCATCCTTCACCTCATTAAAGCGCTCTGAAAACTGTAACAGTAAAAAGCCATGGACAGATCTATAAGTTAATCATTTGAGCCAAAGGCTGTTCATGTTTGTTTTGTTGGGCCATCTATGAAACCAAAATGAGTTTTCTAACAGGTTGAGGCAATAACTCCTACAACATCTGCTGGGGGATAATGTGGATAGCACTGTCAGTCCTTAACACAGTGCTTTTATTTGATGTCATTTTGAGCAGCTCCAACACTATGTATGGTTAATCAGTAATAATAAACTAAGACTTTAATCCATTACAAATGTATTTACCAATAAAGACATTTTGAGACAGGCATCCCGCGTTTGCAGCCATCTTGAATTTAGTCACGATAAGTCGAGCGACGAGTAAGAATGAACAGGTATGATAAGGGATCAGATTCCTAAAATAATTCAGTGGAAATGCATGGATTCCAGTTTCTTCCAGTAGCAGCAACTGGAATCCATGCATTTCCACTGAATTATTTTTGGAATCTGATCCCTTATCATACCTGTTCATTCTTACTCGTAGCTCGACTTATCGTGACTAAATTCAAGATGGCTGCAAACGCTAAACTTCGTGAAGATACAGTCTGTATAAATCGTCTTGTAAGTAAACTACCAGTGCTTTTTCAAAGTTCTCAATGTCTCGTTTTAAATGTCAGGTCCCTCGGAAGTCTACCAATTAAGTGTGGAGATACATTGAGCCTCGTAAATGGTGTAAAACAGTTATTTATTTGCATGGCTAGCCCGATGCAGAAGCACCACAATTGAAAAAGCTGTTGGTAGCATCGGCTAACTAGCGCCAGATTTTGGAGTGCAGGGGACAAGCCGAGATGGGCTATGAGACATACGTTCACACTCGGTATCATGTTTCAATACACTTTAGGTCAATATCACACCGGAATTCTCCTTTAATGCACAAAATCTGCTCCAATTTAACGCTCCTGTTTTCACCAATCTTACTCCATTCCCAGGACATGATTTTTATAGTCACTGCCCTGGTGGGGGTTAGCTAAGGCTGCTAATGCTAACATCGCATAACAGCAGCTTCTATGGGTCTACTGGTTGTCAATCACTCCAGCTGTGCCGTCTCCCTTCCTCCTCTCTAGGAACACAGTGTGCAGTTGATGTGGAGCCTCATGCCTGTAATCTTCCTACTGCCCAATCCATTATGTGCTGAGATACCTAAATGCCCTGGCAGTAAGCTAGCTAGAGGCAACAGCTGGGATGTTCAGAGGATTGCTCAAGGGTTCTGAGCTGAGGATTTTCTGACCATTTCTGATTTTCCATGTTTGCTCTTTTACATGGTTGTAGGGTCAACCTACTCTTGTTATTTCAGGTAAGATTTAGAAATTGGTACATTTACATGAGAATACTGCTGAACTGTTTCTAATAGGAAGGATGTACATGATGATTTAAAAAGGATTCATATTTTTTTCTGTGAAATATGACTGCACTGAGCAGTTTCACTACCAAATAATTCCAAATTCCAATAATACCAAATCCACGACTTTTTGGGACAAATGTCAGGAATCAAAAAGCTGTAAAATGTAGATGAGAACTATATGGCATGGCAGGCTCACCTGATGAAGCTGCTGCTCGGTGGCGAAGCCCAGGCCGTAGACGGTGTTGGCCCGGCTGTCGGCCCACTGGCCAAACTTCTGGGAGGTTTTGGTGAAGGTCATGTTGGGTGAGATGGTGCTATTGATAATCGCCTGTGAAACAAGCAAGAAAGATACAACACTGAGGGCTTCCAATCTTCCAAACGTTAGCGAAATGACTGACATGTTGATTGAGATCAGACACCGAGAATACAAAAAATTGTGGAGCAATGGAAAATGAAGAAAAACAAGTGGTCAGAGTTCATAGTGGGTTATCACAGAAAATCTAAAAACATCTGGTGACTAGTCAGTTTCACTTCAATTCTGAGGCAAACTGGAAATCCAAAGTGTACTATGAAATTCACACAAAAGCACATGAGTGGAGATCTGGGATCACAGCTGTGTACCCTTTCACCTCGGATATGGCAACAGAGTGATGAAATTTTATTTAATTTTAAACGATAGGAGGGCAACAGCAGCTTAGGGAGACAATCATTTTTTCCCCTTCTGGCAACAAATGATAACCCCAGTCCAGCCAATGAGGAGTGACATGACCTATCCTACTACCCCACTGCCACACATGCAGTTCACTCTGCATCTGGATAAAGAAGAGCATTTCTGGGAGGTCGTGCTGTCTTCACTAACAATTCACTAACACCTTCACTAACAATTGTCTTAACTCAATTGCAGACAACAACTGTATTTCTTGACCTTTCCAACAGACAGACATGGTTGCTGGGATGTGGGAATGTGGGTCAGACCAGAGGTGGTAGATGTAGCTGAGAGGCTCCCCTGTCTGATGGTAATCCACATGAAGCTTAGGCTTAAGGGCAAACACACGCTGAGCACAAATCCATTCTCTTTATCACTCGTTTGGCTCGTTCGATTTATCCTCGTCTCCTGTTGCGCAATTTAACAACTCGATAAATGTACAATTTGAGTGTCAACTACTGACAGGGTTTCGACATCACAAAATCAATGGGCATTACCACTTACATAGTGATTGGTCAATTTTGTTTCATTTTCATACAAGGATGTCAGTAGATAACAGCATGGCGACTGTGAAACGTGTTAGACAAGAGACGATGCTGAGGATTTCTGCCAGGAAAATCTATCCTGCAGTCTCTCTGGTCATCAATATTAATTACATCCGTGCCCATTAACATCCGGAAGTGGACTGACCAAGGCCTTTTAGAGGGATGTTTTCCATTCCTGACTCTAGTAGTGGACAGTGCACTTTCTCTTCACCACAGCCGTAATGAGCACTGTAGGAGGATAGAAACAGACTGGCCACACCCTTTCATCAGAGACCCAGGAGAGGTTGTTCATTTACAAACTCATGAAAGATTTAGTTGGATTTATGTCACAACACCACCATCCCCCTCAAAGACAAACTTCAAACTGATCAGCAGGAGCCTCACTGGATCTATGTCAGATTGGATGCTAACCCTTATCTTTCTGACTACACTTGATTAATTCCTTCTGGGTTTATGGTAAATGTTTTTTTTTTGTATAACGCTTTTCCACTCAAAGCGCTTTACAATGTCATGCCTCACATTCACCCAAACATACACACATTCACACACAGGCTGCAATAAAAGGAGCCAACCTGCACATATTACTTAATTTACCATCCAAATTAAATGTTATCAATTAATTTCAAAAGGATTTATTTAACTGACCATTCTAGGTAGAACAGACACATCAGCGTATGATGATTTATCTACTCCTGTGGTGGCACGCACAGGTATGGGAGAGCGCTCAGGTGGTGTCTCTGATGCCAGGCCAGATCAGCGTGCTCACCTTAGTCCCGCCCACACTGATGATGCGGTACACATTCCGGTTGGCGTCGTAAAAAAAGGAAACGGTAACAGCATGCTTGCTGGCAGGGATCCAGTTGCGTTTGGTGGCTGGGTCGATCTGGAACACATGAGCTCTCGCGCTGAAGATTGGCTGCTCCCTGAAATTGAGACGTTTACAACAAATCAAAAACAGACACAGGCAAAAAGAGACAGACATATGTGTGGAACGCGATGGAGAAAGAAATACAGGATATTAAAGACAGGAGAATGAAAGACTGGAGAGAAGGAGGGTCACAGAGGCAGAGGAGAAAGCAGAAACATGAGAAGTGGGACATGACTCTCTTCTGTGTTATGTAATCGGTCCCCTTGGTGCCAGCCTGGGCCCCATGGCTTTTGGCTACATGAGCCTGCCTCTAAGCCTGAGACACTTATGGCAGGGTAACTCGAACCTCGCACATGATTTAAAAATATGGAGAGCTCCGCTACTCCATGCAAACTGCGTCCTCTGGATGGACCTTCCTCTGTTGACTTGTCTGTTGCTGCGGTGAGATAAACATTTCTTAGCCTCACAACATCAAGACATGTTTTGCAATACATCTCTCACAAAAGTCAAGTGTTGTAACATTGTAACAGAGTTGGCAAATTCAGCCCACTCTGACAGTTGACTCAGTATTAACCATACATTCACTTCCTGTTTTTGCCCATGTAACCACAGAGTATCCGTATCCTAGATACGGTGGTAAATATTTGAACTGTAGCCGCAGGCTTGAGTGTGCTTTGGCTGACGCTCGTTGGAAAATGTGAAAAAGCTGGTGAAAATCTGAATGACTGACATAACGTGAGGGAGTGGCCAAACGTCTGCAAAGTGAATATAAGGTCACCGGCCAAACTGGCAGGCAATAAGGGGATAACTCACCCCTCCGTCAGACCACACAAACAGAATCGGCTACTAAACAGAGGACACAGTGAAGTAAGAGGGATTATCGAGAACTAGAGCAGGGCAGAGAACGAACGCCACCAGCAATAAACCTGAAATCTGTTTATACCGAGCTTCAGAAAGGCATATCAGTTTTGATGTTAGGTCTCTGATAATTAAACACACACTGTTTGCGTTGAGTAAACACAAACGAGACTGCAAGCTGTGAGCATCCTGTCTCATAATATTAGGAGAAACAAGATCAAAGGAACAGTAAAAACAGCTTTGCTCCATTTCTTTTGCATGCCAGCAATAACTTGAGCCATCTTGGGAATTCCTGGGAGCTTTCTGCACCCATTTGAATTCCAAACACGTAAAAGCGACTAAATTGGCATTTCCGGGGGAAAAAAAAGACCCTTTCTTCCATCTCGCCACAGGGCCATACAAATTCTCACCTCATCTCCGCCCCCCATCTCCCATCACTTTGCTGTAAATCTGTCTTCAGGACCGCGGCCATATAATCTCACACTCCCCCCCCCCCCCCGCCCTCTCCCTGTCGTCTAAATCTGCTCCATTTCCACCTTCAGCGTCGAAGCATTGTGGTTGTCGGGCAATCGTCTGAGCCACCCCCCATACTGCGCTGTCCTGTGCTATGCTACGCTGTCCGGTGTGGCAGTCTGCAGTTAAAGCGCCTGTGTAATTCTCCTTCTCAATCGCTCCGTAATCCCCTCTGCGCTCATATCCCAAGCCCCCGCCGCTTAGCTTAACCAGCTTTTGGCGGACAGCTCCCGCCGCCACTGATCGGGCCGAGGAGATTAGGGCCTGGGTGGGAGCAGAAAGCCATGTGCTGGGATGAGTGTTTGCAGGGGTGGGTTGTTGGGGGGGTAGTTGGCGGCATCACCTTCCACCGCCCAGGCCACTGGGCGCCATGAGAACACCTGATCTCCTCTGTCGCCCAGGACACACAGCCAGCAAACCAACTGGGCAGGCTTCACCCAAGGAGGTCCAGAGGTGTGTCTCTGTTTATGTGTGTCTGTCTGAATGTATGTGTGTGTATATGTGTGGCTTTGGCATTGTAGACAAGAAGCCCTGAAATGTCTATATGTGTGTATGTGTGTGTGTGTGTGTGTGTGTGTTGTGTTGTTTATGTAGATCTGCTCCTATTCTTTTGGCCTAAGACGACTGGCTGAAGCTTAGACAGAGGCTTTCATGTCCAGAACATGTGCTTTGATGCAGTGACAACTCTAGGGACCAGTCTCCTGGCCTCAGCCAAAACATAAACCCAAACACAACACATCTTCCCAGATCACAATGTCCAATTTCACAAAAGCCAAGAATCCATCATGAAAAAACAGCTTTATAATATATAATATATTTATATAATATTTTCTTACATCTAACCCAGTTTGCTTCGAAGTCAATTGCCCTGGCCGAGGAGGGACTAGGAGCTAGGTAGACAGCCTTCCTGTGGGAATCTGCAATGAGGTGAATGTGAACATCCCCCCCCCCCCGAAAAATACCCTGCATGCCGATACCACCCAGTCAGGTTGGGACAACTCCATGACCCACCGTTTCAATGGACCCTATTGAGGCCCTACATATAAACCCACTCAGTAGAAGTTTATTTTACTGAAGCTTCTGGAAAATCACTAGCATATACGGTACTTCAAAGATGCCAGTTAATGTTACATGAACCTCACGTTTTTTGGATGATTTTCTGAATGATGTGCTATTCCAAACACTTAGCTGTACAGCTGTGCAATTCTTACGGCTAGGTATGAAGATAGCGTGGGGCTAAGTTCTACTAAGCTATAGCTTATATATAGAGATGCATTTGAAATATTTGATCCATCACTTAGGAAAGCATGGGCAATCGATAATCACTAATAAATGTCTTTGGTGATAATTACAGAACTGAATAACAGGTTCTCTTTCCTCTAACCATAACACAATAACGAAACAGGTCACAAAGCATTCATCAGTCACTGTCAAACACAACCACACAAATCTCCAGGTAAACCAGTGAATTAACCACCTGGTAGGTGAAATAACCTTCAAAAATACCAACCAATTTGAACCAGCACATAGAAAGATAAGTCTCTGCAGGCAAAACAAAACGTATCCTTCAAGTGCCACCATTGTGTTTGGATCAATGTCTGTCAATGGCAATCAGATGCACTCTTCTAGTGACTGCGACACTTCACTTGTATTGGTTCTGGTGCTCGTGTGCTGCGATAAATAATTAGATGCTGTGGTTTGACGCACCAGCGAGAGCCACAGCTGGGCTGCCAACACTTATTAAGGCATGAGACACATTATGTACCAGCTCACCTCTGCACTGCATTACACTGCCCCAGAGAGAAAGAGAGAGAGAGAGAGAGAGAAACAAACAGAGAGATGGAGAATGGAAGGTAAAGGCCAGCGAGACTGTTTGGTTGGTTTCAGAAAGAGAGAGTTGCTTTTGAGAACTGAACAGAGGACATTGAAAAAGGAACAGACTTTTCTGCATTGCATTATCCCACTGAAAGTAGCATGGTCCCATCCCATGACCTAACAAGTAACTAATGGTCAGCCATTCCATCCACCACCCCCCCACCTCTCCCCCTTTAGTCTGAAGCTATGACAAAGCGAAAAGGAGGTGGTGCTGAACTGCTCAGAGTGAAGTTGGTGAATTGAGGTCCCCCATCTGGGGTAATTCGAACGCAGCTGACCTTGAGATGGAACTGAACTGACTCAAATTAGGTCCAGATTCAACCCAGAGTCCCTGACAGCCCCAGGATGGAGGCCTATCCCATAAATGGTAAAGCACATCTTTATACAGCACTGTATCTGCAGGGCCGCTTGGGGGGAAAAGAGAAATTGTTAGGAAACAACATTGTCAATATCAGCACAACAAGAATGCAGAAGTGGAAGAAGTGGAACAACTGATGCTGGTTCTTTTGTTTGAATCCATGAAGCATACTTTTTTTACTTAGACTCAAGGTCATCATTGCTGCACAGCACAAATACTTTACAAAAAGCAAATCTAAACCAGATAGAACTTGTCAAACAGGAAAGCCCATCATTCTGTCATATAATAATTATGCAGCAGTCTTGCCATTAAAACTAAATTAGTGTATTTGTCCTAATTAGCAGTCATTCCTCAGAGCACTGACACTGCATTCATTTGAGTATAGGACTAGTTTCCCACAGAATCGCAGTGAATGGATGGAGGCAAAAAATTAACCCACCTCCTTACATGTGGAAACATAAATCAATGGCCTGGTCTTAATTACCCTAGAACTTAAATCCATAAAGTATAATCCATAAAAGGTACTCAGACGTTAAATGACTGAAAGTAAAAATACTATAGACAGAAGTAGGCTACAGAAGAACAAAAGAATAACGTCATATCCTACCTTTCTCTATGTAGTGGAAACATGCTTACAGGATCGGAGTGGGACCTTCTCTGGAGCACAAGATGAGAGGGAGAGTCAGTGAAGGCTACACTTCACAGCACTGTAATTACAGTTTGTGATATACTCATAGTGCATTCCGTAATTTTGGTAAGCCTTGCGTCTTGCAGACACAAACAGGACTGGGTGAACTTGGGTTACCATGATCCCAAATTAGTGTCATTGTGTCTCGATCATTTATACTCCATGTTTTATAACCATATAATAGCCTATTTGTCTTGAGCCTAACAAAACCTAAAGTGAGAACTAAGTTACAGTAAGCTAACTCTGAGATGTCCATACGACATTGAACACAACTGAAGATAGAATTGCCTACAATTAAGGCGCGTTTCTTAATCGAGAAGAAATATCACAAAAACTGTGGCTCTGTGCTATATAACCCACTACGGACTACGGCTACGGACAATCAAACATTGCGTCAAATGTCAAGCGGCATCACACTTATTGAAGGCAATTCCTTCCATCATAATTGAGCTAATGATGCCATGAATACGTTAACGTGAAGGCAACTTACCCCATGTCGTTGTGAATATCAACAGGACCTTCTCCTTGCTCAAAGTATCAACTCTGGTTTAGTGGACTATACAATTCCTCCTGTTCTTGTCCGGATACGGATGCTTCCCAATTATCGGGATTCTCTCTGCAAAGGGCAAGATTTGCTTTACCCCACAACAGCGAAAATGGACATTTGCTCTGAAAATTGAGCTGAAGCCACAGTGTCCACTAGCCTACCACATAAATTATTTTATACAAGAAAACGCAGAACTGCGCTTTTAAAAACACGTCTTAAGGTTTGATGTGGGTTCATCCTATGCAGACTCTTCTTCGTTTTTATTTCTTTCACTGCACTTCGATAACCTTGCAGGACAATGCACGTTTGTGGACGGGCCAGGTATTCCCCCCGATACTGCAATGCTATCCAGGAGTGCCGTCAACTTCTAGCTTTGCTGCGTTGCTGAAGTTAAATAGCGGAGCAGAGGTTACTTTTGATATTCTTTTGATTTGATGCCTCTGACGAAGAAAGCCACAAGCGGCACATGTTGTGCCAATCTCCACTCTCGCTGCCTGTAAAGCCTCATTGCCTCCACCTGCTGGCTACGCCACGTCATGCAAACCAGTGGCCCCAACACTCGCCTACTCCGCAACATCACCATCTCCAATTTTAAAACCGGTGTGCCCCCTAGTGCCGTATTAATGACCTATCGATTAGCCAAAAGTTCTTTGAACCTAAGTGGTAAATCATCTTCAGTCATAAAAATGAAAAAATAAATAAAATCACGGAATCCGTGATATTCAGCATAAGCGAAATGAAGCCATTTATTTAACATTTTACTTACAGCTTGAGGGGATACAATGACAATTTAAAGATTGACTGCAATGCAATAAAATGTATTTTAATTACAATACGGTGTAACCATTATGGACTTGATGGAAAATGAATGACACAATGTTGTCTACTTGTCATTATCATGGTTTTATGTCAGACAACATATGGATGGTTTCAAGACCATCAAAGGTCAAATGTGGTTGTCATTTTTGCCTGCTGTTGGGGTTACTGCTACCCCCTTCTGTAACAACGGACATATCAATTTATTTGTACTCAGCCGACTATTTCATCATGACAACTGTTTGTGTTTCTTGATAGGAATCATAATTTTATCTTAGCTTATATTGTAACAAATGAGATTTGCCATGAAGCCCACTGAAGAAAAAAAGATATGAAAGAATACATTTTGGGGGGGGGGGGGGGGGCAACATAAAAACATAACTTCCCAATCCCATAGCTTCATAAAGATTTAATTCTCACATTCTTTCAATTATAATATATCACTGATTTTGGTATCATGGCCATGAACTGAGGTAAAACTCAAATGTTTTCCCCCTAAATCTCCACAAGCATCCTACTATCCTTGCTGATGGTAATGCATTCTTTAATTAACAGCAAAACATTCAATAGTCACTACTACGACAATGGCAATGTTCAGCCACCTTTAAAACAAATACATGGTGATGATTGTCAATGGGACACGTAAAGCTTACAGACGTACATAGCACCATTAGAGGTGTTGGACGACCGTGATTCCTGCTTGCTAAAAAGTGGGATACGAAACATCGGCAAACCAATGGAGGGTTCAATAATTAACAGAATGACAAATCATGACAAGAGATGGGAAAAAAAGAATGAATGTGGCACAGCCGACAGGCTGGGGAAATATGGGCTTTATATATATTTGTTTAAATAGTGGACGCCACTCTCAAGATATTTGACAAAACAATGAAAACTGTAAAGTGATGAAAAAAACAAAGATGACAGACTGCTCCATAGTATGACATGAGGCGGTCCAGATGCATTAATAAGAGTGAAGAAGTCTGTGGATGATACTCATAGGCAAAATGAATAACAACATCACCAAGGCTGGACAGCAGAACGCCAAGTCTACTACTACAAACATCACAGCAAAAAAACGAATGCGGATCCATTGGTAGATATTTCAGCTACTGGCCACACTCGTTACAAGCACTGCAGCTTCAAAAACAAAGCATAGAAAAGCAAAGCCAAAGACAAAACAAATCCAAACTTCAAAAAAGTCCCCTCTAGTCTCACTCATGTCAAACATCAATTACATCTGTTGGCCAAAAAGTTTACTTTTTGGAAAAAAAATGTCACAAGCACCTCTATTCCTCTTGGATTTAAATAATTTTTTCGAGCATGTCGAATGACAAGGTGATACTTGCGCAACAAAAGAGACCTTCAGGTGCATGTCACAATAACACAAAGAATTCATGATTGCCTTAACCAGACCATCTTGACTGCACTTCGCAAAAAGTTTACATCCAAAGGGTTATGCTCAACATCAGTGTCGGCCATTTCGTGTTCCACACAATGGTCATGCACGATACTTTCACATAAATTTACAGAAAAGTCACACCATCTGTTTGGTAGCGCAGGTTCTGTACCTTTTCCAGGCGGGTTACGGTTCTACCGATCGGAAAGTTCTTGTAAAGATACTGACAGTGGACGCGGCTGGCATTTCAACGGGCACTGTGTGGGCATAGGCGTGGGGAAAGGTGGCATGGCAAAGTTGAGGCTGCTTAGGAGATCCCATGAAAAGAAAGATAAGCAAGCAACTTCTGCTACTTCAAAAGCCAAGTGGGTTCTCCAGACCTTTGCATTTTGGTGAAAAATTTGATTTTAAAAGAAAAAACAAAACAAATTCTGTCTCGCATTACATTGCCCCTTTGTTTCAACACCTTAACTCGAGACAAAGAAAAACAGAACAAAACAACATAAAACCTACAGCCACTATGAGACTACCACTTTTCCTTTGTGAATCACCTAAAAAAAGAAAGACTCATTTGGAAAGCTAGCAACACACTGGCAAGCTCTCCCTTTTTTCCCCCAAAACCTTTGCGACGACAGACTCTGTGCAGAAAAACTTCCCTCAAAGTTGAATCGTCCTTCAGTGACGCAACGCAACACAACACAGCACTGTTTGAGATGAGATTTGAGCACTCCAGCACCCTCAAACCAAATGCCATCTTCTCAAACGTGTGCTGGACTTCAGACATGAGAACCCGGAAGCACTTCCGATCAACTTTGAGGTGGGAAAAGAAGATTTTCCCCAGATGAGCTGCTTCAGGTTTTGCCCTTTGTCTTTTCCATGTAGTCTCTCTCTCGCCCTCTCTCTCTCTGTCTCTCTCTCTCGGTATATCAGCTCATAGCAGGCGGAAGTGTGAGCTTTCGCAGGACTGCGCGAGAGATTGAGTCTTCACCGTCTCTCGGCTCAGGCAGGGAGGCTGGTTGACCGCACTCGCTCCTCGCGGAGGGTTTTCTGGGGGTTGGGGGTGGAGTGGGGAGGTCAAGAGGGGTGAAAGGTCATCGGCCACAGTGGGGTCAGTGGATGGGCAATCGGGGAAGACGATGAGACAGGGGTGGGCTTTCTGTCCAAAAGAGAGGTGAAGAGAGTGGGTCCCCCTCTTCTGCCTCCTCGGTTTCCTTCTCTCTTTTTAGAAAGATCCCTCTCGATGCGCTTCTTCCCGCCCCTCTGTCCAGTCTCCCACAGCACGTCCCCGTCAAGTGCGGGTCCCCCCCGCTTATTGACAGCCGCGTGCGAGCAGCGGCTTGTCCCTTTTACACCCTCTCTTTCTCTCTCTCTCTCTTTCCCCGTCCTCTCTGCCTGGGTCTCTTCCTCCTCTCTGTTCCACTCTTTCTCCTTCCTCATCCCGTCCAGCTATCCCCTTCTTTAGTAGTTCTCTCTTTTTTCACTCAGGTGATTGGTTGGTTTCTCGCTCCTGTTGCTTTCACACCGCGGTGCGTCAGTTGTAACAGTGGAAAACGGGCATCCGTGGTTGGTCTTTAGTTATTATTACCCAGATTTAAAATGCTGAGGAACTAAGCTCAGCATAAGCCTAGCTCCCTGTCCAACAACCTGCAGAGGCAGAACACAGAACAGCTCACGTCAATACATATTCTACAGGACTGCAGTTTAGATAGTCAATAAAACTAATGACAAATATTTAAAAAAATGTATTCAGTATATATACATACATATATACTGAATAATAAACATATGTATTACACATTATACATATATATCATGGGTTCCCAAACTCCATCAATGTCGGCCTCCCCTCTGAAAACATTGACACCTCTGCGCCCCCCCCCCCCCGGTCATATTTTGGACGTTTGGCTTTGTTGCCCATATCAGGTTCGGGCCGTGCAGCAATAAAATGTGACAAATCTGTCCATTTTACAGTAAGTTAGCTATCGGAACGTCACATATTACGTCCAACCTCTTACGTGTATCTGTCACTTAATATTCATTTCTATACAAACCAAGGCAGCGGATTCCTAAAGAAACGCAAGCACCCACTCCATAAGTTTATCTAAATTAGCTATGTACCAAAAAATACATTTTACCGTGACTCGAAGAGCTGTAAACAGTGTTGTAAGGCTGCGTGTACAAATCCGCTTGGAGCTGCAAGTTACCGTTCACTGGTAACTTGCAGCTAGCTCGGCTGGCGGCACTGTTGCTAAATTACGTTATGAGGTTTGGCACATATACATTTTCACTCAGGATAGGGATCAATAATACTTTCCACTATCCCAAAGATTTAGTATACATCTCTTCTATGATTTATTTCGATTTTATAATGTTGACAATTACATAATCATTGGAAAAAAACATAGATAGTTCTAACATGAAATAAACGTTTTTCCTTCTTTTTTGAATCAACCTTCCGCGCCACCCCTCAAATTATTTGGCGCCCCCCAGGGGAGGCGCGCCTCACAGTTTGGGAACCTCTGATATATATGCAACAGAGGGATGTGTGTTGACTTACACTCTAGTACTGTGACAGACCAGTCACTCCACCATGTTGGTATGCCCTTTCACCTTGGTAGGTGGAGTCCTGGGACAAAGCCACGTCGATCTGAGACTTGAACTCGTCACCCAGGTAACTGTCCTATATTTGGGATAACCAAACCAGTGGATAAGTGCAAGAATCCCAAAAGGTGTCTGTGAGAGACTTTGTCATGCCATATGTTCTTAGGTGTTTAGGTTAGGTTCACAGCTTCCCCAGGAACAATGCTCAATAACAAACTACTAACAGAAAAATGACTTTGCAGACAACTATGCTATGTTTGCAAGTACATTAACTGTAATGTGTAGAAAGCAAACAGCACTGTGTAAGTGATGACCTTTATATGAAGTACAGATATAAAGCAAAATTATCTGCCTCTTTCTAAGATACATGTATTAGTACCTACTCCAGGTATGATGGGCATGTGGAGGGCAAATAAACAGTCACACACAAGCCATGTAAACAGTCTTTCCCACAAGCCATGCAGACTATGCACTGTGTACTTCTGTGGTCTAGTAGTTAGGTAGAACTCCATAATGCGGCTAAAGTAGGACTGAAGATAACTCCACCGTGTGTGTATGTGTGCGTGTGTACATATGTGTGTGTGTGTGTGTACATATGTGTGTGTACACGTGTGTGTGTGTGTGTACATATGTGTGTGTGTGTACATATGTGTGTGTACGTGTGTGTGTGTACGTGTGTGTGTACGTGTGTGTGTGTGTGTGTGTGTATGTGTGTGTATGTGTGTGTCTGTGTGTACACGTGTGTGTGTGTACACGTGTGTGTATGTGTGTGTGTGTGTACACATGTGTGTGTGTGTGTGTGTGTGTGTGTGTGTGTGTGTGACTGACCTGTGAGAGCTCAGGCTGGGACAGGCCTGGCTGGCTCATCTGTGAGGGCTGGCTCATGGTGATGTAGCCCTGCGTCAGGGGGCCCTGGGAGAATGGCTGGGACACCAGGTCCTGGCTCGCCTGGCTGCCCGACATGGTGGCCTGCCCGCCGCCGTGGTTCCCCATGCCACGACTGCGCTGGCGCCCACCGCGCCCACCCGCTTTCCCCTTCGGAGCCCCGCGGCCTGAAAGAGAACGCATGAAGGGGAGTTTTTTTTTCCTGAGACGGGGATTTTCTTAAGCCTTCACAAGGTTAGTAGAGCCAGATACCGCTTTGAAAGATTTACTTTTGGTGTATTTATTTACTGTGCTGAAAAACCACAAAGGAAACAAAGAGAGAGAGAGAGAGAGAGAGACATTTGGTAATTTTACACCTTTATTCACTTGGTAACTTAAACCTGATATTACTTTTAAGGCAACACACCAGGATCATAAACAAAGATCATTGAGAACTGTACAACTCCTTCTGTCACTCAGTAATGTGAACCTTTGGCTTGGTTTCCTCTTACAAATGACTACATGAGCAGTATGGCCAGATGAATCTCCCCCCCCCCCCCCCGGCCGCTCTTCGGTTTTCCTGTAACAGAATGTTAAATAGTGAATGTGAGGTAGCTGTACCTGCCGCTGGTCCATTGACCTGTCCCAGGTATCCAGAGGGGGGCATGGGGGGCATCACCAGGTTGAAGGGGATGGGGATGTTCATGGCAGCGATGGGGTTTGGCCCCGTGCCAATCATGCCAATCTGGTCGTGGGTTTGGAAGTACATGTTTGATGGGCGTCCTGCGAGGGCATAAAGGCACACAATCACCTTCCACTGCATCTCATAGGAGCCATGGACATGCATCCACAGACATGCATTCACAGACCAGTATCATCCCGCAGTGAGTCCACTTCAATGTAATATTTCAGTTATAAGTGGCAACCTGGAGTGGTTATAACTATTATAACACTGGTTATCTGGAAATCTATCTCTCCTCGTTTAATGTAAGTCCAGTAACTGCATTAAGAAACTGACTACTTAATTCTGCACATTCCAACCCATCTCATGGCTCATGGCTCGACGTCATTTTGACGTCACACTTGCGTGCGCAAGACCAGGACCGGCGACTATAAACCTTCCTTTAGCCACTAGTACCACAATGTACCACTATAAACCTTCCTTTAGCCACTAGTACCACAAATGTACAGCTGCAGTTTGTGTTAGTCATCAGTGGCTATAATAAACACAAAACAAACAAAAATACAAGCATAAATACTCACCGGCGTTGCTCCGGTCGTACACAGAGCCTGGGATCATAGCCTCTCTGGCGTCATACATGGCTGTGGTCATGAAACGGGCGCCCTGTGAAGCGCACCAAACAACACATGGTTAAACACAGCACCACATCAGCATTCAGAGAAATCCACCAGCCTTCCACCACCGATCATGATACCTTCTTACATATGAGATAAAATGAATTACTAATTAAAATGAATTATGAATTAAAACGAGTTATTATTATTATTATTATTAATAATAATAATAATAATAATAATAATTATAAATTAAAATGAGTTAAACCAACACAATTTAGTTCTTTTACCTTACATTAAAAGACTTCAAACTTATTTTGCTGCTGTACTTGCAAGTACGTTGAAAACTGCCGAAAAGGATCATTCCTACATTGTGCTACTTCAATGTAACTAGCACAGTATGATCAAAGCATTTGAACAAAAGGGACCAGTGTGAAGGCTATATAAGCATCCAGGGCTCAGTTGTCAGTGGGGGCATTTTACAAAGAGTCAGCCCAACATTTGACCTGATTTATCCAGTCTTGTTACTCAGCTACCAGAGTAATCATACAAACAAAACCCTATGTAGGAGGGTTGGTAGCAAGCTGGCTACAGACCAGGGGTCAGTTTCCCAAAAGCAAAGCCAACTATGATAGCAACTACCTTGGTAGTGTCCCTGCCAAATGTGAATCCCTAAATTTGAGTTACGCATGCACAAACACTTAAACTTCATATCACGTTTTTCATTTTGGAAAATTAAAAAATAAGAGCATATTTGTTAGCTCTTACTAAAATGTGATTGAAATAGGACCGAAAGTCAACACCATATTTCTGTATCGTTACTGATTTGTAACGTGTGACTCAATTACTGTCGATTCATTGTAGTTAGCAACTATGCTTTTGGGAAACGCACCCGGCCCCGCCGGTGGTGCAATACAGCTTGCTGACCTGTGAGGAGATACTCACCGGGTTGATGGTGTTGACCAGCTTGCGGGGCTTGCTGAACTGCATGAGGCTCTCGCGGAGGTTGTTGAGGGGCCCCTCCACCAGCACCTTCTGCTCCTTGTAGTAGTTCAGCAGGTGGTTCCACAGTGGCTGCTTGGACAGGGCCTTGGGGTTCCCCACGATGATCACACCGTACCTGCTCAGGCAAAAGTGACCAGGTGTAACTAATGGCTATGTACAGGTTTTGTTGTTTTTTTCCAGATAAACGTGCTTTATCATGAGTAATAGCACGGGTCTAAAGATATCGCTTCTTGTGAGAAATACGAGTCTTTACTAAAAGTAAGACTAAAAGTCTATCGCTGTATGTTTGTTTATAAAAGGACATGTGTAATGCAGATGGACAGAGCTGGTGGAGTGCCTTACCTGGCCCTGGTAAGGGCCACGTTGAGGCGGCGAGGGTCATTGAGGAAGCCGATGCCTTGGTGCTCGTTGGCTCGTACGCAGGACAGGATAATGAAGTCCTTCTCTCTGCCCTGGAAGGCGTCAACACTGGCAATCTCCACTTCCTAGAGAATGCAGACCAGACACTAAACCAATGTCCAGTGCACAGTCCACACACACATTCAGATTCTTTGGACATCAGGCTCTGCATTACTATCCATACCCATATTACAAACAGTAAAAGTGGCTCTTTGTGATTCTCTCTCAGATTTTCAGATGTGTGTGCAAAAACAGACCCAAATCCTCAAACAGGTGAATCATTAATTTGGAGTAAACACACATTTACAATTGAGGACAATTAAACATAGTAATAATTACATAATATAGTAATCTATGACTCTTCCATAGCAACAAGGGAGTTGTAACTAGTGACTAGTAGAAGGTAGAATAAGAAGTAAATGAAGGGAAAGCAAGGAAGAAAAAAAAAAGGAATTATTTGCCTGTCTGCATGAGTCTGTTCATGTTGGGAGCCTGTACCACCCTCCTAGTGCAAGCCTCCTAGACAATGGCGTGTGTGTGTGTTGTGCGTTGTGTGTAGTTTATACCTGGTAGAGTTTGGTGTGGAGAGAGCCGCTGAACTGCATGTACTGCACCAGGTATGAGCGCTGGCCCTCATAAGGAGTGATGATGCCGATCTGGTCAGGCTTGGCTCCGGCCTTCAGCAGTCTGGTGGTGATCTTCTCCACATTTGCTGCCTCGGTCCTGCACGTATGTAAATACATAAATCCGTAAGTAAATAAATAACACCGTTTCAGAAGGAGTCAAAATTCAGATCACCATGCAAGAACATTTTGAACCTCTCATCCCAAACATAATTCACCACATCAACGTGAAAAATCTTGGCTACCCTCTTAATGAGGAAAGGAAATTACCCAATAGGAACTAAACAGTGCCAAACTTTTTTAATTCACTAGTTACAAATGACAAAGTCAATGCATGATACATATTGTTCATCTCTTAACTTTGCTCACTCCCTTTTGGCTTTTAAAAGCTAGTTGTGCCAAACCAAAGCCTACTGCTGTCCTGGCACTATGACTGAGGGTGCTAACAGGCCTTGGGGCCGGGTGAGCTAACGTACGACACCTGTTCAAATAGGAGGTTCCTGAGCTGGCAATCTCCTCCTGGCCCTGCGTCACGTAGAAAAACATGGGCTTATCCGGCTGTGGCCACTGGAAGTCAAAGCCCTTCTTCATGCGGTCCGCTGGACACACAGACACAGACAGAGATGAACAGAGAGAGATGTAACTATGTGCTATTTCACAGATTCAGCAGTTAAATGCAGAGTGACCCAGCCTCATAGAGAGATTTAATGTAGTATACAAGCTATGAAATATTTAATTGGATTCCCACTGTGTCACTGTACTGTAAATGCAGTAACAGGCTACGTTCAGTAGCCCTCTTCTAAAAGAAGAGGAAAAGTTCTTGGAAAGTTAAACTTCAAAAACTAAAATGTAAAAAATGTGTGAATAAATCCCTGCAGAAAGGGTGACGGAAAATGTGGAAAGAAAGACAGAGAACAAACCAGAAAGAGAGGCAGAAAGAAAGACAAAAAAATTGAGAGCCAGACAGACAGACAGACAGACAGACAGGCAGCCAGGGGGTCGTACCGGCGGTGACTCCATTCTGCAGCGAGCCCTCGTAGAAGATGTTGGAGGGGAAGGCGCTGAGGGCGGGGTGCATGCGGTACTGCACCTGCAGGCGGATGGGCCGGATGCCCAGCACCACCAGACGCTCAAACAGGGACTGGGACAGGCCCGCCTTCGCCGCCTTCTTGCACATCACCACCGGACCCAGCTGGCAGTGGTCTCCCACCAGGATCAGCTGCGCAACACACACACACACATGCACGCGCACACACACAAACAAAACCATTGAGTTACAGCAACATAATCCAAAAAACATCAACATCCTCTTCCCTCCACAATTTACTATTACTTAGTTATTTAACTCCCAAGTCAATGGGACTCAGCGAGCACATTTGAGCAGCCCTGGCAAAATAAGTGCTGTTTTTCACCCAGACAAATGTTTAAAAATAAAAGATAGTACATTACAGTGTTTCCGCCATGGTATCAGAATCAGGGCAGGAGATTGTGGGTGCAGATGGGCTGGCTACCCCTACTGTTAAAAAAAACTAGAGGAAATACTGCATTAACCCTTTAGCCGCCAGGGTTTAAAAAAAATAAATTGGATTTTTACATCAAAATTTCAAAGGGCCATGGCTTGCAAGTGGTCAGAGATAAAGTCCTACTGTAAATGTGAAAATCATTGAGTATGAACAAAAGTTCATGAAGGGGGTAAATGTACTCATCTAATTTGCATATTATGACGTCACTGGATGGTAACCACCGTGAATTATGACCATTTCAGTAAATACTAGATGTTGAACATATTTGAGCAGTTTTACTTTTGTCATTTCACCCACATAACAAATTAACAGGAAAACAGTCACATGTAAACCAACAATAGTAAATTATTACTATAATCACAAACCCTATGCTACTATACAATAAAGTAGCCTGGTCAAATCAGTTCCTATGGCGAGTGACTTTGTAGTTCTTCAGAGCCCTATTTTTACAACCCCTGCTGTCTATACCACGTCCATTACGAACACTATCATCACTATTGCCACTGGCACCTCCAGTTATGTTGGGCAGAGGGTCGAAATAAGCATGTTATGCTTAGTGGACACTGTCGCAAAGACGCACCTCCATTCACAGACGAGCTTGAATCGAAGCTCTAAGTGTCTGCCAACTAGTGGTCAAGAGTACAAATAAGATTTTACACTGTACTCGGGTCTATCGTCTGTTTTATTTAGTAATGACGCTTGTCGCAATATTGCGGTTAGAGGGTCAACATTAGCTAAATCACTTCTTTTTTCACTTCAACAAAGCCAAATGCCTTGATGTCATTTGCCCGTGGAGGGATGTCCAATCACTTGCACACTGCCGCTATATATGAGCGGAGCCCCGGGCTGTGGCCCCATACCTGCTTGGCCCCCAGCACCACGGGCACCATGCACTCAGGCTCCGTGGCCTGCGTGCTCTCGTCGATGAGGATGGAGCGGAACTGCATCTTAGCCAGCCGTGGGTCCCCTGCGCCCACACACGTGCAGCAGATCACATCTGCATTCTGGAGAGGAGAGGAACCAAACGAGAGATTACGCTCCGCACAGCACTTACCATCAGAGGACAAGTACAAATTACATGTTAATAAACAACTGATTAGTATTAGGAAAATATAATTAAGCAATAAGCCCCGAGAGGCTGTAGGTTACGCTGATTCTACAACAGCTAAGGGGCGTTGTTAGGCACAACGCACTAGCGGAGTGCCTAAAACCCCCCTTAGCTGTTGTAGAATCAGCGTAACCTACGGACTCGAGTGGCTTATTGCTTTTCTGTTGAAAACTGTTAACTGTTGCTATAAATACTTGGCAAAGTTTCATAAAGTAAAGGCAAAGCAACGAGAAATGTAACGATTTATTCATAGATAATCATTCTTCCGCCAAGAAATATATTTCCTCTATCTGAATCTGTCGAGACGCAGCTACTTTAACTTTTGTATCAAGTTATGGTAGCGCAGTAATATAGAATGGAATGCAGTCAAGGTGTATGTTTGTGCTGGATTTTAGAACGGCATCGAACGCAAAGAATGTGGGGATAAACAACAGGTGTGGCAACTTGTTAAACAACAAGTCTGTGTGTGTGTGTGTGTGTGTGTGTGTGTGTGTGTGTGTGTGTGTGTGTGTGTACCATTAGGAGCTCCCGCTCAGCGGTGCGTTTCAGGGCACGGTAGCGCTTCTCATCCGAGGAGGACAGCTCTCCAGTCTCATCCTTCAGCTGCTGCAACTTCTGAAGCTCAGGCATGCTGCAAACAGCAGCACACACACACAGTTAGATGTCTTTTAAAAACAAATCAGAGATCAAAGGGGCATCTCTACTTTTTAAAGATATCATCATCAATAATGTCTATGAAATATGGCTTCATAAACATCGCCCTTTCTATAACTCATCTTTTTTCCACCTCATCTATATCCAATGTTTCTATTCAATGTTGTTTTTATGATGGCACTACTTCATTTAGTTGTATCTGTGAGGCAAAGTATTATCACTATCATTGCCTAGTAAGTATGTGTGTGTTACCTGTCCATGTTGCGGATTTGGTTGTGCAGGGCTAGGAAGGAGACAGGTGAGTCGATGGCCTCCCTGCTTTTGGCACAGAGACGCACCACCTTAAGGCCCGTCTGGTGGATTTTCTCCGTCAGCTGATCGACAGCGATGTTACTGGGAGCGCACACCAGCACAGGCCTGCGGGTACAGGGTACACACACATAAGCACAAACATGTACATACATACACAAATATGCACGCAGTCTCACACAGAGACACACATAAGCGTGTGCGCGCACACACACAAAAATGGATTTTGTGCACAACATATGTGCACCAACTCACACAGATAATTTTAACATTCCTTCAACACCAACACAGATACATATGTATGGGCACACACACACACACACACACACACACACACACACACACACACACACACACGCACGCAGACCTGGGGCCTGTACTACGAAGCGGGGTTACTGGCTTATCTGGGTAACTTCCGAGAGTAACTTGATCAAGTGTGGCGTAACTTCCCGATTAGGGATGTAACGATTACCGGTATAATGGTAAACCACGATAAAAATGTTGACGATTATAATTACCGTTTTCATTTCAAACATCATGATTATCACTGTTGATTACCGCGGTGTGGAAACCATGTGTCTAATCCTTCCCAGCTTCATCTGAGCCTGCTTTTGACATACAGTAGGCCTGGTACAATGGAACAGAACTGGTACCCTACTGATTCTGTTGTCTAATTGATGGTTTTAACTACGATTCGGATTAGGCTACACCTGATTTTAAAAGGCGGAACTTTTTCACCGCAAAATGTGCACTGTATCATGTAGCCACTCTGCATCTTTTTATGTTCACGTCCACATTAAATCCATTCCACTCACGTTATCAGGAGAATACAGTAGCCTAAAGTTTTATTTTGAACGCTTACTTTGGTCTCACTCATTGCATCCAAATAACAGAAATAGCAAACTCCAAGTTATGGTAGGGTAAGTTAAGCTATAAGCACATAGCCAATTAAACATGAAGAAAAAAGTGAACAGAACACTTTTTGAAACTATTTCAGCTTGTGTAGGCCTATCAGTGCTTTCTGAACATAATGAACACACTTTTAGAAATACCGTGATAATACCGAAAACCGTGATAATTTTGGTCACTATAACCGTGAGGTTAAATTTTCATACCGTTACATTCCCCTGTACTAGGAAAGGTGGATAGGTTTTAACCGAGGTATGCTGCCATGGCAATTTTCGCTGCAGATTATGTTCTTGGTTAACCCGAGGTTTCCGTTTAACCACACCCTTTATAAGTACCACCCCTCCACTAACAACTTCTCACGAGACAATGTCTGCGCACCTGGATGATCCATACGACATTGGAACGCAAATCGCGAGGGGCTCCCTTCGCAGGGCGAGGGTTTTTAGGGACCGCCAGAATCCACTGACATTACCGGACAGTATTCTTTATGAAAGATATAGATTCCCAGCCGAGGGAATTCGTTATCATTGTCAGCTGATCGAGGCAGATGTCTCTAATGTCACCCGCCGTAGCAATGCCCTTACGATAGAGCAGATAATGTGCCTTTCGTTGAGATATTTTGCCAGTGGACAATTACTCCATCGGTGATGCTGAACATCTGAGCATGTATGTCCGAAAATAAATTGGACATAGGCCTACAGTAGGCTGAACATATGAGCAAGAGTAGGCCTAGGCCTGTATGTCCGAAAATAAATCGGACATACAGGAAATTAAAATCACCATTTTAACATAAAACTTGAATGTCATATTACCCTGCACATAAAGGCTGCACATTTCCACAGCACCAGGATCCGACCGAATGACTCCCTCAACCCCCTCCATAATCGACCTTCCACTATTATTTGCAATGGCCAACTCCTCTGCTACTGTAAAACACTCTGGTGCCTTTCCTCCTACAGTAGTGTTCAAAGACACCTTTTTCTTGTTAGCTGTAAAACAGAGGCCAAGTGAAGGCTATAAGCATACAACATATTTTCATAATTAAGAAATATTAATGCAAGCTATAACTATATAAAGCTACCATTCTGAATAATGTTTTTGTATTTCATTTTCACCTGCTGCCATGTGCGTTTGGCACTGGTGTTGCATCTGAAATGTTCACAGGATTAGGCATAGGCTACTAAATCAGTGGGGGCTACTTTAACATTCAATTATCCTTATTAATCTGCCCACTTCTGAATTGTGTTGAATCTGTAGGCCTTTTTATGAACTCAAAATAGGCAATTTAATTATTTGAACTAATTTTAGACATTCCGCAAGCTATTAATCCTCTGTAACACATGTTTGAGGAACATGTGGAAATAAAAATGTACTTTCCGGCATTTAGGCTACCCGATACGTTGTTGCCAACAGCCTTGCCTTGTTTTTTTTGCTGCCGACGTACTTGATTTTTGTCGTAGAGTGGGTTTTAATTCCTCGTAACTTGTCATAATAATTGTGCATTCCTCATCCGTAAAATAAGGTTATCGCGTCATCATTGAAAGTGGTGACTTGCGCTGCAACCCGCCCCTTTTATGTGAACGCGCACAAACTCCAATTAGGTTAACCCCGGCTCAACAAATCAACTTCCTAATAAGCGTCGTAATACCGATTAACACCACTTAAGATAGCCAGGTTTTGTCAACCCCGGTTTAACAAAGTAACCCTGGGTTACATCTGGGTAGGTTAAGCTCCCTTCGTAGTAAAGGCCCCTGTGCAGCGAGGTCTTTGGGGAGAAGTGAAAGGTGCTGTGTGGGCACATCTTACCCATTGCCCTGTCTGGCCAGGTGGTACACAATGGTTGCTGAGGTGACTGTCTTGCCGGTGCCAGGTGGACCCTGGATGAGGCTGAGGGGACGCTGCAGGACAGTCTTCACAGCATAGACCTACAACAACAATAACAACAACACAGTTTCAATTATTATTATTAGGGATCGACCGATATATCGGCCGGCCGATATATCGGGCCGATATTTACGTTTTTTACGTGTATCGGCATCGGCCGATAAGCGGCTGCGTTCGCCGATAGTTTTTCCCCCGCATTATTTACATACAGGTGTCCACAGGCAGCTCTGTGTTGCTGGAGAAGCTGCAATTTACGTGCAGACTGCCCCTCCCCCACAAGTGCTGAAAGCCTGCTCTTCAAGACAACAGTAAAATTTAAACTTTCAAAGCATCTTTTAACTGTTTGACTTAGCTAAATATTGCCATACACTTTGAAGGTGGAAGCAAGTTTGTGGGTCCAAATGGAAAACACGAATGATAGATAGATAGGTACTTTATTTAATGCTTAATGCCTCGTTTATAGAACTGCTTGCCATTGTATTTAGGGAGCTGCAAATTGTAGGCTAGGCTAGCGGTAGCTGTTACAAACACTGGTCATTAAGTAATGCCAACGTTGTTCCGTGGTATTTGTGGGAGTTTTATTCAGCGACCACCTGGCTGAGTTTTGGACGCGTGTGATGTGTGTGTGTGTCTCCCTCCCTGAATGTCTCTTCTATAAAACTGCTTGCCATTGTATTTAGGGAGCTGTAAATAGCTAAGTTGTAGGCTATCCGTATGGTAGCGGTAGCTGTTACGAACACTGGTCAATCATATGATTAAGTAATGCCGACGTTGTTCCGTGATATTTGTGGTAGTTTTATTCAGCGACCACCTGGCTGAGTTTTGGACGCGTGTGGTGTGTGCGTCTCCCTCCCCTTCTCCCTTCGAGCTGGGCGGAGTTGCCATCACAGTGATAAAAGCTTTAATAATGAGAGACGTGTTATATGTAGTTAACTATTAATTCGTGTTAACGTTTACCATGTACCAGACATACCGTGTATGCCTTACTTGTTTAGAGCCGTTTGCTAACGTTATCATTATCAATCCAGTTCAATAGTTGTTCGTCAGCTACCAAACAGACGTTTGTGTGTGTATCTGTGAGACACACGCATCACAGCGATATGAGAGTGCTGCGCTACCGGAAGAAGATATTTTAAAACTTTGAGAGATATGTTTTATACCTTTTGACGTTGATGCCGTTTAGAACAGAAACATCGGACACCACGTTATTTTCTTCGGCTGATTTATGTTCTGTGATTGACAAATCTTGCAGCTTTTTTTAGAAAAATATAGACATAGAAAAAATGAAACCATGCAGTCTTAAATTACAAATCAAGCACTTTATTTCAATAGCTTTTCAGGCTTATTGTTTTCTTAAAGTATTTAAATGTGTTGACAAATGTGTTTGTGATGACCTGAATTATGTCTTATAGTCAGCAAGCAATGCATCATCAAGGCTGTAAGATGTTGATGAAAGCATTTTGCACAGTTAACCATATCCAGTGCACCCATCCATAAGTTCAATAAATGTTCCTTTTTTAAATTGAGACTTATAACATTTGTTATCATAATTTGTGTAATTATGTGTCATTTTTATGATGTAAATTGAGGGAGCAAAATAAAAGCAGTATCGGCTCCAAATATCGGCTCGAGAAAATCATCGGCTAAGGGAAAAAAATCGGTATCGGTACTAAAAAATCCATATCGGTCGAACCCTAATTATTATTATTGTAGCTAGCCAAGGCCCTCATTCACTTAGCACTTAGCTGTGCAGAAACAGCTGCAGATCTTTAATTAGTCCTTTAAACCCCCTGTGTATTCCCTGAGCGTGGTAGGAGAACATACCGTAAAACTTCAAATAATCGCCGAGTCCCTAAGAGACGCCTGTCTCTTTTAAACGCCTGGCGTGGCTACAGGTTTGGGTTAAAGGCCGGTCTCCAGTAGAGGCCTGGTCTGTTTTTTAGTTTCGGGTTGTATTTAATATTCTAAAACCCGTCAGATCGTCTGTTTAAAGATTTGCAATCACACGAAACCGCTACAGAAAGGAGGTTACAGCAGTGTGAATTAGATGTTGCATGTCGTTACAAGCCGTCGCAAAGCATTCACGTCTGGTCACAGTTGCAAGGTTTTAGAATGTTGCATCAAGTTGCTGCTCATCTCGTTGCGAATCTTGGGTGTGATTTGGGCTTAAGTATGGCGCAGACTGCGCACGTTATGATTAGATGGCATTAAAAGACTGCGGTGGGGAAGAGCTAGAGTTCCAAATTGTATAACTTTTTTTCCCAATATGAACTATGCCTATATGTCCGACTTCGTCATCGTTCAATTCATCCCTTGTTTAAAATTTGCGGATAGGCCGATGGTAAGCTTGTTTTTATGCTGGCAACAAAACCAGAACGGTTCGCGAACGTTATTCTTTATTCTAAATGCCATGGCGATAAAGAGAAAGAAGTCAGAAAAGGAATTTACCTTAGACTAGGCTATATCAGAGCCCGTCTACGGACATTCTCTGGCTATATAACCTACTGAAATAGGTTTATGATGTAAAGTCAAGTGCGCTTCTATGTGACTGGTGTGTGCGCGCACAGTTTTTATTGATGAGTCGTAGTGGCAAGTGCTGCGCATAGTTGCAGTGGAATGTGGCTGCCCAGGGCATTATAAAACTTCTCACTCTTAGACCTACTCATACACGGCGGTGAAATGGCGTATTTAGCTGTCTAAATTCGAATAATATGCTGGGGAAGAAATCGTCGGACATCCATGATTATTTTGTTATTCAGCACCCCTGGTCAAAAATATGTTCACGCGCGACTGGAAGTAGGCTATGATTTGAATGTAGACTGTTGTCAAATTTGGCAAATACAAAACGGGAGAAACAATATGGTTCATGCTCTCTCATGCTGTTTCATTTGTGCCGAAAAGGAGGGAGAATTAAACATTAAGCACGTTCCACTTTTGCATAAATAATTCCTGAACAGTTTTGGTCAGGGCTGATAATGCAACTGTATTTGACAAAGGACCGATATAGGCTATATTTGCTAGTGACAAAATATGACCTTTCAGTGTGAATATTTTCCATCTTTGCAGAGGAAAAGTTTTGTGTAAAGGGAATTAAAGGCCTGTCTCATATAGACGCCTGTCTCTAATACTAGCCGGTGCAGTTTGGCGATTTGGGAAAATAAACGCCCGGGCTATTATTTGGAGTTTTACGGTAGCTCAACACAAGCTGGAGTGGTTGCCTGGTGTTGTGTTGTGTGCCACTGACCTGAGAGTGGTTGAGGTCGGGCAGACCCTGGGCAGTGAAGCGCTTGGGGAGCTGGCACTTGATGATGACATCCTCCACCTCGTGACCCAGCAGCTTGTGGTAGATGTAGCCGGACACGGAGGTCTCGTCCACCGCAAAGGTCTTCAGGGCACTCTGCATTCTTTAAGCAGTATAAACATTAGACCACAGACTTCTAACTTTGACAACTTCAACTAATAGTCAGTACTTACTACTTACTAACTACTAACTTCTGCACTCTCATCCTCTAGTAGTGTAGTTATTAACTCTTTGTTAAGGTAATTAAGGTCTCCTTTGCAATATAGTTTGAATGTTAATTTTCATTTTGTAAGTGACTTTGGATAAAATGAATAAATGTACATTGAAAGCCATCCAATTTAAACAATAGTAGTATAAATGGAACTAGCTGTTACTTAGAAATCACCTGTTAATGAGAAATTACCTGTCGAAGGACGTGGACTTCCAGACAAAATCAACCTGGAAGTTGTGAGGAATTTCAACAGGTGCTCCAGCACTGCTCCTCAGCTCAATGGCAATTTCGTCTCCATAATCTTAACAGCCTACGTCAAGGAGTAATTAAACCTCAAACAAAAGCCTAGGATCCCCCAGCACACCCAAGACAAGACACAGAAATCTGAGGCTCTGCAGCGCACCGTCTCTGACGGGGGCGATGAGGGAATGAAGGATACTGTCTGGGACTTTGATGACATGTCCAATGCCTTTCCACAGTGGAGCCAGGTCTCCTTTGTAGCGCAGGCAAATCTCATCCCCCTGCATCAGACGCATATCTGAGAAGAGAAGAGAGTGGAGGAAAGAAGATGAGGGGGAGATGGTGGGAGTGGGGGGGTCAATGGAAAAGAGAAGGAAGGAAAAGAAGAATTAGCAAGACTGGATGTGTCTTTTGCCAACAAAACTGTTAATACCTTAAAGTTGCAGTCAGCCATTGTACGCGATTTCAAGCCCATGACATTTTTTGTCACATTCAGCAATCACTCCCTCACAATCCGCTAGCTGCCCAATCCGTGAGTACACTGTAAAACAATCCAGTCCCTGTAGGCAGCCCAGGCTCCGAAAACTGGAAACAAACTAAATGAGGGCAGCCTGTCCCCCAAACAAAAACAAAACCCTGTGTGGAGTTTCTCTGGGATTACTAAAGGGAGGGGTGAGCTACCTCTCTGGTGTGTTTCGTTTGGTCTCTGGTTCAAATATAATGTTCCTTGTTTTGGAAAAAAGCGTTTGCTAATATTTTTAAACATAAACATAAACAAACGCAACTTCCTGCCCAATCGCTGACTTCACCTTTAAGGAATCTTAAGCAACACAAGACCATGTTAACAACTACAGTACCAGACACACCACACTGCACTTGCAAACAAACACTGATGGACTGGACACGGGCACTAGTGGACACGTGCACGTGCACACGAATGGAGATGCAGGCCCGAGATGGAATGGGTATGAGCCACTGGTGAGCAGGACGAGGAGGAGGAGGAAGGGGAGGATGTTACAAAAAAAGTATTACCACCTGAGTCCGTCTTGGGAAGGGTGAAATAAGCAATCCTCTTTTTATTCAGCCCCAAGTCCCACCTGACTGTTATATTGTCCTGGGTCTGGGGGGGGGGGGCACAATAGAAATATAACAAATTAGCACAGCAAAATAAGTCATACCTTTTATTTCTTAATAAAACATATTTTCAACATGGTAAACCAGCAAAGTGACTGACTGCCTGATTTCATTCAGTTAGAAACAAGTCCACCATTTTCAGCGTGGAGCTGACTGACCTGGGACTCTTTAAGCTTCTTGTCATAGTCGGCCTCCAGTTTGACCAGTGGGCCAAAGATGTTCTGGTACTGGTAGGCGTCCTCATAGCGCAGGAGCACGTGCTGAGGCTCCTCGTCCACGCCGGGCTTCTCCAGGTCCTCCAGCGTGGCCGTGGGGTTTTCCTGCATTCAAAACCACAGATGACATTAATAGCAGCACACTCCATACGCTCCAAACTTTTAACACCAACATTCAAAACACAGAGCAGTTGGCTGTCTGACTAGCTGCACTAACTGAAATTACAAAAGACAGTGCGGAAGGTGGCAGTAGGTAGCCTAGAAATCTAGACGCACCCTAGCTAGTCGAGCAACTCTCCGTTGGCTTGCGAGCTGGAAAAATTAAGCTTTGATAAGGCCAATCACATCATGTAGAGTCGGTAGGCGGGCTTAACATAATGATTGATGGCAGAGTTGCAACGGTTCTGCGTGAATTCCTTGTTGCTGTTGGCGAACAGCATGACACGAGTTAAGCTTTTTTTAAGTTGGCAAAAGTTTGAACTAGTCAACTAGCTCCGCTGGTGGGAAAACGCATGGGACTCATGAGTTGTAGCGCTATCCTATTGCGTGCAGAGGGAATTTGAAAGACAACCGATTATCGCGCCCCTCGGACTGAGCACTGCGAACGGTGAGTCCCCAGACCCTACATCTTGATGTGGGTCTGGCTCGTCAGGCTAGGCAGTAGGCTTACAACTAAAAATGCTATTCTAAAGTGTGCTATGCAGTGCTTGTTGTACCCCATCAGGTATAGTGATGCAAGTCTGAGGCAAGAGTGATACGACTGTGGTCCCAAATATTTTTTTTTTCTTTATCAGCATCTACAACGTCAATGTTTTGGCTCGAGAAATGTTAACATCTACAACACAACACCAAGACCAGAGCTGAGAGATAAAAATACTGCTTTAGGGATAATAGCATAAAGCCTCTTTTTGTGGTGCCACCACAGTTACATCATTGTTATCTCTTTAGATGCATTACTCTTACTTTCTGACAAAAAAAACTACCTAGTACACTTCTAATGACTCTATGAGGCCATGTGTTTGGGGGCACTCTGCCAGGCTTATGCTGCTGGCGCACCGGTACCTTCCAGAGCTCCTCCAGCTTGTTGATCTGCTGGGCGGTGATCTGGCGTGCCCGCAGCTGCTCCTGCTCCGAGGGGATCTTCACCAGCCAGGACAAGAAGCAGCGGTCCTGGATGAGCGGCTGCCACTGCGAGCTGTCCCAGTTGATGTCCTTCAGGCTGCTCTGGCTTGCACATGGCTGCCTGCGGAGGTGTAAAAAATAATAACAATTAAGATTAAAATTAAGATACACATTATATACACAATCCCATCACCACGCCACCCATCGATCTGCTCTCCACAGACATGCATTAGAATTAATTTCCCATGCCTAACATTGCTAATCCCACCATCAATTTACTTTTTAATGGATGTCCATCAGCTCTGCATGGGCAAGTATCTCACTGCATCATCCACTACCATCTCTGTCTGGCCTGGTCCTCTCCCCTACCTGCACAGCAGGACCACCACAGAGTCCGCCTTGGCTGGGATGAAGCCAAGAAGGAAGACGTTGCGGCATCCACAGTTGTAGCACTCCAGCACAGTCTCACCCAGGGGGCCGTCCTTATGCAGAGTGACTTCCTTACACTTCGCCCTCACCAGATGGTTCACAATATGACTACAGAGAGATGTCATGAAAACAACGACTTCACGCCTCATGCAGGAGAAACTGATCCATATTCTGAATATTTCAAACAACACAAATCTATTTACCTGCCAGAGGTGTTGCCACGTCCGTTACAAAACCACTTCTTACTTGTGTTACAGTACACCACACAGGCCGGGTCATGGATGCCACAGTAGCTTCAGGTGGGCAATAAAATATACATGTTAATCACCACAGTGCAAAATGTGACAAGACACGTCAGGAAATCACGCAGGGGTCTAATTTTGCCTTATTACATGTAACCCAAACCCTTCCAGCTTGAACATAAGTTACCTGCATGCATGCACCGGGAGGTCTTTAGTGTAGTATGTGTCCTCCTCGTCCTCCTCAAAATTAAGTTCGGCAAGAAGCTGACTGGTTTTCACAACAGAGTCGTCACCATTTTGTAAAACGCTATCAGGATCATTCACCTATAAACATTTACATGACAGTGTCAACAAAACAAAGGTTATAGGTTAGCTGGCTAGACCAATGACAAAGCCGGATAGCATCACAATGTGGAAACTGTCATGCAGTAACATTATGAAGACACAAATGCCAGGCACCAGGACCTCGCAAGCCAGGTCAGCCAGCAGTCAAAACTATTAATGCACGACTCACAGTACTAAAGATTTAAAGAACATCTCAGTGTGCTCGTGATGGCTAGCTCTCCAATGTTATCGTATTGCGACAAGCACAATGATACCGTTTGGCAGATGTGTGTGCAGACATTACAGTGTACTCATCTAGCGGGAAAGTGTAACGTTAAGGTTAGCATACAAACCGCATTTCAGCTTTCTCCAGGGTAACGTTGGATTGCAATATTGTTTCATGATACGCCAATGTCAGGTTCAGTATGCATGCACACCTCAATCTAGCTAACGTCACTCAGCCACATACAACTAGCCTATTGGCTAGTTATCTTTACAAGCTATAAGCAACACGGCTGTCCATTTTTCGATGCGCAGCACGCCAGGCAATTTCAGTTGCTATCTAGCTAACTGGCTAATGCTACATTAGCTGGCGAATGTTTGGCTAACCTGATTTCATGTTGGAAATGGGAGGTGAGACAAATGCTTAAAATAAATCGATAGAACATACCTGATTGTCCAGCTGACTCTGAGTCTGGCCTTGTGTCTGAGTCTGGCTTGGCAGGGTGAAATCGGTGAACTCAAACTCCGAACCCTGGGTATCTGCTCCAAGCAACTCCGCTTCCTCGGTGTCCAGGAAGGTTAGAGTCTGCGAGCTCGGCCCATACGCCTCAACGCTCATTTCTTCTGAAACCGCGATTACTTACCAAAAAAACAAAGCAACGGCAATCTAGCGCAACGTATAAAGGCCTTCTATTTCGCACTCTAGCGTGACCTTTGTCGGAAAATCAATCTATATTTAAGAAACGAAAGCCATACAGCTCGAAAGCTTCAACTCCCACTCGAAATGGTGACGTAACACCAAGCACCACATTTACAAACACGTGGTACACATGTTCACAGTGACGTTTACAAAAAAAAAAACAGCTGCAAGTGTCAGTGGCCTACCTGTGATTACAACAACAGTAAATGAGCCCAGTCTAGTAAAACATTGAAAGTGTGATGGGTATAATAATGAACACTTAAACTACAGAGGCCACAAGATTGACTAGGCTATAAGGTTACACACTAAATCTGGATCAAGGTAGTTATTTGAGAAAGTTTATTTATAATCAAAAATATTATTTTAAGACAGTGTGGAGGCATACATGTGACTAAAATTACAGTCAAAATTGATTTTACTTACTATAACTACATACATAAAAGAAAATCACATTTGAAGTAATGAAGCATTTTGGACGTGCCAAATACACCATCAAGCTATGCAAGTTTGCTGCTTGACTGCTTCATTGTGTTTTCACAGAACGGAGGTGGAATATGAATAAAATCTCACGGTCATTGCCGTGCATGAGCTGTTGTGTGGCTCACAGGACTATCATTAAACAGAAGTGCTTCCATGACAACCACAGCTATGGAAGAGACAACATCTGTCCTTACTTACAATGTCCAGCCTGTCCTCAATCAAAATATCGCTACCACCCCAATATTTTCTAAGTATATCTAAAGGTTATGGACAAATGGTGCTATGCCTTAGATATACCATGCTTAGCTAACTTAGGAATGTTTCAGCCAAGGGCAGAAATGATGTAGGCTAACAATGGAACCATCAACCTTCATGGCCACTTTTTACTGTCTGTATGCATTATAATTATTATTATAATAGCTTCTGTGATGTCTTGTCATTATTATCATTATCCTTATTATTATTATTATTATAACAAACACTTGCAGTCACATGCAGTGCAGACACTAAATGATTAAATGGGAAAATGTTGACATACATTAACACTGTGTAAAATAAATGCAATAGAGTCTGCTCAAACCACAACACAGACATTATGTCTAGAGAAGAATGTACATCTGTAGCATAGCAACCATATTGTTCAGACCTTTATATAAAGTGCTTCTCTCTGTCGGTAGAAAGAGACTGTGACACCTCTAGATGACATCAATAGCATAAAAAGTCAAAGGAACCTGTGTCAACAGCTTGAATGTCATAACTGGCTTGTCTTGAGCCACCTAAACTCAAGACAGGCACGACTGGTCCAAGGCCAACACCACTAACCTTGGCCAATGGAAATTGTGGAATATCGGAAGTAGAAGAGAAACACTTCTTTGTGTTTACAGAGAACGTCTTACTTAAAACTGAGTTATTACTGCGTTATTAAACTCTGTGAAGCTGTGGACTTTGGGTCAGTGTCCAAGCTGGCAACGGTCTTGGTCCTGATTGTGATCCATATGGTCCTCCAATCTCTGGACCATCTCCAGGATAACAGCCTGAAGAGCTCGGCCCAGGTCCTCCGCACTATGCCGTTTCCCAAGGGGGGGCACGTGCACAAAAGCACACCTGCGATTGCCCAGGTAGAGTGAGGTATAGTAGGTGTAGTCACATAAGTATCTGTCAAGGTGGAAGAGGTTAGAGAGTCATTTTATAATCAATATAAATCTATTATCAGTGAAAATCAATTAACTGTGTAATGTACTCATGCCATTTATTTTTCAATCTTGAAAAGGCACTACGTCTTTGAGAATACTGTCAGCAGAAGGATGTATACCTGCCAGCATCCTTTGAAACAGAAAAGGCAACACCCATGCTTGAGGAGTTCACTTTCTCGCACACAGCCTCCATGTCTATGACTGACATAATACAATCAGGTCCCTGGTCAATGCAGCATTGTGAATTCGGACAGAAGTCACAGTTGTCCAGGCGGTTGTATCCATGATTGTGCCCACATTGTTCAAGGGTGACAGAGGTGGCCATTCCCGAAACGCCAACATGAACAACCAACTTTTCAACAAAATAAAATGAAAATATTAGCATGGAACACCTTCTTAAATCAATATATTTTTTAATAATAATACAATAATGTATACAAATGTTATAATCTGTAATAATAATTGTACCAGATACATATTCACATTATAGATAGAAGATAGAAAGTATCATACGGTGTACAGCCCCTTACCTCAGGTTGATACTGTTTCCACAGTGACGGAAGCAGTTCGCTGACAGCCTTGTACTCCACAGGGATCTCCTTCACCAGCAGGTGAATGTCCTCACCCAAACTCAGCTTCTCCAACTCCTACACAGCAACACAGAAATGTGGCCTAGATCATTTTCAAAACCATACACGTGTGTCCTAAACGATAACAAAAAATGGTAGCCTAGCTTATACAGCAGTGGTCTCAAATTCCCGACACGCAAGACAGTTTCTTGTGATCCCTTTGTTGATAAATAGGCTATTTGTAATGGGATTTGCCCAGTATATCAATTCTGTGTTTCATTGGCTGTGTGTCAAATTTGTGGTAGCCTACTTGTCACAGAAGCAAAACTCTTTTCTGAAGAAAAACAGTTGAACCGAAGCATCAGCAGTTTCAAGAAAAGTAGACGTCATTCTTCATCATTCAATAACGAAACAAAACAAAAGTGCCAGGAATGTAATGATAATGATTAGGGGTCTGTTTCCCTCGCACTTTGGCACTGGCCTCCCTATCAGGGTTGTGCAAAATCCGAATTGCAATTCTGCTACCTGTTTGCTACCTCAATTGAAATGCAAGTGAAATTCAAGAATTTAATTGGGATTTAAAAGCCAGTTTCAATTAAATTCTGGAATTGTGCACAACCCTGCCCCCTATAGGAAAACCACCTGGAAAGTGGCCTGTAGGTAATTTGAGTTTGAGACCAGTTTATGTAGCTCAGACCTTATTTGAGGGGATTTTCAATTGTAAGTTAGGCTTATTGAATAACACATCGATGTCATCACAATTAATTTTCTGACAACAGTTATTGCCGTTAAGCTGCAGTGTTTTGACATTCTTGGTTAGTGTTTTGAAATACAATGTGCTTATGGCTCTAACCTGCACTGCAATCCAGCTTGCATTCACTTTATGTTCTCCAAAAGGTTCGAATCCTGCAAAAACAAACCAGACCTCTCAATTGAAAATGTCCAGCATAATTAAAGTCTCTGTTTCTACAGCCACCGTTTTCTGAGACAGCTGTTGCAAAATGCGTAATCAGCATACACTTGGAGTCTAAAGGCTAATCCAGGGTCCAGGAGGCTACAGTCTCTAAACCAGTAACTTCACACCATTTTAGTAAATGTTTTGATGTGTTGCTAACTTGATAACAAAAAGGCCAGACAAAAAATAAAAAAGAACGCTATCTCTAGGCTATTGCTTTTACCAATATACCAGCAATAAACAAAACCGTGAAAACATAGGCTATTCAAACTTGTTACACTTTTATTAGGCTATTATTACATAGCCTACACAATCTGTGGATAGGTGCGTTCAAATTCGATTACGTTAGTTCTCCGCGAACACTGGACGGACGAAGTGGTTGAAATAGAATGCTTACACACATTCGCTCAAATCAAGCTGTTCAGAGGAAACATATTCGCCACTGTTTGCCAAATATGAACGCGCCTCATGTTGATCCAGAACTAGCCTACAATTCTAGATCTCTCCTGAACATGCACTGACCGCCCGCCGCGAAGCAGCCAAGTGACAGGTTTAATGTTTTTCCCCATCGACAAAGATAATCAGTAGCTATCATATAAGTTATGTGAGCCGTATCAGTAGTAAAATGTCTCTACCTGTCACAATAACAGTTTTCTTTGTATCCATAATATTGCACTTGCGACTTCCAGAGCAATTTCGTTTTCAGGGTCCCACTCCGACAACAATAACTTTGTAGCGAAATGTATCTTTGTAATCCGTGTGATATCGGCTGTTTCCTCGGAGTTCTTCTTCTCATTACCTAGGATATGACGACATGACTGAACATTATCGCCACCTATCGAAATGGCATGAATGTAGGCCTACTATTCTATCTATTTTGTACACTGTTTTTTATTTCTGGAGAAGCATTCTAGTAGGCTAGGTTTAATAATTCCATTGTAGCCTAGGCTATTTAGCATAGGATACCTTTTTACATGACAATAAACGTTGAACTTTGACAGTGATTGTTGCTTGTGCAACAGATTTTTTTTTTCAAGTGTTGCTCACCAGAAACTCAAAGTCCCCAAGAGGACATGGACAAAAAAATAAAATAAAAAATCTACATTTTTGGTGCGCACCAGATAGTTTATCATGCTCACCAGATAGACGCGCAGATGCAGTATCCATGAAACTCTCTGATGTGTAGGCTACCACCTATGGCTACCACCAGAAACTTGTCTTGAAAAATACTTTTTTGGCAGGTGATGTATTTTGGTCACAAATGTTGGCGACCCCAATCATTCACATGTTGCGAGAGAGAGCGCAACTCATCTCTGTTGTAACATCCATTCGAGAGTGGTTCTTTAATTTCCCCCAAATATCCTTGTTGATGCCTGGTTGATTTGTTTCAACCATTGATCAAGCATAATAGCTAGATTATAACGATGTTACTTAATTTATATCATTATATCTTATAATCATATAACTTATATCATCAGGGTTTTTAAAATATTTTTTTTATTTAAGGTATGTTTTAATGTAATGTACTGGTCAATTGTAAGATACAGGTTGGGAAACGATGCTTTGGAGGCTCTGTAAATCCTTTGTTAATAGCCGGTGCAAGTAAGGGCCAATGGCATCACTCATACTACACATTCTGGAATTATTTTATTAGCCTATGCCTATTTGACAGAGGTATTCATCCAGCAGGTGAGACAACCCACAAAACTTATCAAAAGTATGCTTGTCTGACTGCTATGGACCTCCGAGGGGTGGTCAGTGTCTTGGGAAAGAGCACTGCAGTGATGTCCACAGATTCATTTTCCTATTCTTGCCTACGCCATCCTCATCTGAGTATGACTCATGCATGCTGAAAGTAACATCAGGGCAACCCCCAACACAACACAGGCAGGACAAAGAAAGCCAAGAGAGACAGGGCAACGGAAGGCCAAGCATTTTGGCAATATGTCAACTTTCAGTAAACTAAACACTTACTTTATTTAGCAAACGGTTTAACCCAAAGCGACTTAATTGAGGAATAAAATTCAAGCTATATGTTGCAAAGAAGACCTTGGTAACAATAATTACTAGTACAATAAATACTTAACCAGAGGGTGCAGAAGTTTAAGCACTAGTCAAAGTGAAGTATGGAGATAGTTGGGGGAAGAAGGGGGTGGCAGAAGGAAGAAGAAAAAGTTGGTCTTGGCTGACTTGGTCATTAGTCAAAGAAAATTAATTGACAATCACTGACACATCGCCCAATCAAAGCACTCTTGCTTTAACCGCAATTCATTCTGTGATGAAAAGGAATTGATGAAGCAATATGTTTCTTTTTAAATTCAAATAGCCTAATGCTATTTATGCTGATAATTTGCACCCTTTCCTCCTGTGCGCTGTCTCTCCTGTGCCACGCATAGGCACAGACACAGTCTCTGAATATTATTTCTGCCCAGAGATGGTGGAAAAATTGCATGCTGATCCACCCACACATCCTCTCCATAGACGACTCCGTGCTTTACAGCTTCTAATCCTCCCTTTCCCCCTCCTCTCTGTTTTTTTACGGCTCCATTCACCTACATCTGCGTCAGACTACCATGTCAGTGTTGCCATGGCGATGAATGATGCCCACTCTATTCTGTGATGCAGGCACCGTACATACGTCATAGCTTCCCAAGGCGATGCTTTCTCTCTTATGCGCGCTTGATTATTTATAGCAACAGCAGCCTCAACCACTGACGTTCCTGAGGCAAGGATAAGTAATTGGTATTGCCCACTGAGCAACTGCTTTTTACAGGAAAGGTAGCCTACCATTGAACCATTAGTGTAATACCATTTTTGTTAATGGCTTGATGACTATGAATGGATAGAATGGATATTTTGCGTCGCTGATATCGGTTTGGTGACATGCTTTTGCCCTCCAAGCAGATAGATAGATAGCCTAGATACAAATATACTATCTATCTATCTATCTATCATGCTACTCAATAGTGATGCTCAATAGCCATTTTTTATGCTTTATCCGAGCAACAAAACATCGATTATTTGTTATAAAGACAGCTGTCTGAACTAAATATTTTTTCAGTACAATCGTCTGCAAGACATACATTGGTCTAAAATGGCATGTAAAACAAAGACTAAATGAACAAATGCCTTAACGTGTGCTTTTGAAAGCGCTTCCTGCCAAGAAATGGGTTGTTCTCTCCCCACCCTCACTTGCGTTTCATCCTACGTTTCTATTACATCAAACCAGAATGCACCGCACTGTTTGCAGTTTACCCAACTTCTCCATGGCGATAAAGCTAGCACAGCCCCTTATTCAAATTATACCGGAAGAAAACGTCATTTTTGGCCAATCTGAGCGCTCTGAAATGACATAATGGAATTTTTAGGAATAGAAAACTTGCAGATGCTTATTAACGCCCATTGCTGAAATCGTTGCCCGTGGTAGAGTTATCAAATGAAGGCTTAGAAGAGTCCTTTGCTATGTTCATTTATCATATTTCTATATGAGGACTGCATAGACGGTGACGGAAAACGGGGTGTTGAAGCATTCTACAGGTTAGGCTACATGATAAAAGATTCACCTAAAGGAACCATCTGCTTCGTGACTGGTAAATAAGGAGAAACCATTTCTGCATGAAGCTCCACACATCCCATGTGAGGGGATAGGATGGAAATAACCTTCTACCCTGACGATGTGCTGAATAAATCTCGAGGAATTTCAAGCATCTACTCTCAAGACAGCATGATGAAGAAGGATATCAACTCCGAAGATCAAGGCAGTGCCAACCTTAAGCAGGATCTGCCCGATACCGAGGGCATTCTGAATTCTCCGGACCTGCTGAAACTGGCGTCGCCGGAGTTGGAGCGACTGATTATACAATCCAACGGTATGGTCACGACGACACCGACCTCACAGTTTGTCTACCCGAAGTCAGTGAGCGATGAACAGGAATTTGCCGAGGGCTTCGTGAAAGCTCTGGAAGACCTCCACAAGCAGAACCAATTAAATGGGGGACCGTGCTTGCCTCCAGTGAGCCGACTTAGTGCCAACACAACCTTAGCCCTACAGACTGATCTACCGGTGTACACGAACTTAAACACCTATGGAAATAGCCCGCTGGGCACTACAGTGAATTATTCCACGGACACCATTCCCTTTCCTCCGCCGCCTTCGCATCCCCTGAGCGCGCAGCAACAAGCGCAGACAAGACTCCAGTCACTCAAGGACGAGCCTCAGACTGTGCCGGACATTCAGAGCTTTGGCGACAGTCCACCTCTTTCGCCCATCGACATGGATACTCAGGAGCGCATCAAAGCCGAGAGGAAAAGGCTTCGTAACAGAATAGCCGCTTCAAAGTGCCGTAAGAGGAAGCTGGAGAGGATATCCAGGCTAGAGGACAAGGTGAAATCCCTGAAAACCCAGAACACCGAGCTTGCGTCGACAGCGAGTGTACTCAGGGAGCAAGTGGCCCAGCTGAAACAAAGGGTCATGAACCATGTGAACAATGGCTGTCAGCTACTTCCAAATCAAGTTCAAGCGTACTGAGGGAGAGGAAGGCCACTTCACTTAGCAAGACACTTTGGAGTTCTCAACGAACCCAAACTTTGAACGACGTCGTTAGATGCCTTTCTGATTCTCTCGCTACAGCCTACACAACATTTTAGAGGATTGGCAGAGGAATATAAAGAACTGGACACTTCATTCGTGGTGCTTATGTAAATGATGGGAAATCTATGTTTACAGAGCTTTTGTAGCATACAGATATCCTATCTCATCTTCTATGTTAGGAGGGAGCAATCACCAGTCCATTAACAGTAATCTTTTATGTCTTTGAGTCCAATGGCGTGAATAAGCTATGAGCAGCTACATTTTGCATGAAAAGACAAACTCACTGAGTGCAACTCCAACACAAGGATGCCATGCATGTCGTCCCAGTGTAATGCCTTACTTGTCTTCAAGAACTTAACCAATGACAAATGTGTATTTTATATATATATATATATTCAATTATTCACACTATGTCTTATTTCTATGACGTACCAATGTGACTTCTGTGTTCTGTCCCAAGTGTTTTATGTCTGAGTATTCAAACTCAAGTGTTATTTTTTAATTCACGTTAATGGCATATAAGAAATGTATACATTTCCAATGAGATATTGTGTACTATAGGTTCATTAAACATCCTGAACATCTCAGTGTTTGACTCTGCCTGCTTTCATGATTGGTGGAAAAGGCCTGGGGCTCAAAACTTGTCTAACTTGTCTTGCTGTACAAACAAGACCCTGTCAGAGTGTCGGTTACATATACAGAACAGGAAAAAGGAGCCAGCAAATCAATATCAGAATTTAGGGGGATACCATCCATCGATCTTCTCATGAAAGGGACTGGGATTGTCTCTGAGGAGTAGCCTACTGCTCCACTGTCCAAGGGATACTGCACTGTTGCCCCCTAGTGTTTAAAAAATACATTAGCAGTAATAACAGGGGCGTTGAAACTTTTGAGGCCAAATATACTCTCTCTCTTTTCTACTTCTCCCGCTTATCTATTGGCCAATTTGTCACATGGGAACAGATGAGAGAGAACATGTTTAATGTTGAGACACAGGGAAGGAAGGGCATCAAAACAAAGTACATGTCGGTTCTTTGCTAAAACATATACCAAAATAAAACTGTTACACAGTTTTTTACTTGTTTCCAATATTTGTTCAGCCAAGCAAGGCCCTTAAGACTCAAACTGAATTGCTCTTGTTAAGTGCTTGTCAAGTTACTAGCCTACTACTACACCTTTTATGTTAGACAAACAGTGGACTTCTACACATTATAGATGCCAAGGATGGCCATACTGTGTATGACTTACGTAATACATTACATAAATAAGGATGTCTTGTGGTGCTGTAGATCAGTACAGTAACTGGTGGGGGTTGGGAAATGCAAAGAGCAAAGGGACATACTGACACTGACCTGATGCTGATTGTCAACAGATTAATTGTTTTTGTTTTGGTAGAAACAGTTTCTGTCGTGTTTTATTTGGCATTTTGTAAAATCCCATTGATTTCTGTTGGAAGACTCATTGCACGTTAATAGCTGCGCCAACCGTCTATGCTTCAGGTTCAAATATTGAGCGCGGTTGTGAATAGTTCCACAATAGCAAATAAGACGGCTGGAAATCATACATTGCGCCGATATATTTGCTTTTAATAATCAACGAACACCACTAACCACTCGGTGAGTTGCACAGTTTTGAAAACGAACGTTAAGGGTTGTTTTAGGACATGTTTGAGTAGCCTACAACAGTATGCCCATTGCCAGCCACCCTGAGAAGTCAAAGGCGATTCAAAACGAGTCAGAAAAGTCGAGACAGGACCAATCGTCAAAATTTCGGTGTCCACCACTCTAGTTCATCCAAAACAAACCAGAAAAGGGCCTTAAAGTGCTAAAAACCGGAATTTTCCTTTAATGATATATTAACAAACATTTCAGTAAAAAAAACTTCATTTGTTAGGATATGTTAGGATAGAACTGAGAATAGGTTTAATTGCTACTGAAGTTGAGATTTCTGGCCCAAAATATGGGGACTTGTAACTGTTCCTCCATATGCAACGGCTGCAAGTCGACAATTCAATCCTACAAACCTTTGTAAGCCTATATATAGGCCTACTTTAATAGTTTAATAGTTCCTAGTTCTCTACAAACCTCAAAGTGCCTGGTTTTCCAATTATTTAATTACCTGTGTTATTAGGTTGGCTGTAGGCCTACTTCCTTTTTTACATTTATACAGGCAACTATTGGAGTGCTATGATACCCAGATACACGATGCTTGGAATTTCCATCCACCCACAAAGCTGTTTTTATACTGCACTTAAATATCTATAGTTCCGGGGCAGCCGTGGCCACTGGTTAGCACTCTGGACTTGTAACCGGAGGGTTGCCGGTTCAAGCCCCGACCAGTGGGCCACAGCTGAAGTGCCCTTGAGCAAGGCACCTAACCCCTCACTGCTCCCCGAGCGCCCCTGTTGTTGCAGGCAGCTCACTGCGCCAGGATTAGTGTGTGCTTCACCTCACTGTGTGCTGTGTTTCACTAATTCACGGATTGGGTTAATAGGCTAGTGACAAATGGTCAGAAAGGGCTTTAGTTTTTGAGATACCCCTACCGGAGGTAGAACTAAACCCAACAATGTTTTTCCTCATCTCTAAGGTCTCCCATATATGAAATGGATTCTTGGCTAAAAATATTTTACTGCTAAGATTGTTAAATTAACAGATATTGTTATACACCCCAAAACCAAAAAAGGACTAAAATATAGCCTGTCCGTATGGGAGTTGAGGCATATAAACTAGTGCAGATCAATCACACAAGCTCTGAGAACTTTGAAACTTGGCATGTTTATAGTCAGGGAGTTGCTTTACCTACTAGAAAAGACTGGATGTGAATATCTTGATGTATGGAATGAATAGAGACATGTAAACATACACCTAAAATAAGCAGACATGCAAAAAGTGAATATCTATGCAGAATGTTTTCATTTACTTTGTAGCTGCTTTACCAGGGATTATAATAGAAACACATATGATTGCTTATGGGAAAGGTGGGGTTGTTCTGAATCCAACAATACCAAATATGTAAATATAGTATGACGAATCAGGGTGTTCTGTCACTCAATGTATGAGGTATCCAAAATGAAAGAAAATGGAACACTGGCAAAATACAGTTTCAAGTCCAAATCACATTATCAGTGGGGAGAAGAATGTTGACAAATTCATTGTTACTGCAAGGTAAGTTACATAAGGCAGTGGTTCTCAAAGTGGGGTCCGGGGACCCCTTGGGGTCTGCGACCCATAGCCAAGGGGTCCGCAAAATAATTTGCTTGAAATTATAAAGTTGAGTTTTATCATTTTAAAAATTAATATCTATGGATGATGCCCCTTTTCACCCATAAAACAAGCAAATTGTGTCTATTTGCTCCTACACACATTTAACTTCACTTAGGTCAGGAAGAACCATTCCTACTACTGCTTAGCTTGGCTTATTTGTTAGCCAGCTAGCTGATGAATGTGTAGGCCACAACTTCAGAGAATACAAATGACATGCTTAATTGTTACGGTTATGAGGGGGTCCTTGGAACCAAAAACATTGAGAACCCCTGACATAAGGTAAGTGCTGCTCTATATTTGCATTTAATAATGATACATTTCATATGTCCCAGTATTAAACAATTTATATGAAACACAGATCCAATTGAATCAGGTTAACATTGGGATGGAACACCTTTATTAAAATATTTATATTCACTTGAATTTTGTTTTGGTCAAGTCATTACTGAATAATTGCAAATAATATTGTTAGCTTTTGTCTGTCCAGACCAGCAGTGGATAGTAGAGCCTACACTGCTTACTTCACCCCTAAGTAGCTAAACAGTTAGTTGTAGAAACAACTTTCCCTAGCTAAGAAAGTACTTAGCCCTCTGACCAATGTTGCATGTGTAATTCAACTTGATTTGCATTTCAATGAAAATTCTGAAATGTATATCATTTTTCCTTTTCACTAGTCTTTTGAATTATGGAGAATGTCTTACAGGCATTGGATCCAACGCTTTGTATCATTTGTGGTAAACATTTTGAAAAGGGCAAGAAAAGAGATCCCTATGTCCAAAACCCCACAGTAGAAGGCCTCCAACGCATACTTACCCTTGCTCAGCTGAGAGAGAGATGGTGATGTCCATAAAACTGGCTCCATATACAGATGATATTTCCTCCAAAATCAAAGTTTCATATCATGTATCATGTAGAGTGAAGTACTGCAGTAAGACAAAAATCAGTGAGCAGTGCCAAGTTGCCAATGTTGAGAGAGCACATCTGCACCAAGAAGGCTGAGTAGGGCTGAAACAACATCATTTCAAATACTGAGAGACTGTTTAATTTGTGGGAAGGCCAGCTCTAGATCAGAACCTCTGACAGCCATTTCGATTTTGGATCCAATTCTCCATAATTCAAGAGACTAGTGAAAAGGAAAAAGGATATCAGAATTTTCATTGAAATGCAAATCAAGTTGAATTACACATGCAACATTAGTCAGAGGGCTAAGTACTTTCTTAGCTAGGGAAAGTTATACAACTAACTGTTTAGCTACTTAGGGGTGAAGTAAGCAGTGTAGGTTCTACTGTCCATTGCTGGTCTGGACAGACAAAAGCTAACAATATTATTTGCCATTATTCAGTAATGACTTGACCAAAACAAAATTCAAGTAAATGTAAATATTTTAATAAAGGTGTTCCATTCCAATGTTAACCTGATTCAATTGGATCTGTGTTTCATATGAAATGTATCATTATTAAATGTAAAGAAAATCAGCACCTTGCAGTAACAATGAATGTCAACATTCTTCTCACCACTGATCGGGCCGCTGCCGTCAGAATTTCCCCGGTAGATTTTAGTGCCCCTCTCTAGTGCACCGCTGGCTGCAGCTTGCAGATCGGGGCTGGGCTCAATGTGGGGCGGAGCGCAACGTTGAGCTCAGCCCAAAATTAGCTCGTCATTACCCGTTGACCTCTCTGTGTCCGTCTATTTACCCGGACTTGGAGTTCAAATTTTCTCAAGGAAGAATGCTTAACTCTATAAAAGCGTACCCTCCTTGAACTACTGCCCACGTTAATCATATCCCTTCCCCCTAGCGTTCTAGAATATGTGCTACACCATCGGCGTTTCTTGGGTAATCTAAGTAGGCCTAGGCTATAAAGATCATTACATCCAGTCTGCATATAGATCTATGCTATAGGCTAGCAATAACATTATTAATGCATTTTATCTCTATTTTCTTTATAGAATACTTTATAAGGTCTGCTAAGAGTAGAGACCATAATGTTGGCCTCTATAGCCTATTGTTTATAGGCTACATAAATTTAATTTGGTGTGATCGCGGCACAAAAATCATATAACTCGCAATCATAAGTGTTCGCGATAAAATCAGTTAATTTTGCCATAGAGACGGGTGTAAACTGTTATTTTCATCATGTTAAATTGAAACAGAGGGACTGAAGATATAAATGACACGTGATTGAAAGAATCAATGCGATTGAAAGAATCAATAAAAAATCGCGATGCTTGAATTTTGCACCTTTTTCTTAATATCTCTGGTCGTATTTAAGTAGACCATTCATATTTGGATGGCTGCAAGATTCTACATAATTACATGATATGTATTTACGTTTCCGTAGCTACACCATATCTTGAGAATAAAACACTGATACATTTGTACCGCTACTGTACCTCTCCCCTACACATTATAGGCTACCTATATGTAGGCCTACTGTTAGCCTGCAGCGAGAGTCTAACCTCCGTGTTTGAGTCGAGGAAATGCTTTTATAGATTTAAGCATTTTTTCTAGAGATGATGTTGAGAAATATAACTTGGACAGTAGGAAACAAGGCGGACATGCATGAGAAGACGTGCTGAAGGTGGGCTGAGCTCAACGTTGCGCTCCGCCCCACATTGAGCCCAGCCCCGATCTGCAAGCTGCAGCCAGGGACTTCTCCCCCACTCCGCCCCTGGTTCCTACACTTAAAATCTAAACGAGCCATATGGACCTTTGTGCCAACATACATCAGACTGTCGCTCAAATCGGATACATTGGTCCCCCTACTACTGGGTAAATGACGTAGGCCTGCACACTACCACAAAACACAGTTTATCTCCAGCAGAGGGAGTCATGGACCACAGAGAATTTTCTTTGGCCAACGGTAAAAGAGACATGTGAGCGCCATCCTCTGTTTAAGAACCTGAAAAACAATCGCGCCTGTAATGGTAATTCCCTACAATTTACTCCAGTAATAATTTTGCCTTCATCAAAACTAAAACAATATTTACAACTATTACTTTTATCTTTAAAATGCCTCCAGTCCATGAAAACATGCCCAAGTGTCTTGCAGCGCTGAGAGTTTCAGCCATCATTATTTACGTAGCCTGCCGTTAACCTGGATAATTTGTATCCGGTAAAGGAATCCATGGCTACTCTCTGATGAGGGCGCACATGTAGGTCCTTACATGCAGTAGGCTAGCTTTACATGACAAGAAGCCAGGTCTAATGTAACTAGGCTACTACTGCAAGAACATGTGTATGCATGAATAGACTACTATCATTGAATGCATCAATAGGCACGTATATTTAATCAACCCCACTTTACGCATTTACGTGTCCATGGCTATTTAAATAATTTAATAAAATAAAATAAATAAGCCTTACAAAAAGTCCCTTACATATTGTTAGAAGCTGACGTGGCAGATAAAGGGCCTGCGTGAAGTGGATCCAATGGATTGTCTAACAGCCGCTATACAGAAAATCACAGAGGCGCGGAGAATCACCCAGACCTTGTCATTATAGGAAGGAAGCAAATGTTTACTCCAGTCACTAGCCAGATGGAATATAGGCTTGAGTAGCTATGCTTTCAGATGGTCCCAGTGGACAGTCTTGAAAGATCTTGATGGGTGTGTGTGGGCAATCAACAAGTCTGGGTGACAATTTGGGCTGCATTTCAAAATATTTTTCTTCCTGGTAGTGAAGCACGGATGAAGAGTTTCAAACCGAGAACCATTGCCATTAAGAATGTTTCCCCAAGTGCAGGTATATCACGTTTTAAGTTGAATGCTGTTGGGTAAGCATGTTAGACAGTTAGTAGGGTACGTTGTGACAGGAATTCAACGTGAAAAGCAATAGTTGTACTCATTGGGTAGCCAATTGAAAATGTAGACACTAAATGCAACTTTTCACATTCACTCAAATTGAGAGAGGAGTAGGCTATCTGGAAATGGCAGACTAATTGGTTACAAAATGATGAATGAATGAATGAATGACTACAATAGGATGAGGCAAGAAGGGAACATCAAATACCCATCAAAGACCCATCAGAACAATCATCCTCGAGCCTGGCATAGTATCTAGCTGTTGTTTATCTGCAAAACTTATCTACAAAGGTCACAACCCTGATTTTCCCCCAGGTAGCAATCACAATGTTCTGGGCCAAAAGGATAACTAAACCATCCCACAGAGATCCCAAAGCTGTTTTGTTTTCCACAACTTTGTTTATTCATTTTACCAATGTGTGATAGACTGCGTTTGCCTGGTAATAAATAACCTTGCTGATTTGTTTGCTTTTAAGTGCTCTCTCAGTGCCCCCCAATAATATTTATCCCAAAAGCAGGTCCTATGTGCTGTGTCAACCATGAAATAAACAGACTCAATTTATTTTTTCACTATAGGCTATATTATATGCCATTCTAATCTGCTGGCTCTTTCAATGTAAAACAGCAAGTAGAGGGATAGTACCATCCTCTAGTGCAACTGAAATAGTCTCCTTTCTTATTACACTGCAGTGTCCTTGCGTGCTCTTGCCGTATGCCACCACAATGAGAAGCCAGCACAGAAAAAATCCCTTTCTTTTTATCAAATATAGGTAGAATATCTCCTTCTGTCTCCTTGCTCCCTCTCTCTCTCTCTCTCTTTTACTCTTACACTCACACACGCACCCCCCCCCCCCCCTTTATTCATATCTTGTCCTTCTATCTTTAGGAGATGCTGGCTGACAGTGGCTGGAGCAAGAGCAAAATTAGTGTTTTTCCTCAATTTTTTTCATTCTCTTTTTTTCTCCCTCCTTTTTCACTGTCGGCCATGGCAACAACCTTCCTCTTCTGCTCACAGGGTAGCTCGACACGTCAGCACCCTGTCATTTCCACAGCTTAGTTGCCATTCTCATCAATGTGTGTGTGTGTGTGTGTGTGTGCAGCCAAATGGGGGGGGGGGGGGGGGGGGGGGGGTAATCCTATGCAATCAGAAGAATGTGAATGATATAATGTTCTATGCATTGGTCACTGCAGCAACAGTCCTAATCAAAATCAAAACAACAACAACATAATATGCAAACATCATTCTGATAAAGAATATGCCCATTTAAAAAATGTTGAGTTGCATTTCATGATAGCAGTTTGGGATTTGCATAGAAAGAAATAGAGGCTTTACCTTAGAAGGCAGTCGACCTGAGGATGATGTTTGCGTATTATGTGTATCAGTGACCAATACATAGAACATTATATCATTAACATTCTTCTGATTGCATTGGATTACCCCCCCCCCCCCCCCCCCATTAAGCTATTTCAGACTGACTGGCAATTTGGCTGGCACACACAGATATCAGAAATCACAAATATGAAGGTTTCCATAGTAACATGATTTAATCAAAGTACCCACAGGAACCAGGGTTCAATTCCTGGTCCATGGTTACTTCACACTCCTATCTCTCTCCCACTCATTTTCTCAATCTCTGCAGTCCTGAAGACAAAGGTCACCTTAGACTCTTAACTCTCACTTCATTGCCCTCCCTAAAACATATGCCTAAAAACACATGTGAAGTGTGCACAAGAAAAAGTATATGATAGACAAAAGGAGAAAGCGAGAGATAGAGGGAAACAGTGAGAGAGATCCCCATTAGCTGAAAATAGCCTGAACCAAGAGAGAGTCATTTTGTGCATAAAAAGAGTCCAGTCAGAGCCTGTGTAAGACACTATGACTTCCCTTTAGGGGAAGTAGCTGCTTTGTGTCCACAGTCTAAGAACCCTGAGTTCAACCGAGGGGATGATGTCGGAGGACTGTGCAACTGACTGTGGTCAGTCCAGTTGCTTGTAATTACTCTAATACAGTAAAACAGACATTGTGATCAGGCTGAACCTGCATCACATCCGTGTCTGTGGCTGAACTGACATCTAAAATAGTCTCAGATTAAATGAATGTAGCCTAATAGAAAAAAAAACTGTCTGCGTGGCATCCATGCTTAATCGAGAGAGAGAGAGAGAAAGAGACAGACGAGAGTGACGCAAATGGCCTCCAGGGAGACCTTTTAGTGTGGGAGAGTGCCGACATATTGTCATCTATGGACACCACACACTCTCCTACACACACACAAATACATGCATGGCAACTTATGAATTATGTGTGAAAACTCTAAGCAATACATTCAGCTCTTGGCCTTGACATTTCAATGGTCTGAATATATACAGTTTATAGTGTATGAGTGTATGTGAGTAGGTTTCTGTAATTCTGTCTGTGTGTGTATTGATATGACAGAATGAGTGGGCATTTGAACTATTCGGCAGCAGCAGCAGCTCTGGTTATGTGGCCAGTCGGAGATACCTGCTCCTTGTTTTTTGACATTGACATTTTCTTACTATCTCTACAGCCCTGCAGTGTAACAAATAGAAATCCTTGACTTCTGTGGCAGCGCATGTTTTACCATGAAGGAGTGCCTTTACGGATCCTGGGTACAACAGGCGGTGCTTTTGTGACTGCCTCTAGCCAGCCGTGCCTTGCCGTTGAATCTTGTGTCATGCTGTGTAATGGCTTGGTTGCTGATTGGCAACTGTGGGAAATCCCCTACCTATAACACAATAAATGTAACACCTTTGCTGGGAATGTCTGATATTATTATTTCATGTGACTGCTTAACAAACTGTTTCAACAATGTTTTCTTCTACGCGATTCACACAAATTAAACGTGAAGCCTTTGCACGGCTGGCGCCATCGACTGGCTGACATATGCACTACAGCACATTTAGCCAGTTACACCTCTGTGTGTGCAGTCAAGTTTTTTCTTTACCGGTGTCGTTAAAGGTGTGAAAGCGGTAAGAGAAGATTCACCCGGCGGTTTCGTGTAGACGTACCCTAAAACCCAGACTCCAGTCTGAATTTCCTTTTTGTTCTCTCTGTGTGAGTCTTTCCTCGCCACATTGAAACTTTCTCCTTGACCAACACACCAGAGAAGATGACAACTCTTGTAAACCACTTATTGACCCTTTCCACTATTTTTTTTTTATTCATTCATTCATTCAACCTTTATTTATTCTCGGAGGGTCATTGAGGGAAGCTGTCACGACTCAGAACGGGAATCAATAGCAGATCAAAAGATTTATTCACAAACGGTCCAGTAGGCAAATCAGAGTCCAGGTACAGGCAGGTTTCATAGGCAGGCAGGCAGGCAGGCAGGCAGGCAGACAGATACAGACGGACAGGTGCAGGCAAGTAATCCAAAACCGACAGGCAGAAGACTTCGTCAATAACAGGCAGAGTTCAAAACCGGGAAGACAGTAAACAAATTCTTTCTCTTTAAAGAGCTTCACGCTAGTATCACTCATGTGGCAGTCAGGTAGCAAACAGTACATACCGTGACGATCTGACAAAGTGAACTAAAAGGGCAGTGTTTAAATACTCCAAAAATCAACACAAAATGAGAGACAGCTGAACAGAGAAATTGGAGGGAATTGAACAAAGGCAGGAAGTTGCCCAGACGCCTACACAAGAAGGGCTTGACACGGGACACATGGAAGGTGGGGTGGATGCGGCGGAGGGCAGGAGGGAGGTTCAGGCGAACCGCCGAGGGATTGACCACCTTGGAGATGGTGTAGGGGCCGATGAAGCGCGGATTCAATTTCGGGGAAGTCACCTTCAGAGGAAGGTCACGCGTAGAAAGCCACACCCGCTGCCCCTGGGAATAGTGGGGAGCCCTGATGCGGCGACGGTCTGCCTGACCCTTCGTTCTGGTCTGTGAGCGTAGAATGGCGGCCCGGGTCCGCCACCACGTTCTGCGACAGCGTCGGATGAACGTCTGTGCGGAGGGAACCCCAACCTCCTCCTCCTGGGCCGGGAACAAAGGAGGCTGGTAGCCGAGGCAGCACTGAAACGGTGACAGACCAGTTGAAGCAGATGGCAAGGAGTTCATAGGAAGGCTCCAGGCTGTAGGGTCCTGTGACGTCAGGCACCGCAACACAGTCTCCATCTGCTGGTTGGCTCGCTCCGACTGGCCATTTGACTGGGGATGAAAACCTGAGGACAGACTAACTTTAGCACCGAGAAGGTTGCAAAAAGCACGCCAAAAATTAGAGGTGAACTGGGGACCTCTGTCTGAGACCACATCCACTGGGAGACCGTGTAGCCTGAAGACATGCTGCACGAGTAAGTCAGCGGTCTCTTTGGCAGAGGGTAGCTTGGGTAAGGGGAATAAGTGCACAGATTTGGAAAAGCGGTCAACAATGGTGAGGATAGTTGTGTTACCGTGAGAAGGTGGCAAACCAGTGACCAAGCCTAAGGCGATGTGGGACCAGGGTCTCCTGGGTACTGGTAAGGGTTGCAGTAAGCCGGCAGGTGGTTGGTTTGATGGTTTATTCCGGGCACACACAGAACAGGCCTTCACAAACTCACGCACACTCCCCTCCATAGCAGGCCACCAGAAGCGTTGCTTGATTAACGCAGTGGTACATCTGACACCCGGGTGACAGGCCAGCTTGGATGAGTGACCCCATTGCAGGACCTGGGGACGGACAGATTGTGGTACAAAAAGACAGTTAGGAGGGCAAGCACTGGGGCCGGACTCACCAGACAGGGCTGTGCGGACAATGGTCTCAATATCCCATCTAGCAGCTCCTATGAGGCACTGTGGAGACAGGATGGTGCTAGGTGCAAGAGCAGGATCCGAATCCGGGAACTGACGAGACAGGGCATCCGGTTTACCATTCTTGGATCCTGGTCGGTAGGACAGACAAAAGTTAAACCGGGAGAAAAACAGAGACCAACGAGATTGCCTGGGGTTTAAACGCTTGGCCGAACGGAGATACTCCAGATTCTTATGATCCGTCCAAACTAAAAATGACTCCTTAGCACCCTCCAGCCAATGACGCCACTCCTCTAGGGCTAACTTTACTGCCAATAGCTCTCTGTCTCCAATGTCGTAGTTGCGCTCTGTGGAAGTGAGCTTGTGGGAGTAAAATGCACAGGGGTGGATCTTCTGATCTGCCCCAGACTTCTGAGAAAGAATAGCACCCACCCCAACATCCGAGGCATCCACCTCAACAATAAACTGACGGTCAGGGTCAGGTTGGCTCAAGATCGGGGCCGATGTGAAACGACTCTTCAGGTCATTGAACGCTGCTTCGGCAGCTGGTGACCAAGAGAATTTCATCCTGGAGGAGGTTAGAGCGGTTAGGGGAGCAGCCACCGAACCATAGTTGCGGATGAACCGCCGGTAGAAGTTAGCAAACCCCAGGAATCTCTGTAGCTCCCGTCTAGACGTTGGGCGCTCCCAGTCGGTGACTGCTTTTACTTTTGGACCATCCATCTGTACCCCTCCTGCTGTGATGACATACCCCAGGAAGGAAACAGTCTCCTTGTGAAATTCACATTTCTCCGCTTTAACGAACAGTTGGTTCTCCAAAAGGCGCTGCAGGACACTACGGACATGCTGGGAGTGCTGGGAAACAGACGGGGAAAAAATTAAAATGTCATCTAGATAAACAAAAACAAACTTGTTAAGCATATCCCTCAGGACATCGTTAATCAGACCCTGGAACACAGCTGGGCAGTTGGTGAGTCCAAATGGCATGACTAAGTACTCATAGTGACCTGAAGGAGTATTAAATGCAGTCTTCCATTCATCCCCCTCCCTTACTCGGACCAGATGGTAAGCACTGCGGAGATCCAACTTGCTGAAAATCTTGGCCCCCTGCAACAGCTCAAACGCTGAGGACATCAGAGGCAGAGGGTAGCGGTTCTTCACCGTGATGTTGTTCAGGCCCCTATAGTCTATACACGGACCCAGGGCGCCGTCCTTCTTCCCTACGAAGAAAAACCCGGCACCAGCAGGCGAGGAAGAGGGGCGGATGATACCGGCAGCTAATGATTCACCAATGTATTTGTTCATAGCCTCGGTTTCTGGAGGAGACAAGGAATAAAGACGGCCCTTAGGAGGTGACGTACCAGGTAGAAGATCGACGGCCAGGTCTAGGGTCGGTGTGGTGGCAGGGAGGTTGCACGGGCTTTACTGAACACGGCCTTGAGATCCAGGTACTCAGGTGGCACATTAGACAGGTCCATGGAATCATCTGTGACTGGTGAGACTGCAGACAGGGGGGTAACAGCATTCTTAAGACTGTTATTCAGACAGAATGGGCTCCAGCCTAGGATGGTGTTATTAGCCCAATCAATATGTGGATTGTGCTTTACCAGCCAGGGCAGGCCAAGGACAATGGGAGCAGTCGGTGAGTAACATATGGAACACTAGGTTCTCTTGATGATTGCCGGAAATTAGTAGACTCACCGGGGGCGTGACATGGGTTATCTGGGAGAACCTTACTCCGGTTAGTGCCCTTGCCTCCAGAGGTGTCTTCAGTTTGGCTGAGACGAGGTGTAGCTCAGAAGCCAGAGAAGAGTCCATGAAATTGCCATCAGCTCCCGAGTCAATAAGTGCAGACACGAGGTGGGAATGAGCTCCTGTAGTGAGCGTGGCAGGGACAAGGGTACGGACGGTAGAAGAGGGATGAAGAGGAGTGACGCTCACCAGTAATCCCCCCTCTACAGGTGAGCGTTGCCTTTTGCTGGGCATTGGGCAGAGTAATGGCCAGGTTTACCACAATACATGCAAGAATTGGTGTCCCTTTTTCTCTGTCTCGGCTGGGGACAAATGGGTACGGTCCACCTGCATGGGCTCTGGTACGCTGGGGTCTGCTGGCACTGGCAGGGACGGACGAGGGACCTCCGAGGAGGGTGACCGCAGAGGGGGGCGGAACTCTCGCTCCCCGGTGCGCTGCTTCAGGCGTTTGTCCACTCAGATGGCCAGCTCAACGAGGTCATCGAAGGTGGAAGGTAGTACACGGGTGGCGATCTCATCCTTGATGGCCTCAGAGAGTCCATGGAGGAAGGCATCATACTGGGCATCTGGATTCCAGCCACTGGTGGTGGCAAGGGTGCGGAAGTCGATAGCATAGTCGGAAGCAGACCTCTTGCCTTGACGGATCTGCAACATCATTCTGGCAGCCTCTCTCCCATGCACTGAGCGATCGAAGACCTTCTTCATCTCTTCTACGAATGCCTGATAGCTGAGACAGACTGGAGAGTTGGAGTCCCAAACCACAGTTCCCCACTCTCTTGCACGGCCTGTCAAGAGAGTGATGACATATGCAACCCGGGACTGATCCGACGGGAAGGTGGCGGGCTGCAGCTGGAACACCAACGAACATTGTGAAAGGAAAGATCTGCAGGTTCCTGGTTCCCCGGCATAAAGTGCAGGGGCTGGCAGTCGGGGCTCTCGGAACGGGTTACCAGATGGGTCGGGCGGTGTCAGCAGTTGAGGCTGGGGTGGCGGCACCAGGCCCAGTTGGAGCTGCTGCAGCTGGGCAGACATGTCTGTGATGTTGGTTGTGAGGGCCTCCAGAGACCTTTGAACTGCCTCAAACTGGGCTTGATGTCGACCGAGAAGCTCTCCAGCACAGTCTTCATCTGATTCAGATCTGCTGATTCCATCTTGGTCAGATCGTACTGTCACGACTCAGAACAGGAATCAATAGCAGATCAAAAGATTTATTCACAAACGGTCCAGTAGGCAAATCAGAGTCCAGGTACAGGCAGGTTTCATACACAGGCAGGCAGGCAGACACATAGACGGACAGGTGCAGGCAAGTAATCCAAAACCGACAGGCAGAAGACTTCGTCAATAACAGGCAAAGTTCAAAACCAGGAAGACAGTAAACTAATTCTTTCTCTTTAAAGAGCTTCACGCTAGTCTCACTCACGTGGCAGTCAGGTAATACCGTGACGATCTGACAAAGTGAACTAAAAGGGCAGTGTTTAAATACTCCAAAAATCAACACAAAATGAGAGACAGCTGAACAGAGAAATTGGAGGGAATTGAACAAAGGCAGGAAGTTGCCCAAATAAGGACATGGGCGTGATTCCAGGCACATGACCCAACACATGGCTACAAAAATAAAGTCTAGAATTCACACTCCAACAGGTAGGGGGAGACAAAAACAACAGTTCATACGAGAATCCTGACAGAAGCCCTCATTTTCAATGAAACCGAGATTACAGAAACAATGAAGTTAACAAGATGTAAAAAGAGAGAGAAAAAAAGTATAGGTATAGGTCTAGGCCTATAAATAAAATAAAACAAAGTAAAATAAATAAATAATAAGATAACATACATTACATTATAGAGGAGGAAGGGGAAAAATACATAAAATCTTAATAATAAAATAATAATAATAAAGACATTTACTTAAAGCAGGTACAAATTGACATAGGAAGGTTTGTGATTACAGATCTGAATTGATTATAGGAAAGTATAGAGTTCATTTTTATATTACATTGAAGATTATTTCAGGAAGTAGGGGCACTATAACAAAAGGCCGACTTTCCCAACTCAGAGTGGATACGAGGAACCTTGAGCATCAAACAGTCATTTGATCTGGTCTGATAGGGACCAGAATTCCACACAAGCATGTCTGAAATATAACCTGGTAATTTCCCAACAATACCTTTGTAAATAAACAGATGCCAATGATTTTGTCTCCTCTTTGTCAAAGATGACCAACCCACCTTACCATAAAGGACACAATGATGAGTGCTGTAGCCATCACCAGTAATGAATCTCAGGGCAGAATGGTAGACTGAGTCCAGGGCTTTAAGTGAACAAGCAGTAGCATTTTTATATATCACATCACCATAGTCTAAAACTGACATGAAAACTGCTTCAACAACTTGTTTCCTACTTTCCATAGGGAGGCTGGCTTTGTTTCTGTAGAAGAAACCTATTTTGTTTACTATTTGTTCTCAGTGTTTTTGCTAGGATGGCTATATGGTAGTTAAATGTGAGTTTTTCATCCAGCCAGATACCAAGATATTTGTATTCAGAGACTCTATCAATCCTTGAACCAGTTACAGTGGTTATTTGCATGCCATTAACCTCAGCGTTCCTTGCTCTACTAAATAACATACATTTAGTTTTCTTCTCATTTAGAACTAATTTAAGATTAATGAGAGCTTCTTGAAGAACATTAAATGAAAGCTGGAGATTATCAATTGCAAGTTGAGTCAGCGATGCAATACAAAATAGTGTCATCAGCATAAAGGTGGACTTGACAACCATTTAGAGAAGAGACAATGCCATTGATGTAGATGGTGAAGAGAACTGGGCCCAAAATAGACCCTTGTGGAACATCCTTTGTGATTGGCAAAAACTCTGACTTAACATTTCCTGACTTAACACACTGAAACCTCTGGGACAAATAATTACAAAACCATTTACATGCCTTATCATCCAAACCAATATCATGTAATCTTTGTAATAGTAAGGGATGATCAACTCTATCAAATGCTTTTGACAGATCAACAAAAAGGGCAGCACAATGCTTTTTAATGTCTAAGGCAGATATGATGTTATTAGTAACTAATGTGGTAGCTGTGATAGTGCTGTGGTTAGTTCTAAAACCAGATTGTTGTGGATTTAATATGTCATGGCATGAAAGAAATTACTTGAGTTGGTTATTAACCAATGATTCAAAAATCTTTGACAAACATGGTAATTTGGAGATTGGGCGGTAATTATTTAAATCATCTCTATCACCCCCTTTGTGCAAATGTGTCACATGTGCTAGTTTCCATGCACTGGGAAATATGCTCATCACAATGGAAAGATTAAATATATGTGTTATATGCTTTGTGATGATAGGAGCAGATAATTTAAGGAAAAAAGGATCTAAGTTATCTTCTCCAGTAGCACTCCTAGTGTCAATAGTGTGTAATGCCTCAAACACTTAATTTTGAGAGAAAGGTTGAAAAGTAAACTTAGAAACATGGTTTGTGTACTGCTCACAATTGTCAATTGTCTGGAGGAGTCCCTTTAAACTCTTTATCAAATAAATGCACAGCTTCAACAAAATGTTTATTGAAAGCAAGGGTAATCTCATTTTGTTCAGATACGAGACAGTCATCATATTTGATATGGGTGGGCAAAGAATTAGTCGTTGTGTTTTTGTGTGAGTTTACTGCTTTCCAAAATTGTGCAGGGTTTGATCTGGAGTTTGCTATCAAGTCTAAGTAATAGTTAGATTTAGCTTTCCTAATTTCCTTATTTCTAAATTGTTTAAAAACTAACCAGTCTGATGGGTTTCCAGTTTTTCTAGCTAGTGACCAAGCTCTGTTTCTTTCCTTAAATAAAGCTGATAATTCAGGTGAAAACCAGAACCACTCTATCTTTTACTCTGCATTTTTTGAAAGGTGCATGCTTATCGGTGACTGAAAGGAAGGTTTTTGTGAAGAAATCCAGTGCCAATTCAACATCTGTGATTTCAGAGGTATAATAAAGTATCTTGTTCACTAAAATGTTTTCTTTGTAACTGTGTGAGATTTGCTCTTGATTATCTTTGTATTTCTTATGCATGCAACAGGGCAATGGTCACTAATACCTAGCTCAAAGACACCACAGGCTACAATTTTGTCAGTCCTATTGGAAAAGATTAGATCAATTAGGGTAGACCTAGAATTTTCCATCCATCTAACATGCTGCATGCTTGCTTTCATGCATGTTTGAGGCTCATAGACCTACATGTTAAATAATGTGAAGACTATGGCAAGACTATGGCAATGACCTGCCCCACAAAGGCTATTGTGCATACATGCAAATAACGATTCTTCTCAACTCCTCCTTTTAGTGTAGCGCCATTTGCATGCTATCGTTACAGTACATGACACATGGACCTAACGGCTTGTTGGTTTATGAAATTAGGGCCCTATAGTCTTCAAGTCTACAACAGTTTGCGATGACTCACCAAGACTGTTATCATCACAATTTCACACACACACACACACACACACACACACACACACACACACACACACACACACACACACACACACACACACACACACACACACACACACACAATCCCAATGAGCATAAATACCTTTAACATCACATTTACATTGTGGAGAAGTGAATAACATACACACAAGTGGCCATTATTTGCCTTAGTAAGGATTTAAACAACAGATTGCCTTCATTTTTCATTTCTGCTCTATTTGTGAGGATTCTTGAGGGCGAAGGACAGAGCGCTTACTGTCTGCATTCTGGTGCAGGTTTTGGCTCTGTGCTTTGGCACTCAGCTGGCTGTAATATATCAGCTATACGAGGAAGGAAGAGAGGGGGAGAGGGAGCAAGAGAAAGAGAGGGAGAGAGAGGGGAAAAGAAAGGGAGGAAGAGAGAAAGAATGATTGTGTGTGAGTTCTGTGTGTGTGTGTGTGTGTGTGAGAGAGAGAGAAAGAGATGAAGATAGTGAGTGAGAGTCTCTCTCTCTCTCTCTCTCTCTCTCTCTCACACACACACACACACACACACACACACACACACACACACACACACAAACACACACACACACACACACACACACACACACACACACACACACAGACTCACTGCCCAAACAGTGCAGTATCACCCAGGCACACTCTAAGTCTCTCAAGCACAGTTACTCACAGACAGTTGAAGCGAGAGAAGTTATTTTGAAACCCACTCCCCCTCCCGGTCCCACTCCTCCCCTCCTCCTTCCCATGAGGAGTTTGCCTCGCCCCCCTTCACGCCCCTCGTTCTCCTCCTCCTCCTCTTTTCTCCCCGTTCCTCCGGCTCTCTGCTCTCTCACTACCTCCCTCTCTCCCTCCCTCTCTTGCTCACTCGCTCGCTCGCTCATGTTAGGTCCTGCCTGAAACCCCACCTCCTCGTCCGCTGTCTCGGCTGTAGATTCCTGGGCAGTGTTTAATTGAAGAGTGCCAGAGCTTTTGCAAAGGGGAAACAAGAGCTGGGAGCCAACGGACAGAGAAAGAGAGAGAGAATGAGAGAGTGAGAGAGAGAGAGAGAGAGAGAAAGAGAGAGAGGGCAGAGAGCCGCACTCAGATGCATACGCAGCCACTCGCCGCGATCCTACACACACCCTGGATCTACCCTCCCGAAGAGAAGTGGAGCGACTTTTTCAGTGGAGAGCGACTCGGCAAGAAAGCCAGAGAATTCCTGTTGTGAGGGTCGAGCAGGAAAAGCTGGGAAAAGAAGCGTGAGCACCGCGGAAGAGGAGGAAACAGAGCGACAGGAGAGGTAGAGAAGGAAAAGAGGGGAGGAGGGGGAAAGCGAAAAGGAGGGATACTGAGGGGGGGGGGGGGACTTCTGAGGCAGAGAATGAGCGACAAAAAAAGAATGAGTGAGAGGTGGGGAGAGGGGGGAGAGGGGGGGAGTGAGAGAGAGGTGGAGGGAGGCCCATAGTAGGAGAACAGGCAACAGGCACTGAGAGAGAGAGAGAGAGAGAGAAGTCATTAAAGTCCAACAACAACGGCAGCAGGGAGCGGGAGAGAAGAAGGGTGGAAAAAAGAAAACAAAAGAAAAGGATAGAAAAAGGAAGAAGGGGGAGGTGAATGTGAGAGGGAGGTTAGAGGGAAGGAGAGAGAGGGGGAAAGAGAGTGAAGGAAAACAAGCAGAAAGAAGGGGGGGGGAGTGGAAGCCGAGGGGTGGATGAGAAAAACAGGCCGTGTGAATGGGCCAGGAGCGCGGGGAGCTGGAGAGAGGAGGAAGCTGCCGCCGCCGCCGACGCTGCTACTCCGGCTCCTACTCCTCCTGCTCCTCCTCCTGCCGCTCACCTCCTGAGTCAAAGTGGCCTGCGGACTCCCACCAGCATGCTCTCCCCCACCTCGGACGTGTCCGCAGCAGCACGGGGTCCAGGACCCGGCTACGTAGTCCGGCGGCCTCCTGCCGTGGCCGATCCGCACTGCTACTGTCACCTCTGCGCCCGCGATAGGCCCTCGGCCACGGCCCCTGCTGCCCTGGCGCCCGAGTTCCGCTCTGGGCCCCGCGCGAGGGCCTCGCCGGAGGAAGAGGAGGGAGTAGCCGCGCTGGAGGGGCCCCGTGCCAGACGGCCGTTCCCTTCACAGAGGAGGAGGGGGAGGGGGAGCCGGGAGGGAGGGCCGGAGAGGAACGGCGTCAACGGAGGCCATATCCCGCCCAAGAACACGTCGAGAAGAGTGGACTTTTACCTAGGGCCGGACCACTGCTCTGTGCTGGGGGACCACACGCCAGGCTTCCCGCGGGAGTGGGGCCCATGCTACTCCCCGCCTCCGCTGTGGAACTGGCCGGCGGTGGAGCCGTGCCGGGAGCGCTGCGCCTGCCCGAGGGACGTCTGGCCAGAGTGGGAGAGGACACCTCTGCCCCCGCCACCGCTGTCGCCGCTGCCACGACCTCCATGCTGCTACTCGCCCGAGGGACAACCCCCCAGCACCAGCCACGTGCCGCACCAGCCATCAGCGGAGATCAGGGCTCATCCGAGGCACAGGGCGGTCGTCCACGGCGGCCTGGGGGAACCCTGCTGGGAGTGCCTACGAGACCACTACTGGAGGGACGCACACAGGCCTGACCTCATAGCTGTGGACCCTGTGTGCGGGTACAACGGGCAGCACCATCCAGCCCTCAGCCCCGTGCTCTCATACGGCCGCGAGCACCAGAGACTCAGCAGGCAGACGAGCCCTGAGCACGGGAACTTTAACGGGCCCACCCCGGGCCCAAGGACCTTCTTCGCCACCGAGGTTCCCCCGGCAAAGCTACGAGGGTCCTACCAGGAGGAACTCGCTTCCTGTCGGCTTAAGAGCGCGAACGGGCCTCAGAGGATAGAGCCCGAGCTAGACGGTCGTAAGGAGAAGAAGATGGAGAAGGAGAGTATGTCTGGAGCGGTGGGTCAACACCAGAGTCAGGGGAATGTGAGGGAGCAGATCCGGAGGGTGGTGGGCGACCTGGAGGAGGTGCTAGGAGGCCTGAAGCAGGTTCACCTGGAGATGAAGGAGGTGAGGAGGAGGTGGTGGAGGTGGCTTCATGGTGTTTTAAAGCATTAATGAACAGCAGCAGTGTTTGAATACATAGACTTTCTCAGTCTTTCACATTTAAAGAAAACTGCGCCGTAGCCATAATTTAGCTAAAGTAAATGTAGACTAAAACCTACAAAAGGTAAAGCTAAACGCTGCACTCTAAATACTGTTGTTTCCCATTATTTAGGTTTGTTGGTATGATTACAGGTTCAGGATCAGCCTAATCCGCTTTTTTGGCATTAAGCCAGAGGTTGATCATGCAGGGTTATTTTTCTGTCTGGAGCCAAGGCCCACATCATCCATTTTTAACATGATGACATAGTGAAAAATTCCCATTACAGTCCTATCAGCCTGAGATAGGATTTACATTGACTGCAGGCACATCTTCACCTCTGGCCCAGCCCTAGTAGGAGCAGTGATGTAATTCCCTTGAAACTGCATATTGTAGCTTTAATCTTCAGGATAGAAGTGTTATACAATATGCCTAACACAGAGATGATGCTTTGTTTATAAACACACACAATCTGGAAAACACTGTACCCCAAAAAAACAGGATTGAGTCTCAGGAATGAGTTTCTTTCTCTTTCTGTTCAGGTTGTGCAGCAGATTGACGTCTTGACCTCTAGCATTGACATCGACGAAGACGAGCCAGGCAGACGGACTTCCCATGAGCCCGTGCTTCAGCAGCATACTGTCTATCACGAGGTGAAGGCCCTCGTCCACAGGCCGGCAGGCGCTCACAGGTCACAGGAGCAGAAACAGCAGCAGCAGCAGCCGCTGGGCACCAACGGCCACCACACACCTACTACCCCCACCCCCACCTCCAAGCCCTCCACCTGCCACCCTTCTGTCACACGGCGAGGGCACACCACTGCTGGCCACCTGCCCCGGGCCGCGGCCCTGATCCCGGGCCACGAGGCCGCCAAGGACCAGAGTAAAATGAACGGCAGCTGCTTGGCCCCTCGCCCGCCCCGGGACCGGGTCAAAGACGCCCAGAGGCGGCGGATAGAGTTGTCGTCTCCGTCCAGCTCGCTGATTGCCAACGGCGCCGCCACCACCTCTGTCAAGGGCCACAAGTCTCCACCCTACCCCAACCACAACGGGCGGGTGGAGACCCTCCACGAGGACTCGGATGTGTCCATGAACGCCCTGCGGACTACTGCCCATGCAGGGAAGGGCAGGCAGCTCTCCACGGCCATGTGAGGTGGAGGTGGGGTTGGGGGGTCTGTGCAAGGAATGCTCCGGAGATGGAGTCTCCCACCTGGTTGCCATAAACACGACTATGCGGCTTACTTGGAGAGGAACGGCCCAGCCGGCCACGTGTCTGGGCTACTTAGGGTGAGTATAGAGGGAAGGGGCAGTGGCTCCATGGAGGTGCGGGCCATGATTCTGATGAACCGTTAAGATATTTGATCAATAGCCCAATCAAATTGGTACCATGAAATGGGTAGGTAGCAACACAAAACAGGCAAAAAAGGAATTTGACTTAACATGTACTAGAGTAGAATCCCGAACGGGACCTTTAACTGGGCAGGAGTTAAACTAATCTGCTGTGCTAAAATAATAGGATGTTGTGTTCTCATTACTCTCAGGCCAGGAACATTAAGTTTCAAATCCTCTTACGTACTTCCACAGAGAAAGGGGGAATGTTGCAATCTTATCTCTGATGAGCTTTTAAATACATGTCGTGACCCACAGAAATTACTTATCGGAGGTTTCTTGTGCAATTGTACTCTCTCCTCATTGAGAAACAAGCACTCTAAAAGTTGGACAAAAGGATGTTTCCCAACTTGGTATGGAAGTTTTTCCCTTAGCGAAGCTATTCAAAACACATTTCACTTCAGGACTTTTTCAGTCACTCTTCATTTGTCAGATCAGATGTGGCCTGCATTGATGTGCGACTCCTCTCGTGGTAAGTTAGTCATGCATAGTCCAGACCCTGGGGACTCCCCTCTCCTCAGCTCCAGTGACAGAGACAGAGAAACAGAGAAGAGAGAGAGAGAGAAACAGAGAGAGAGAGAGAGAGAGAGAGAGAGAGAGAGAGAGAGAGAGAGAGCCTTGTCTCTCTGGACCCCATATGGCCCTGATTGGGCATCCACTGAGCCAGATGCGGGCCAGCTGTGGCCCTGATCCCTCACTGTTCCCTGGGAGCAGCAGCCCCAGATCTCACTAGTGCTGGAGATGAGTAGCATCTGATGAGCGCTAATCAGATTAAGGCTGGAATGAGGGCCCGCAGGAGCCTGGGTATCCTCCACAATGCCCCTTATTGACTAGACCTGCTGGGGAGGAGCGGGTCCTAGTGGTGGGAGCTTTGATTGTGATCACACATGTTATGCTATGTTCAGTACACATCTCATGACACAAATGAACAGCCAAGTCACTGTGCTGTAGGTTGTGCCACTCCTGTCCTGATAGAAAGGGACTCTGGGCCTGAGCTAATCCAGAACTGGAGTCTCTAATGCTCCAGTCAGATCATTTATCCTGCCAGTATGCATGTTGACGCTCACACACCACAATGCCATTATGTGTCATTATGGCCATGACAGAGAAATGTAGTCAAATGCCTGTGTGCTGATGTCATAAACTATACAGTTTATGTGTCTAATCATTGAGGGATAGGCGTCCATGTAAATAGCAATTTGCCCTATGTCAGCATCTCATTTGGTTTGCATAACTGTGCACATTGGCTAGATTAGTAAACACCAGAGGGCAAACTCCTGAACTTATGTGTTTCCCTGAAATAGTGTTGTTGCAACAGTGGCATGCTTAGTGGCTGAGTTTTGATCGAGGTTTGTGTGGGTGTGAGGGTATGTGTTTGGCCTGAAAGGGAGGGAGCAGCCACATATGTTACAATAACAGGTCCTGTTTCAAAATACCAAAACACAACATCGCTGGTCATTCACTGCGTTTTCTGGGAAGCTGTAAAGTGGGGTGGGGATGAATCATGTTTCTGGGAATCGTTTTGTAAATGTGCAAAAGTGCTCTGGCTGAAGGTATTGTGCTCCAACACAGCGCCCTGTTACGACACTCACCGTGGATAGGAGCATTCTCAAGGAGCATTCTCAAGTCCCATGACTCACTCTCTTAGTCACCATCAAGATGTTAGGAGCCCAGTGTGTTTCTATCTAATCTGTGTCAATCTGAGATTATCTTCCGATTATGATTCACATGTGTTGTCGAGTGAGTTTTACTTTTTAATACAAATAAATAAACAGAGCAAACTGTCAGAACAAGGATTCAGAGTGCAACTGGTGCAACAATAGCCTCTCCTTCCTTTTGTGGTGGGGGTTCTGTGTGTGCGCCCAGGTTGAATGGCCCTCTAGTGAAGACTATGTGGAAGTGCAGTCTATTTTTCTTGCCGGAGCCAAGTGCTCAGTATGGTTTTAATTATAAACCTCTCGGCGGAAAGCCAGACTGAACAAGGCCAGCTCATATTGTATTTGTAATGGTCGCATAAAAACATAAGCACTCTCGCTGATTATTTCAGGAGCAGAGGAAGGGAAACTGCGTCAGACAGATTGAGCGTTTTTAACAAAGACCAAGAGAGAGAGCGAGAGAGAGGGAAAGATGGAAAGACAACAACAATTAGGACTGATTCTGAAGTGATTCTTAACTGCACCAACAAGCTCAGAGCCTTTATCAGCCTCACAGCCAGAGAGTGTTTTGGACGTCGGCCATGTTTACACATTAATCTCCTGTGTTGCGGATGGGTAGGGTGCTGTGATGACCGCGACGGCGGCCGAGGCCAGTGCTCGTCTGGTGGCCAACTGGTAACCACAGTGACGGGTTAATTACTACGCGCTGCGCCACTCGTTAGGCAGGCGCCAGCCAGATTCATTGAGAGTTCCCACACAATGACACCCATATCCGTCATTGGGCTGGGCCAAGCAAACGACAGATGGAAGAAAGGAGAGGAGGAAGGAAGGAAGGAAGGAAGGAAGAAGGAAGAGGAGGGGGAGGGAGGCAGAGAGAGAGAGGAAGCGTTCTGAGAATTTGGAGGGGTGGGATAGAGTGCCTGTGGCTTTTTTGGATTTGAGGTACGAGCATTGTTCAGATATTTGACCTGTTGCTTCGTTGCCATTTGGACTCTTCCATATACAAGTGGACTGGAAGAATGTGATTGTTCGGCAATACACTCTGAAAATGAGTCTGAGTGCTTTTTTGATGAGTTATTAAGGGGAGTAGCCACGTGAGGGGGTGGGCTGGGTTGTTTGATCCCCTCCCCAAGTCTGTGGATTCCTTCAAAGTCCCAAACTGCCAAAAGGCCTCTCATATCTTCCTGTGCATAATATAAATGGCTACTTTTGGGGGGGTAATGTCCCATCCCCCAAGCAAGCTGTCTCTGGCCTCAGGTTAACAATGCGTTAGGGATAGGGGGCAGTGTGTGTGTGTGTGTGTGTGTGTGTGTGTGTGTGTGTGTGTGTGTGTGTGTGGGGTATGGTGGGGTCAAGGGGTCATTCAAGAGTGCCACTCTTACCTAGTTTGGGCACCAAACACACTCCAACTCAGCTGTTGTAACCGATCACAGTATCTTCTGTCTGAAAAACATACATGTGATAAAAACTGATGGCATTGGTGCAAGAACCACAGGAAATTACTGCTGAGCCTTTTGTCAGCCTCACTTAAGCTAACTCCTCTGTAGCATAACCAGGTGCACCAATAAAACGCCCTCTCTGAAAGACATCTGCCAGATGTAAGATCTGCTCTCTTCCCAAGCAGTCACATTCAATCCAGCTGATATGGTGCAAGTTTACATTGACTGATTTCACAGGTTTTTACCAAAAAACATTTTATAAGATGTGCTTTCTAAAAGTCCAAGTGTATGTTTAAGCTTAAGTATAAGTATATGTATTCTGAAAAATCCTTCATAGGAGCATGGTCAAAAAGGCATTATATGAATAAAAGCTATATGAAAAAAGACATTATATGAATAAAAGGTATATGAATAAAAGGCATTATATGGATATTAATCCAGTCTGGGAAAACAAGAGGGCAGGTAATTTTCTGCATTGTTTATACTAGCACAGTAGGCTTCAGAATACATATACTGTGCTTACACTTACATACACTTGGACTTTTACAAAGCACACCTTCACACATGCTCATTTAATTCAATCCGTGATTAAATCTCAGTGGAGGCAAATAATCGGTATGATATCATATATGTACTGTAAGTGTTTGCAATCTTTATTTTAAATTAGAGAAATCTTTCTCAATTCTCAATTGAGAATTGGTTTAGGTGTCTGGCAGGCTATACACCATAACTTGTATCAGTTATAACTTAGTCCAAGAGCAATGTACTTTTCCCAGAGCAATTTCTCAAAAACTAAGATTCACTCTGTGCCCTCAACATAATCACTTACAGACTATCTCCAGGGTAATGCAAGAGGCATGTGATAGAAAGCTTTAATTTGAACCCACTTACACAGGTACTGCACGTATTACAGGAACCTCTACTGTTAGTTATAGAGGTGGAAATAATAAACTGTTTTTATTTTTATTCTAATAAAAAAATATTAATTTATTATTTATATAAATATATATTTTTATGTATTTATTTAGTATTATGGCACATTTTAGAACTGGCAAATGTCACTTTTCCTTCATAATAGATCATAGGTGCTAGTAAGTCATTGTTCCTGCTACACTTCTCATAATCCTCCTATCACTAAGACGTGTACACGGCTGTAATATAATAAGAATCACCATTACTAGAGCAAATGTGAACACTGCTCCAAAGGCAGATCTATGCTCACTGCTGGAAAATGTCTGTTTTGTAACAGGTATTGAGGCCAAAGAGGGGGAGAGAGTGGGAGACATGAAGAGAGACAGGCTGGGGGAGTGCTGAGTGCTGGAGGAGGCACGCAGCCTGAAGGGGGAGGCATTTCCAAAGGAATGGAACACTCCGGAACATCCTGCAATGCACTGGCAGACTCCAACTCTCCCCAGTGTTCATTCAGTCAAGCTCAACTACAACTCCTCAAGGGGACACTTACTGAGCACAGGCGCTTGTCCTGTGTGTGTGTGTGTGTGTGTGTGTGTGTGTGTGTGTGTGTGTGTGTGTGTGTGTGTTCTTTGTACGTTTCTGTGCCATGCTGTGTGTGTGTGTGTGTGTGTGTTTCAGAGAGTTGTGTATGTCTGTGATACATGCATATGTGTGTGTGTATGTGTGTGTCCACACACATTTCTAGTTACCTCAGACTGAGGATGGACATGCAAATATTACCAAAGAAACATCTGAGAACTCTCTGAGTTTCAGGATTTGAAAAAGAAAACAAATCCTCTCTTAGGCACAAAGTAATCCTGTATTGATGAAAAAGTGTCTGTATTTTTGCTGCTCTGATATTTTCAAATAAGCTCTGCTATGCTTGGCCAGTGACCTCCTGGCTAATGTCACCTTATCTGGTGTGAGCACACGCCTCAAACTTCACTCTTCTGAGGGGATATATAAACTGTGAGGAATGGCGATAATCTATCCACTTTTGGATTGGTGTTTTCATACAAAAGCTATTACACAAATAATGTGTTGGAACTGTAGCCAAAGCACTTAATCCTGAGATAAAAGAGTTGTAACTGGTCTTCCTGTTGTTTCAGTGTCTCACTCAATTCTAATTGCCACCAGGCGAGGGCACTGTTGCACCCACCAGGAGCCAAATTCAGCAATCCTGGACAAATGTGTCTGCGGGTCTATATTGTTCTTGGGGGGGAAAAGACAGAGATGTCAAAGTGGAACAGTTAAGATAAGATTTAGTGGTCTGAGAGGAGTAATTTAATGCTTAAGACAATTACATGAATAAACTTCACTCTCAGATTTCAGTATCTACTTCTAAAGACACAGCAGAAAAGAGTTAGTCAGAGCAAAGACAAAGAATTCATTTGAGGGGGAAAAAAGGATTTTGTTTTCTTGGAAGTGAGTCTTTTAATAGCTTCAAGATGAAGACAGGATGCAGTCTGCCCTGATACATTTTCCACACTCCAGCTCAAACACTCCAAATCAAATCAGCCGCTCTTCCTGTGATTTCATTAAAATATATTTCCATCTCTGAAACATTTCATAAATAAAACATTGATTGCATTAGTTTATTAAAACATTATTGGTTCTAATTTATCCAGGAATTCACTTGTCATTCAGTGCATGTGGCTGCTCTGAATAGCAAGCAGATTCACAGAGAGAGGTTCAATGTGCTTCTCACTCCCTTGCCGTCAGGATTGCTCATATGTATCCCAGAGTTGCCCCCCTCTTCACCCCCTGCCCCACTGCTCACCATCATGCCTCTGGCCCCTGTGCTGGCAGTGTCTGTGTCTCTGTTTATTTAAGTCTTGTCTGAGATATTCCCCACTGCTCTCTCAGCAGCCCCCCAGCCCGCTGCCCCTAACACACACACACACACACACACATAAACACACACATAAACACACACACACACACACACACACACACACATATATACGCAAACACACACCCACACAGACACACATATACGCAAACACACACCCACACAGACACACACACACAGACACACAATGTCAAAAACCTGTAAAAAAAGGTTTTAATGGTACGGTAAGTCTACCTCTATCTGGAACCAAGCGTTTTGGAACCAAATTCTTCATATGTCAATTATATTACAAGGGCCATTCTCCCCAGAGCAACTCAGGGTTAAGAGCCTTGCTCAAGGGCACAACAGTGAAAGCCAGGAATTGAACCCACAACTTTTCAGGCTACTGAATGTTAGCCCAGCTCCTTAGCCACTTTGCTACCACCACCCCATCTAGAACCACATGGCCATCTCGACATACATTCTGCTGGTGATAATATTGAGATTGAGATTGTAAGCTTTTGAAATGTATATGCTCTAAGAAAACATACTCTAAGATGCCCTGAGAAAACTTCATTATTCTGGCTCCAAACTATGACTCAAGTATAGTAAAGTAAGGTGAATTAATATACTTCTGAAGAGATGAGTGAGCGGCAATTGTTCTGCATCTGCACAGGACTTTTGACAGAGAAATGTCTTCTCTTTGTGAGATGATAGCTGCTATAGCCTCAAACTTGGCATGCAAGCTGCAAATTCTCTTTTACAGCATTTTACTGTAAGTCTAGATGACCAGCTAGCTTAGCAGCTATAGCCTGAAGTCCCAGATCACACGTACCCAGGCCATGGTCAAAGACTAACAGGCAACGTGGAGAACGGCTTCTAGCAAGTTATAAACAGCTGCTAACCATCTTAGCCAAGGCCAAGTCCACCGCGCTGAGGTCTACCTTTGACCTTTATTTAGACAAAATGACTTACAAGCCAACACTTTTACACAGCATTGGGAGAGACGCTACAGATGAAAGATATGCAGAGTGTCTCACCTAAACCTGTGAAGCATGATGAATTCCAGAATATTGTAGTTGTGCATATTTCTTTGACAGAACCTTCTCATTGCCAAGACGTTAGTGTTATAAAACCAACGCAATTATTAACATATGTCCATTGACAGAAAGTGTCATTGAGTTGTAGACTGAATGAGGTATTATACAATAGCCAATGTCAATGTTATGTTGAAGCAATTTACTGTAATTCTACTGTCAACATTTCAACCTAAACTAATATTTTAATTAGCATGTATGTCTAAGCAGCATAACTCAATTCTACTGTATTTATTAAGTTAATGACTTTACTGGACAGGAACTCTGGCCCTGAAAGTTGAGCATGTCTGAAAAGCACTGGCCAAAGAGTGACTCATATGTTACAGTTAGCTGCCAGTGACAAAACTCTGGATTTGGTTACAGCAGACAGTACGGTTCACAGTGCTGTTGTGGTAACAGAAATTAAGTGTTCTTGTGTTACCATAGTGCTCTGAGAATTCGTCCTGGCCAATCAAGGTGCTAATAACTCCAAGGTCACGGGTTCGATACCAGAGGAACACTCAACCTGAATAGAAAAACATACCCTAATTTTTCTGTAAGTCAGTTTAAAGGGTTGTGCTAAAATATGTAACAACATGTATGTAGACATGGCACCACGATTACCCCAAATGACTGAATGTAAGGGTTGGAGTTGGCACATAGCCTGCGTTTCTGTTTCTCGACTGGTACAGAGTGCGGTGGCAACAAGGTGAGATAGACAGCATGCAGATTATTAAAATGCACAGTATGACCGCACTATTACACAGACTCAAAGCGTTCGTTTGGTCTGTGAATAAGAAAATATGCCTGGGCTGGACATAAGTGTATGCCAGGCTTCACTGTGAGTCAGGAAGTCGGGGAGTTGGGGTGGCACCCAGCACGACCCCAATGCCCCATGCCTCTCTCTCTCTCTCTCTCTCTCTCTCTCTCTCTCTCTCTCTCTCTCTCTCTCTCTCTCTCTTTCTTTCTCTCTCTCTCTCTCCCTCTCTTTCTTTCCCTGGTCATCCTTGTCTGTCTCTGTGTTTTCCTGTGTTCAGACAGACGGATTGCTCTGTGCAGCTGCCCCACCCTTAGTAAAGGCGAGAACAAGTGGTGATGGTATGTCAGACAGAAACAGAACCAAAAACAACACAAAACTCTTATTTTAACAAGTACAACGTACACCCGTCCCACCCTGTTCTCTTACTCTCTCCTCTCTCTCTCTCTCTCTCTCTCTCTCTCTCTCTCTCTCTCTCTCTCTCTCTCACTACCACTCTCTCTCTATGCATGTGTGTGTACCACCCTTCCAAAAACACAGAGGATTCTACTTCTTTTTTACTATCTCTCTCTCTCTCTCCCTCCCTCTTTTTCTCTGTCCTTACAGCTCTTCCCCTCTCTCAGTCCTCTTTGTCTCTATCTCCCTCCTTCTCCTCCTACCCCCCCCCACACACACGCACACCGCTCAGTGCCATAACCTCTCTAAAGTTTGGCTAAGAATAGGTGCGTGTTTCTTACCCGAGAAGAGAGGATGTGGGTAGACAGTTGTTTGTTATGGAGGGAGGGAGGAGAGAGGTGGAGTAGAGGGAGAGAAAAATACCGAGATCCAGGTTCTGAGCTCCCCTCCACCCCTCCCCTCCACCCCTCTACTCCACCCGTCATCTCCACCACCCCACCCCCGACCGCTCCCTTGTTGAATGACAAGGGTGTGCTAAGAGTTACACTGACAGCCTATGCAGAAGCCCCTCTAAACATGGGCCTTCTTGGATCAATCCACAAAGAACAGACAGGCCTGCCACCACCCCCCTACACACACACACACACACACACACACACACACACACACACACACACACACACACACACACACACACACACACACACACACACACAAACTTCCACCTCCCCACACCCAAAGCACAAGGTAAAAGTTGTTTATGTGTTTTAATGTCCCAGTGATTTTTGCCGGAAAAGTACTCATTAGGATTTACCTGGTGCTCTCGCCAAGAATTTACCCCAAATAAACAAAATAAACACACAAACACGTCACAAAGGCAGGAACATTGAAAAGCACACACACACACACACACACATACACACACACACACACACACAGACACAGACACACAGACACAGACACAGACACAGACACAAACACAGACACACACACACACACACACACACACACACACACACACACACACACACACACACACACACACACACACACACACACACACACACACAGACACCCCCCCCACACACACACACCCATTCACACAACCACAAACACACACAAAACTCCAATTAAGTTGATGGATGTTTGGTGGTGCCTGGACACAAATAGCCATTATGACAGTCAGTCATAGCCGTAGTCTGCAGAGTACAGCTGTGTCCTTGCTCCATAGAGCGAAGGGAGAAGGCAATGGCATATGTGTTTTCTCCAGCTGATGTCATTCTCACCTACACTAAATATTCTCACTCTGTCATGCGAGTGACAGGGAAAAGCAGGTAAATATCCTTCCTGGGCTGGAGCTTGTGACCGCCGCCCAGGCCCCGGCCAATCTTCGCTATCCCCCGACAGCGCATCAGCGGCCACATCAGAGTGCCCGCCACGCACACCGCCCAGGAAGCTGCGCGCCACGATTTACGACACGGGCAAGAGAGTGGCGCACACATATTTGTCTGCCTTGTGCAAAAGCACCGAATTTGTGGATCAAATGGAGCACAAGAAAGTCAGAAGCTGAAATGATGATCAGCCATTTCTTCCATTTATTACTGTAATATACTGAATGTGAGGCTTTGTACAGACTGCAAAAGCAAATTTCTCAACAATATACTCCTGGACTATCGATCTATCTATTGTGCATCTTTCACTGACAATGCAATTGTAAATAAGGGGAAGAAAAATGGGTATAAGATTTAGAAGAAAAGGTTGTTTATAACCACTGTGGCTTTTCATGGTAACTCAGACCTACATATATCAGGGCCTGAAGTTAATCCCCATTCTGTTGTAATAAAAGTTACAGTAGCTTACACAGCTACTTGAACCATAAAGCAATGCATGGACCATGCCCAGGAAAAGCTCAGGCCACAGCCACAGGCTCTGCTGTTTATACATACTCAGTAGATTTGATTTCTCACACGGGAGCAGTGTTTATACTGCTCTGTATGCTACGCAAACTGTCTGTGAATGTTAAAACTGTACCAAACATCAGCAGAGGTGTCTTTGCGGTGATTTATGGAGCCATTTATCTGTAGAGGTGTATGTAATGGTGCAGGCTGGCCTTTATATTGCAGTCTATGTGGTGTCTGTGGGTGTCTAAGGTAGACTGTACATTAACATATATGTCTGCTGATGTACATTGTATGTCTGGAAGTTCTCTGCAGTAGGGCTGGGGGACAGGAGGGGCGACTGGCATACTGTCTGCAGTGCTATAGTTGAACCCAATGCCTTTCCTAATTCCTGCTCTGTGACACAGCGCCTGTGGAATTTCTCTGGTCGCTGCCTAAAGTGTCCGGCCAACTGCAGCCCTTGGCTCCGCTGCACGTTTTTTAGCTGCTCTGCAAGCGTCGCTCAAGCAAGCGGCCCGTCAAATAAGCCAGGCGTGCGAGAGCTCTCGCCAAAGGACATCCCATGACTTCACTACTGCACCATGGCGTGCATGCACATACACACACACACACACACACATACACACACACACACACACACACACACACACACACACACACATACACACACACACACATACGCACACATGCACACACACACACACACACACACACACACACACACACACATACACACACACACACGCACACATACGCACACACACACACACACACACACACACACACACACACACACACACACACACACACACAAACACGCTACGCACACATGCACACACACACACACACACACACACACACACACACACACACACACACACACACACACACACACACACACACACCATACACCACACACACACACAAATACACAGACACATGGCACACACCACATGCACACGCACACATAAATACATAGACACATGCCACACACCACACACACACACACACACACACACACACACACACACACACACACACACACACACACACACACACACATATGCTCATGAAGCCAGAATTTGCAGTCTAAACAGACTCCTGTCCAAATACACTGGATAACAGATCCAAGCTGGTCACTCTGCACTGCAGCCCTGTGCAGCCAGGCCATTCTTTTCCATATGACACCGGGAGGCAGTGAAAGCTCCAGTTGGCAGAGTTTTGAACATCAGTCAAACTCATAACATGACAGCTGAATTACTCGTCACAAATTCAGACATGAAATCACATCGATTGAATGCAAAAAGCAGGATACAGACATACCTGAGTACTATGCAAAACAAAACATAACTGATTTCCATGTTCGTGCTGGTTATGTTTACAAATGTGCATTGTCTCTATATTGTCTATTGCCTATATATTGTCTAGGCTAGAGTGACATCAACTGCCGGAACCACATTCCTTATATATGTGACTGTATTCAGTCATTAAAACTGACTGATTCCGATTGTGGTTAAGTCTCTGTCATCTACTCCAGAGTGTGTGTTGCTTATTGGCGCCTGAGCAGGAGAGGTTAAGTGAATGTTATGATTTGTCTAAAGTGATTAGTATAAGTCACGGGCTGGCTGGAGAGGTTAAGTAAATGTTATGATTTGTCTAAAGTGATTAGTATAAGTCACGGGCTGGCTGGAGAGGTTAAGTGAATGTTATGATTTGTCTAAAGTGATTAGTATAAGTGACGGGCTGGCTGGAGAGGTTAAGTGAATGTTATGATTTGTCTAAAGTGATTAGTATAAGTCACGGGCTGGTCACGGGCTGGCTGGAGAGGTTAAGTAAATGTTATGATTTGTCTAAAGTGATTAGTATAAGTCACGGGCTGGCTGGAGAGGTTAAGTGAATGTTATGATTTGTCTAAAGTGATTAGTATAAGTGACGGGCTGGCTGGAGAGGTTAAGTGAATGTTATGATTTGTCTAAAGTGATTAGTATAAGTCACGGGCTGGCTGGAGAGGTTAAGTGAATGTTATGATTTGTCTAAAGTGATTAGTATAAGTGACGGGCTGGCTGGAGAGGTTAAGTGAATGTTATGATTTGTCTAAAGTGATTAGTATAAGTGACGGGCTGGCTGGAGAGGTTAAGTAAATGTTATGATTTGTCTAAAGTGATTAGTATAAGTCACGGGCTGGCTGGCGCTTGTGCTCTGTCCCATTGTGACTTCTCAGAGACAGTGACAGGCTCGCTCCAGATGCCTGAGTTGAGACTCTATCTACATTCTCCCCAGCTGAACAAACAGCCACCCCTCTCTAATGTGTGACGTTTGCTCTGTGTGTGTGTGTGTGTGTGTGTGTGTGTGTGTGTGTGTGTGTGTGTGTTTAAGAGAGAGAGCGAAAGAGAAAGCACCATCTAAAAAGTTTCAGTATCTCCTCCAACCCCTTACGTTCTTTCTGTCTTCAAGAAAAAATTCCTCTTGCATCCAGGACTTGCATTGGTCAGTCCAATGTCATGTAATGTCGTTGGCCATTTTCAGCATAGTTTCTGTTGACCCTGCCTGCCTGGCGGGGGAGACAGTGAATTAGCTCTTGGCTCTGGAGGGCCACATTTCCCATAAACACCTCGGGGGGAGATGGACCTTCTGCTGGGAGCGTCACCCGAGGCAAATATTGGAGCGAAATTCCGAGACAGACAAGAATGGAGTAGAGTGGAGAGGAAGGGGATTTTCCAGACACCTTGAATAACACACCGAATCTATTCTGGCAGGGATGCACCTAGGCCACGTCCAGTGTAAACTGTTTGGGTTTACGTTTGACACTCATTTTCACCTCTCATCAACTGGTTGGCTTTACCCCTCAATACACACACACACACACACACACACACATATATAAACACGCTCACATGCATACACACACACACACACGTGCAAACGTCCCTAAAAGCAGAGCAAGTCTCAGCTTCATCCATTTCTTTTCTCTCTGAGTAGCTTGGCCAGCCAACAGACTCAAATGCTTTAAATGTTATTCTGCATCCACTGTTTTTCGAAATGGGGGTGCAGGTTGACGTCAAGCCTGAAATACCAGGAGCATGCCCTTATGAGATATGTCATTCTTACGAATTTTATGGGCACGTATTTCACGTATATCTTTGCAAACCAGGAAAACAGTGCAGCTGAGATCTACAGGTGCATAAAGACCATTCTCTCTTTCTCTCTCTGTCTGACTGCATGTCTCTTAACAAGCAGATTCCTATTAACCTAGACACAGAGAAAAAGAGAGGGGGGGGGGTCAGAGACACAGAGAGGGGGGGGTCATAAAAATAAACAGAGAAAGAGTGAGAGACAAAGGGAGGGATTGGACAGAGAGAGAGAGAGAGAGAGAGAGAGAGAGAGAGAGAGAGAGAGACGGAGAGAGAAAGACAGAGAGACAGAGAGACAGAGAGAGAGAGAGAGAGAGAGAGAGAGAGAGAGAGAGACGGAGAGACAGAGAGAGAGAGAGAGAGAGAGAGAGAGAGAGACGGACAGACAGAGAGAAAGAGCTTATTCATGCTTCTTCTGGCAGCTGGCTCTGAGACAGACACAGCGAGGCTCACAGCGAGTCCCCCGAGCTCTCCCCTTCACAGGGCCGTGTCAGCAAACACGCCGGCCGCGCCGCTAGCTCTTTATGTGCCGTGACTGAAAGGGAACCTCAGGAACCCGGACAGCACCGCCCCCCCCCCCCACACACACACACACACACACACACACCACCACCCGACCGCACCCAGCTTGACTCAGCCGCCACAAAATGCAGACACTCTAGAGATGCTGAATGTATGGAATAGGATGTCTGTGATTATAACTATAACTGTGTATGTGGTATGTGTGTATGTGTGTATTCGTGAGAGTGTCTATGTCTGTGCCTGTATGTGTGTGTGTGTGTGTTAAGTTCACCCCATCCACATCTCCTTCTGTGCTCTATCCTGACAGATTAATGACTATCTAAACAGATTAATGACTATCTAAACAGATTAATGACTATCTAAATGACTACCTAAATTAGCTAACTCATTGCAGAGTCTGTATCAACAGTTAAAACATTCGATCACAGTGCAGTAATATCAATTGCTTTGTCTGTTCATATACTCAACTAAGATGTGTAGCTCTTCCAGCCCATGAGGAATGACTGTATAGACATCTTCTGTCGTGACCTTGGATGTTTTCTCCATGTTTACTGTATATACATGTTACTAATTGTCACTATGTAGGCAAATGGTTATAACTGAATTACTGCATAATTAACAGATTAAAGTATCTCCTCTCAGTTACAGATGGGTGCACGTAAGCAAGAACTGACCCTGAATTTACAAGACAAGTGAGCATCACATCCGAAGACCACTGCAGACCCAGAATGTCCAGGAAATCAGAGAGTCCAGGAAAAACACATCTTTGGCTGAACCGTGCCAGCTTTGTGTCCATTTTTGGTTCATTTACACGTCCTGTTGAACTTCACTGGACGGAACTCACTCTACCGAGCAGGCACCTCGTAGAGCACAGGAAAGCCACAGATATTGGAAACGTACAGTGCTACAAAAATCTGGGAATATGTACTGTAACAGAATCAGATGAGATTGTTGGTAACTATGTAAACCTCATATAGTGTTTATTGACTGCAAGCAAAACAAAAGAATATGGCAAAATACAACTTATCCAGTGAGAATCCAGAGCCTCGAAACATTACAGTACATCTTAAATTGAATTGAAAATGTAATTATTACATTAGTTTGTGTAATTATATGAGATAAGACTATGCTGTTATCCTTACATGTGACATTGGTAATGAATAGAATTTATTTTCTATGTTACTGTTTTTATTATCGCCAAGTGGTTTATAGGAAAATATTAAATTCACTTCATAATAATTAAGTTTTATACCAAATGCAACAATTGAGGCTGTCATTGTGTTTCATATCATACATAAATTAAAAATAATCCATTCAGTATTAAAAATACATAAGAGAAATAAATACATATTCAAGCAATTATGACGGGCAATTAACAAAAGACAAACAAGCTTATTTGCTAACACATTGCATTTGCACCCTCGTGTAAGGACATTTCCTTGTTATAAAAGCAAATTATATTCCATAATTTCATTTTTTTCCTTGGCAAGAAAATTACAGAATGTATGCTGCACTGCAGTAACCTATGGTGCAAACATTATTTATGGAAAACTTTTTGTTCGTTCATGGTCGTGTGTCAAGTTTAGGCTGAAAGCACTCCTATTAAAAACACTCATAAAAATGGTGGTGCCTCAAAATTGGCAGTTCCAAAGTCCTAATGGACAAATCAAAACAGGAGCTATAACAATATATATATATCTCACCAGCAAAGCCTCCAGGAACCATTTGTTCCTAGCAGCTGAGCTCAACTCTGTCTCCTCCAGATTGTCTAGCTCCTGTGAGGTGAACAGAAGTTAAATCAGTCATTGTCATGAGAAGACCACTGTTTTCTTATAGTCAGCATGTTCTGCAATGTCAGTAGTGGTCCTACCTGGTAATTCGGCAGTTTCGTGTCTGTACGTGAGAGCCGGAATATATAATATCACATCTCACCACGTTGTTGGAAAAATCTGACTCCTGCACTAGAAAATTGGGGTTGACTGTGACCTACAAACAAAGAATATATGTGTGAGATGTACTGTTGAGCTCACATGCTCAAGAAAAAGATGCTGGAAAAAGGCCCAGAACACATGTTCATCATTCTTTTAACAAATGCAGTGGCATTCCACTGGCATTCACAACCACACAAATACAAAAACTGATGGTCCTTCACACGAGTGGTCATTATCTGTACTGACATCTACGTCTCTGACTACTGACATAAAACAGATAGTTGTGTTACCTTGAGAACGTAGCTCCCCGGTGGAACGTCAGTAATATCAATCCACTGGCAGTCAATGTTAGCAGCGTACGTGTCGTAGCAACCAGGACTCAATCCCTGTGGCACACAGAACAAGGTGCCGGAGTCATTACACAGTTCTCAAGACAGCTCTGTTCCATTGCCCTGGAGCTAAAATGGTAGATCAAAGTGGCAACAACACCAGGAGGTCTTGATTCTCAACAGGCCCACAGGTAAAATGTTAATATTACAGTAACTGTGGCTTACATTGTTTTGGATAAAATGATCTGTTAAATGAAGACGGTTAATAGCTCCTTAAGTATCTTGCTTTGGGTCAAGGGTCAAGATCAACCATTTATTCAAATGTTTGAAACAGTAACTGCTGTACTGCTGTGTGTGTGTGTGTGTGTGTGTGTGCGCGCGCGTGTGCATGTGTGTGTGTTTCTGTGTTACCTTGTTACCTGTGTGTGTGTGGTGCAGGCATACCGCCGGCGGAAGCCAGAGTCACAGCCTGTATCCTCCAGACAGAAGCTGGCTTTGTGTCCCTCCGCCACTTTCCTGCCTAGTGCATCCAGGAGATCATAGTTACTGAATGCATCCATGCTATGATAGTGCCTAAGAAAAAAAAGGGGGTGAGGGTGGGAGAGAGAGAAATGTATTACTAACTTAATATTATGATTCATTATCATAATTAATACTCACTCTTATGTATTTGTAATAATAATAATAATAATAATAATAAAAAGAATAATAATAATAACTCCTTTCACATTTTAATATCAACTTGACTGCTTCCATTAATCTCAGTCCAATCCTATCCACACAGCATCTGTGTGAACTACCTCAGCGTTGGTTAAGTTGTCGTTTTAGGTAAGTGTGAAACCCACAGAGGAAGCTAGTATTACTCACTGATGGCAGCTGTGCCATTCCCACTGGTGTCTGGGCTTCACTGGAAGGAAATCTGCTGTTCCTCGGTTTCTCACTCGCTGTGGGAAGCGCAGCAGCACCCTGTAGTCTATGTCCCTCACACTTGGTCTATATGCCGACCTAGAAATGGGGCATCACCATCACCATCGTTATCATCACCTCCACCATAAACATCAAACAATCAAACTATTCCTTATATTAGCAAACTAACATTTACAAAGACAGACTTTTTTGGATTTTTCACGCGTAAAAACCAGCGAGTTTTGTTGGAAGAGGACAAGTTTATCGAGAATGGTCGGATGAGGTCAGAGAAAGAAAAAAAGCAAAATAGCTAATTACAGGCCCCTTTTAATGTTAAAGATGAAAGTGAAAGAAGACAATCTTACCGTGACAAACAGCTCTCTTCTGCAGCGCACCGGAGCGCATACATCTGCACACGCTGAATATATGTACCTGCCTGGATGGAGTACGGGTCAGGTACAAGGTCCGGAAGACCTAAGGATAGAACACAGTGACTTACCCTAGATTACACCAACCAAACCAACCATGTATTTCATTACGCATACAATATATATATAGTACAATATAGCTGGAAAAGGCCCGGAGTGTTCTATCGTACCATTGTGGAAATATCGGGTGCCGTATCCCGTCCCAGGCGGCGGACGGCGCGTTCTGGGTGATGTTCTGGAAGGATGCGCATTGTAAAAAATATTATTTCTATGGTTTTTCAGAGGGTTCCGGGGATCATCATTGACCATGTCCTCGGTGATAGCCGTCTCGTCGACTGGCAATTCCTCCCTGTTTGCGTTCGGCCCTTGGAATCTCTGGGGGGTCGATTCTGGGTTTGAGAAAGAGTTTGGATCCTCCAATGCAACAGGAACGGATTCTGCGTGCAGGAATGCAGTTTCTTGATTATCGACAGCGCCTGAATGAGATGTCCCTCTCGCACTGTTATCTTCGACGGCGGGGTTACCTCCACGCCTGGGCACACCGCTACCTGAAAAGTCAGGCAGTATCCCATGGGTGCTGAAATTTGTCCTGTACGTGTACTCTGGTACATAACGGCGCGCCCCTGGAGGACCCGTGAGCGCTTGTCTTTGAGATGGCACCGTTTGAATTCTGGCTCCAGGCACACGGCTGTTTGCTGCAAGCATATTTTGCCTACTCTCCCTCCCTGGAACATTAGCCCCTGGGCTTGATAAATAGTTCGCTTGTTCTCTGGTTTGTCGCCCAGCACTTGTTGCTCCTGACCCGGCTCTTTGTGTTCTTCCAGAGGAAGAGAGTCGGCTGGCATCGTTTCGGGAACTCAGGAACACCCTGGACTGCGCCCTTGCCTGCACAGGTGGCTGATACTCGGAACCAGTGCTAAACAAACTATATACCTGTCCATTGTTTTGCCACTGGATCCTTTGCCTCCACTGACCCGATCTATCCCGTGATTGCTGCTGCTGTGCAATGATAACTTGAACTAAGCCGTACAGGACGTACGCAAGCAGCGTTACGAATTTTGACATTTTGGAGAGAGCTGATAAAAATATTTAATATTCTTAATTAGACTATATTACGATCATTCTGTAGGTCATATCCTTTTGTCAGAGAGAGATTGCGACGTACTCAAACAGTCTGCTTCCTTGCGTAGCCCGCATAACCTTCTGTAACTCTGACAACGTGAAAGGAGGCAGACTGGTTCCGTGCGTAAATTTATCAAACTGAGCCAGTTTACTTACGCATGCACAGAGCAAGGCTTAACTCATTGGTTATTTCAGCCTTACACAAAACGTAAAACTGTCTATACAAACTTGTGTAACAGAAACTGTGAACATTTCAACAACATTATATGATATTTGTGAGGTTTCCTGAATGAATAGTTGAATAATTCAACTCAACCGTAGGCTACATGAGTAAAATGACTACATGAGTTAAATCTACCCAGAACACTATGATAGGGATGTTGTTCAAGGCATGAACGTGGTACGAATTAAATCTTGAAATAGGCTACTGGTGAATTTCTTAATAGGTGCTTACAGACAGATGTTTTTATGTAACACGCCATTCTATCGCACAGGAACTAAACCAGACCTACAGCTATGAGTAAACTCCTAGCTCTGGAATATGCATGTGACACCCTTTTTAAATTCTTATATGGTTCCATGAGGGGAGATAATCTGATGCTCTGGTGATATATCAAAGGTATGTAAAGCATGCATGGTTTGTCAAAGTTAGTCAACAAATATTACACTCTGGGTTACTCTTGACTGGGAAACCATTTAGTGCAGTCATATTTGAGTGACTAGCAATGCTTAGCACACAACCCTAAATCATTTGTGTCATTCTGTGCCATCAGACTGGCATTGTGCTGTATCAGCAGCTTTGGCTATTGAGCTTTACTTACAGTTTTTTTCAACTGCTGCTTACACACTAAATCTTTTCTTGTCACACAATTTTCTAAACATGTTTTCTAAACATCATAACCCCACACCAAATCTGCAAAACCATACACTAATTCTCAGTGTTTGACTCAGTTTTCAATTGACTAAAACACATTTTGCAAAACACCACACACAATTTTCTACCTAACACACAAAAATCTAACAGGAAGTAACTTGATTTCGTTCTTCAAACACAATCCTTCAAAATGCCACACTAAATCACCAGTGCTTCACTCTTTCTCCTCACATCTGTAAACACTCTTTACTTTACTGAACACCATCCAATCATTGCCTTAGTATAGGTCTATGAATAGATGTATGGACCCTTTCAATCTGCTCCTAGAGGATTTACGGTTGAAATATTCAGAACCAATGCAGATACTTTGAAAATTACAGTAATCGGACTTTAGCTTACAGTAATGTTCTACAAAAAATTGTAAAATTTGTCTTTTTACTTTATTTTTGTTTGTCCCTATATTACAGTACCATTAGCTCAATACATTTTTCTGTGCCTCCAGAAATGCCTTAGGAACGCTTACTGTAGAATTGTTTGTTTCTGCAGTTGAAAGGGTCTATAGGCCTATGAATACATACTGTACACGACCCCCCCCCCCCCCCCCCCCCACACACACACACACACACACAAACACACACACACACACACTTGTCTTTGGGGGAAAAAATCAGTGTTTTCAAAACTCCATGTACATCTGGTGGTCACTGTATTCTTCTTTGCTTTTTTTCTTGCTGTATAATACTGTATTCGCAACAAATTATTTGGGAAAAATCACTATTTTTGGTTTCAATATTGCTTGCATTTTTACTGTGTATTTCACTTCTCTTTGTTGATATCGTAACTTTCACTCTTGTATGGAAATACATATAGAAAGCCTAAGACAGAAGAGCTTTAGGTTTTGAGCAACAGTGTGTACATGATGTATCCAAAATGTCATATTATGACAAAAGTGTTTGCAATGTGAGGCAAATGTTTGATTTAAAGATGTGTTTATGACATTTTGAATGTTGTGTGTCATTTTGCTGGAGATTTGAGGCATTTTGCATTTTGTGTGAGCAATTGTTGGTTTTGTGTGTGGAGTTTTGAAAAATAGACACAGAGTTTTGAAAATGTGTGTAAACAGTTGTAAAAAACTGTAATAGCCAGAGGATGTCTTTACGGATGTTTATTTAGATTTGATTAAATCCACTGAAACACAGCAAATATGGGCTAGCTGTATACCATGGAGCAAGATATCTCTTCAGAATACAAGAATGTGACGCACTGCAGGAAATTAGCAAAGAAGAAACATTCAGCAGACTTCCTTATATTTATTAAATGGCTTGTGTTTTCATGATGGAAACAAAAACGGCTTTCTTCCTCCAGCTTTTCGACTGCCTGTAAGACTTCCAAGAGTTTACTACATAATTAGTCCAGGTTTTCTGAAGAGGATTTCAGTGAACTGCAACTGTTTGTTCAGCTCAATGGAACTGAGGCTTCCTCAGTCTGCTGAGATGTTGGAATAGGCTAACCGTCAAAACAAGAACTTTCTCAAACTGATCTGGACTGATCTGAACTGAAGCACACTGATGTTATCCGAGAAGCACATCTCAGCCTGTTTCTCAGGGAGAACTGGAAGAGACTGGAAGAGAGGAGTATCCTGGAGAGAGACAGAGAGAGAGAGAGAGTCTCAGTTTCAGACGTCTGACACATCACCTTGTGCAAGCAGACAGAGCACAACATGTTGCCTTGATTATTGAAGTGGGTTGTGGGAGATACTCTTCCAACGGGATACTGCTATTGTCTATGTCAACATTTTTCTCTCATTCATCAGACTAACTTTACATCATGTGGTGGGCTAACATGAGCAGTGGTGTAGCAGACAAAGGAGCTGGATGACAGGGGGACCTGTCCTCAGGTGGATTTCTGTGGCCTTCCAGCCCACGTTTCTGGTTTGTCTGAAAACCGGTCGAAAGCCACCAGAGCCTGGGTGCTCTCACCCTGACCCGCGAGGGGACGCTGCGAGCCAAACCTCAAGGAAGGAGAGGTTTGCTTGTGCTGGCGAAAGACTTGCCTTAAACCCAGAGGACTGATATACTCAGACTGTGCCAGGTAATCCAGTAGGGGGGACTGTTCCCTCACTGTTGAAAAATGCCTTTGGAGTGAGAGAGGTTTCCTTCATCCTGATCGCCAGACATAGTTTGAAAAGAGTCTGTTTCCTGTCCTAACACACTTTGCATGGCTTTGAAGAGGTGGTTACTGAACCTTAGCGAAGTTTAATAGGTCAGCATTTATTTGCTTCAGTGCAGCCACATACAGTTTAATTTGTAGGTGCCATAAGCAAATACAGTTTATAACACCTCTTCAGTAAAAAGTGTTGAGCACGTGCATGTATGCTCGTGTGTGTATGCTCGGGGTCTCTGTCAAAATGTCACCTCACCTCACCCTTGGCGATAGCCTAGTTAGCCAATCAAACCTGGCCATTTCACCTTCAAAACAAAGCAAATATGAGTCATTAATTATTTTTGGACATGGACACTGAAACACTGATGTTGGTCCTGTCTGTGTCACTGTATAAAGACCCATTATGTACCTCATGATTATCAAGGTCAGCCAGAAGATGGCACTATCCTGCCATTCTGCTTTTAGGGACTTTTCAATGAGTTGATTTAATTATGGGTAGTAAAATGGTGTCAATCAATAAAACAAAAGTAATGACAGATGAATGTATACGATGGGCATTTTCAAATCTCTGCAATACAAAGCTCAATTTAGAAAGGAGTTTTTGCCTACTATATATGTCACATTGGTGTGGTCATAATTTTCTAAGGAAATTGCTACATGGGAATAAAATTCTCTCTCAGTTCACTTAGTCTAAATGAGTTAGCTCTCTATAATTTAATAAGCACCTTAGTGATTCACAGGTGGCTGGGGTGTATCCTCTGGGTAGCTGAGTCAAGACCTGGACAGACATTTGAGAATGTTAACAACTTACAGTGTGTTTAGGGGGGGGGGGCATTCCCTGCTCAGTGAGACTTTCAGCCTTTTGCCCCCTCAATGATCCTTTTCTCCTCACACAAGTACAAAAAAAACCCTCAATGTCTCACTCTCTGTGCCCATCTTGCCACATGATTTACATCACAACCACTCTAATTTGAAATCTCGATCTGTCGTTGTCCCTACCACACACACACACACACACTTGATTTAACACTACTGTTTCATTAGATTAGATTAGATTTAACTTAGTACAGAATTATCACCCAATAAATCAATGTGCTGGCAGATATTAAGCCAATTTCTTTCTTAGTTTCTTGTCTTAATACAGAAGCTTATACATTCTTTGCATTCCCAAGACATCAGCAAGAAACTCTGACGTGGATCAAATGTTGTGCCACAGGACACAGGACACCTGACAGCAAGCTCGGGTCAGCACTCAAAAGTCCACCCCGTCAAGTCTGAGAAATGATGCGACGGACATGCAAGCCAAATAGGGCAAGAGCACACTCACTACCAGCGGCTATTATTATCCAGGAACCCGAGTCTCTCTGAGATTAGCAGCAGTCACGCCCCCCTCCACAAGTCTCTATAAGAGCGACGCAGCCTTGTGACATGTTTGGCACAAGACACTACCCCCTGAGTTGGATGCTAAGATACAAAGTTTAGTCGAGTAAGTATGAATGTTGCATTGAGTATTTACTTGTGTGTCTGAAGTGTACATCAGTAAAAACACAACCAAAGGTCTGAATGCTTTATGTCGGTTATTTGGAAGATTGCTTGAAATAAAATCACATTTGCTTGACACTCCTGGCTGTTTCGAAAAAAAAGAGGTTGTTTCGATGAATAAAATCTTCCCCTTGTTTTGCTCCCTCCATCGAACTAATGTTTCTACCGCTCTGAATATTCATTTCATAAATCTAGGTATCCCCGGATGCTCTGATCTTTGCATCTTGTGTGATAAAACGAAGACGGTCTTTATTGGTTTTACTACAAGAAACCACAAACGGAATATACCTACCTCTCTCTTGTTACTACCGAAGCCAAGTAGAGAAACTTTACCCTACAAAGGAATACCCAAGCTTATGATATATCCTGAGGTCTGAAGGTCACCTTACTACCACATTACTACTGATCATGGGGGAACAATATGCCAGGTGAGAAATGAACACTATGTTAAAATGGACACAATATGTTTTCAAATCATCACACCCTTTGAAAGTCTTCAAGAAAGGACTGTACGGACATGTAACTCTCCAGCAGGTGAAAAAGGACAAATGATTAATAGCCTGTTAGATCCTTAGGGGGCATTTCAGACCAGTTGAGTCTTGTACTTGTGTGATTTTTGTAATGCCATGAGACAATGAACCTGCTGTAATTTACCATGTGTTACATAAAGTGACTGAATGAACATTGGAGTAAAATATACACCATTTGTCATGACTGTCAGTTGGCCTATCCACGACAGTCTCTTTCCCCCCCCAATTTTTGGTCAAATGTAGTGTTATTGAAGAAAAAAACAAATCTATTTTTCACTAACACAAAAAATGGTTACCCTATTTTTTGTGTAGTTACCATTTACTCTGTGGTGACCTTGTACTTGTACTTTCTGACATTCAGCAGTTACATTTCAACCACAGATTTGAAGTTAATTTAGTAGATAGTCCGGTTTTATGATTGCCTTGCTGATATCAGAAGCACACGTGACGACTTCCCTCGTGCAACCAAGATTATAAGAATGTGACCTACTTAAAGCGCATTTAATGAGTGCCTGACTCGTGGCTTGAAACTGTCACCCTTGCATTAGAGACTTTTTCAAGTGTTCTATCACACTCTTAAAGTAAAGTAAATCTATTTATACAACATCAGATGGTATATCAACATTGTTGGTAGAAAACTGTCACTGGGTTGTTGACGTCCATAAATGGGCAAAATTCTCTTGGGAAAAGTTGCGAAAGTGCATTGATTGGAAATAGAGCTTCTGAGTCTTGCTATTTTGCCAGAGTGACACCTGTTAAGCACAACACAAATGCAACATATGAAATATGTGGCAAAAGTAAGGATTAACATAATGATTTAAAACTCTGTTTATATTAGTAATTTTATGCCATTCCCTTTTGAGCACGTTCTTCCATAACTCTAGTGTTAATGGAAAGCCCCCAGTACTCCAGCTGTCATCCAACAAAATGGGCTCGAAACATTTACAGCTGTCAGTTGTCAGCTAGGCAGTATACTGCCTGGCTGTGAAACGATATGAGTTATGAGTGACATTGACAAGCCCTATGTATGATGTTCCCTGTGTAGGAGAACTCAGTGGGGCAAGCACTACCGTTTATTGATACACAGCACAGCTATTAAATAAATTGCTCTGTTAAATGACCCTGACAGAGGTGACCAGAATTCCTTTCAAGTGCAGTGATTTACTGAGATAATTTGGTTGAATCACTGTCCACTTAAAACTGACCATCAGACATGGAAAGATGTTGATCTTTACTCATCATGTATTGATACATTTTTCTATATGTTGCTTAATTTATTTGATAGTGATTTGAACACTGCCTAAATGTATTGTAGATTTGTGGCACTGCAGTCTATAGGTTGGACAGTGAGCTACAGTCTATATTGACTCCCATGAGTGTTTCCTCTATTTTTAAAAAAATGCACATGGTCAGTCGGTGCCTCCCCAATCGAGGCTTCCTTTTTGACCAAACATGGATGAAATGTATTTGCATATGGAAACTTTTCCACTGCCATGCAAACATGAGGTGGCACATGCCAAGCAGTCTCTCACCTTTCCCCCTGGCATGGCTCTCGTAAGGTGGCAATTGGCCTTTGAGTCCATGGTGAGACTGGGCACTGGTCAGGACACGTCAAGATCAGAAACATCCCGTTCTATTTAAAGCGCCCACTTTACCCTCCTGACACCGTAGGCATCTGGCCTATGTATAATCCACCCGCATGCCTGCCAACACCCAGCAGCCTCGCACAGCATGCCAAGAGTGGGCATTCAGGGCTTCCCAACAATGTATCACAAGATACTGCCATGGCGACCATTACTTTTTGAATGTCTGACCATACGGTGAGAAGTTGGCTTTTCACATTTACGCACCTCGTGCCTTGATGTCTTACTGGAGAGCTTCTGAGACTCTTGACATGACGACACAAACTTTGTCAGCATCAGTATTAAGTAAATAAATAAATAAATCAGTAACAGCATTATATAACCATGGGGATCAGTTTGATATAACCATGTTTATAAGGAAGCATTCATGGCCGAATGTAGGTTCATTTGACTTTTAGGAGATTGTTGAATGAAGAAATAAAGCCAACAAAGCCATCTTTTCAAAAGAAGTTGATAAAAAGCTAATGACTCAATGTTTCCATCTGTGTGGGCATCACTTGTCTTTCAGGTCAAATAAATGAGAGTTTTACCCTCTAATCACTGCTGTTGTCATTCATTGTATGAAATACAATAAATTGCAAATCAGTACGTTCCATCATAGTGCAACATATTTAATTAATTCTCAGAAGCAATGAAGTGGGTTGTTTGAATTATGATGCCTCTATTTTTGACTAATCCTCTTATTCACTCTTACTTTCATAACAGTGTTGTTTATATTTTGTTATGTTATTTGTTTGTGATCCAAGGCTTCTCTTATTCACCCATGTTCTGAATTTTATTTTTGAAGATGATGAAACCTTAAATCATGGAACTGTATGTTTTGTAATCATGTTGAGGTTGAAATAAAAACCAAACACAAGTGCAAATCGATTCAAACGTCTCTTTGGGTGGGGACAACAATCCTCCAAGCAAAGGTTTACGTTTATATGAAAACAAAAAAGTCAGCCTTCATGCCAGCTCCAGTACAGCGGCAGAGGTACTGTAAGTCAGTTAAAAAAAGTTCACAATACGTAACAATACAAAATCCCTAGCTTCTGTCTTTAGTTATAGTGAATAAGTTATCTTTCATTGTAGTATATACAAGGAGGTTCAATTAGATTTAGAAGTTATGTTTTGTTAACTGAAGTATGATATTTACAATTCTATACACAACATTTTTGGCCCATGGTCCCACTGTAAACAAGAAGAAAGACAACAAGAACTTAGTTCTTATCAGGTATCAAAATGGAAAAATGTAAGTGTTAAAGTTATGTGAAGGTGTAGTATTTTACCTATTAGCTATTCAACAAGGTGTTCTGAATGTTTCCAAACACCTGGCTGTAGATCTCATCTTTCGATTTCAAGCCATCCAGATATACTAGAGGAAAAAAAAGAATGTTGTTGCTATTGTTATTATTATTATTATTATTATTATTATTATTATTATTATTGTTGTTGTTGTTGTTGTTGTTGTTGTTGTTGTTGTTGTTGTTACTACTACTACTACTACTGCTGCTGTTGCTGCTTCTACTTCATCTTTATATCTTGATATGGCATTTATTAGGTGGACAACTTAAGCTAAGCCTTACCAATAGCATTGCAGTTGTTGTCCATCTCCTTCCTGTGTTTCAAGTACATGGGCCAAACATGGCCATCAAACAGGCCAGGTGGGTCAGGGACTGTGTACGTCCTTGAGCTGCAGTAACAGAGATAGGATGTGTTTGTAAACATACAAACAGAATGTCACACTGCACACTTGCTACCCATGGACAGATCTGGCTCAGGTTTGGTGCAGACGTGTACCAGGTAAGAGCAGGGTCAGGCAGCGTGGAAATGTACTGTATGGCACGTCTGCAGATGAGACCACTGTACAGTCGAGTTCCAAACTCACCTTCTTCTCCTCTTGCACTCCTCGTACGGAATGGAAATGTAGTAGCACTTGTCGTAGATCTCAGCCAAGGGCCTGCGAGAGAAAGAGAGCAGAATTACACAGTTACTGTCATGATACACAAAAAGCAAATAAAAAGCCTCATGTGTGTGACACATGTTAGAAAGAAGAGATCACGTGTGTGACGCCATGTGGGCCATGTGGGAGTCTGCTCAGGGGTTCATGTAGACCTACTTGTAGTTGTAGATTAGGAACCCCTCGACGAGGAGAATGTGCGTGTCCCTCTCCGGGTCCTCAGATAAAGGTGACACTGTCACACCGTGGGAGCGGGCAAATTTCACCGGATTCTCCAGCCAGCCTTTCACCGTGTTAACCATTGCCTCCATATCCAAGGCTTCGATGACTGCAAAGAATAGAGAGACAGAGAGCACAAAGCCTTGTTTTACACACACGAAACACTAAGGCGTGGAATAAACATCTTTGTTTATTTGGTTTTGTGTGTTTTTTTTTTTGCTATGTTAGTTAAGAATAGAGCATTAACAGTGTTACATTTAACAGAAAAATACTGTACATTACTGTTCTTTTTTCTCTACAGCGAAATCCGATCTTACCATCCCATTGCCTAAAGCCGTCTTCCCCGACCTCTATTTGATCTTGGGGCTGAAATAACAGTGACCAATAAAACATTGCTGCATTGTGTATCAGACAGTGCTGATCACACCTGGACATGGATAACCAAGCACTACCATACACCTGGCAAGACCATTGGCTCAAAAGTAGCCAAGGTCTCCTTAACTGCAGGTTTACTGGTTTCTTGATTGGGTTGTTGTCATCAGTGGTGTCATAGTTGACATTATCAACAAAAGGTGACTGCATTTAGCTCTTCAGGGTATGTAATGGGCGGTGAAAGCGCAGAATGGGTGGTGGTAGCATAGTGGTTAAAGAGCTGGGCTAGCATTCAGTAGCATGTGTTGTGGGTTCAATTGTGCCCTTGAGCAAGGCACTTAACCCCAAGTTGCTTCAGGGACAATGGCCCTTGTAATGTAACTGACATGTGTAAGTCGCTTTGGATAAAAGCGTCTGCTAAATGAATACATGTAAATGTAAATTTAATTGAGGCATGGCTGACACCAAATTCCATGGGAACATTTCACTGAGAAGATTGAATATAGAAAGTTTCTATTTAAACTTGAAGCTCAATACAGAGTCAATAATGGATGCATCTGTTCTTGAGACTTAGACGCATCCATTATTGAGTATGAACTTTTGTCCGAAATATGGACTTTTGTAAAGTTTATGTTTACGTTTGTGTTTGGCTGTCCAGGAATTAATCAGCATATTGTTTTAGTTATAGCATGCCAAATACTGAAGAAAATGAATGGAGACCTTCACATGTCTCAAAGCTGTTGTTAAGTATGGACAAGTAGGCTATCTTAATGAAGTGCCCTTACAAATACTTGACTTTTAAATCAATTACCCTCAAATAATTGACTTTTTAACAAATTAAGCAATGAATAAGAGCCTATGTGAAGGTCTAAAACATAAATGCTTTAAAATAACTGTCACATTAATTAGAAAACATTGAACTTCATCCTCTAATTAATATAACTTTACACGGGAACATTACAGAAGAACAGTGTGTACCTTGAAGAAGTCGTCTTGGTGTATTACACAGCAATTAGGCAATGTTTTCAGCAGTACATTCGTCAACGTGGTTTTGCCTCCGTTGGTCACGCTAGAATATTAAAAATAGTCAAACAGTCAGACAGTCATCTAAAAAAGGAAACAAATTACAACTGTGTTATATGAAATACCTGTAAAGTAGTCGATCGTAGGCTACTTACCCGCCAATACCAATGATGTATTTCATTTTGAAGTTTTGATTTGTCTTGGTCTATAAAATGCGGATAAAGCCGATGGGGCCTTAGAGAGCCTTACACAAGCTAACACTTCAGAAGGCTTAGGAATGCTTTGCTCCTGTCTTTCTGTTCCTCCAGAATCTCCCTCTCCTTACTATTTCATTGATAGAATAGAGTTCCCTCTTCAATATATAGCCCACTGGTCCTTGCGTCACGGAGAATTACCGGTCCACGTACTCAGGGCTCCAATGGGTCGGTTGCATGCCAGCCTATCAGAAATTCGAGCCTACTACTGTAGTCCAATCAACGATGACAAAGTCTGTGCTGAATTTGCATGAAGCCCACGTCCAACTTTGCACCTGTTACTTCTCGTCCTTCGTCAAATGCAGGTGGGTACTAGAATGCCAATCATACCCGCTTTAATATTATGGTTGAGGTTATCAAATAATGCAAATGTACAGACGTTATTTTACTAATATGCATCACAGATACCAATTCCATTACTCAGAGTCTGATACATATATTATTAGCTTGCTGTGACTCATGACTCAAGATTAGTGAAAACTATGATTCAATACATTTAATCCTTTCTGAAAACATCTGCTACCCAAGAATTATCACAGCAGATCATGAGAGAGTAGGCTATGAAAATGATACCTGTCATACAGTATATATGCTATTTAACTGAAGGCTGTAATGTAAAGATACATTATTATAAAATTCTGCAATATCATCATTACATTTCCAATGTGTAATTATAATGTTATTAGAATCCTATCCTTCTCCATTCATGTGTGGAGTTAGGAAAGTGTTGAAAGCTATCCCTTCTAGACTTGTAAGTCTAGAAGCCTAATGCATCATTGGTATGCAGGACACATAATAGTACTATGTAACACTTCTGGAAATATATGTTTCATCTAATATCTGTTCAGTCCCTACATAACCCATGCATACATGTGGGGATGTTACACATTTGAATGCACTCTTGAATGACTGCTTGTGATATTGGATTTGAATGTAATCATGTCCTAAACATGTAATCACACTCTTAAAACAAATGGGTTCTTGAAGTTGTGTTATTTTCAACACATTTGTTTTAAGAGTGATTACATGTTTAGGAAATGATTACATTCAAATCAAATATCACAAGCAGTCGGTTTCATGATCAGCTAGTGCTACTGTATATGATCGATACAATGCTATCCTACTAAGCTCTCTCCACATTTGGCAGAGTGCAACGTAGCTCACATTAAACATGTCAGTGGGATTGTGGCCAATGAAACGTCAATCACATTTGCATGAGGAGCACCCAATGGCAAGATTCTATGTTTAATGAAAGTAATTCTGAATTACAGTGTGAAGCCATCATTCAGTTTGCCCTCTGGAGGATTTGATACAGCAGTATATTACCAGCTGCCAGCGTTTCATAGTTGGCCCTTTGAGATGTCCAGCACAGGACTTCTGCACGTCTGGCTCTTCACTTGGCAGCCTTTTTTTTGGCAACTGGGGAGAAATGCTGTCTGGACAACCTGAGTAGTTTGACTGCTTTCCAGATCGACTCCATTAAATGACCCTTACACTGTGATTTGTTGTGGCCTTAGCATGCAGATTTTCCTTGAGCTGAAGAGGAATTTCCATGCTCTCGCTTTCTCTTTAGATGAGAGGAACAATGCTATATTTGGCACAGTGAGCGCGAGAGAGAGAGTGTGTGTGTGAGTGTGTGTGTGTGTATGTATGTGCGTGTGTGTGTGTGTGTGTGTGTGTGGCAACGTCACACGTCCGCCTGATGCACTCAGTAGGAATACTAGCCTGCCCCCTGGGCATGTGACCATACCGGTCTGGTCAAGAGCTAGTCAGAAGTACTTTCAACATTGTGTCCCTGGGCAAAACTGAATCACTGTGTATGTGTGTGTGTGTTGATTTATGTGTATGATAAATTTGCCCAAATTTAAATACATTAGATGAGAAAGAGGAAAGTAAGTGATACAGTGCAGGGAGAGGCAGAAAGCCCAAGACTTATTTGGTGCCTCTATCAATAATAACAACATTTCATGACATACTATTTACTATTATATGATATTATTTGGACAAAAGTGTCTGCTAAATACCATAACCATAACCATACAAAGTTTAAAATGAACATATAAAATAGTATGGCTAGACTTCCTGTGAGTGATATAAAGCATTTAGTTACAAAAATGACAATAATGTGATCTAATCTTTGTCTCTGTCTCTCTGTGCAAATATGTCTACTAGGATACGTGTACATGTGTGTGCGTGTGTGTGTGCATGTGTGTGTGTACGTGTGTGTGTGCGTGTGTGTGTGTGTGTGTGTGTACGTGTGTGTACACACTTGTACGTGTTTTCCCTCCAAAGCCCTAGGCTATTGACAATGCATATGAGTTGACTCTACTCCAAGTTCTTTCGGTGAGCTTTGTTGCTGTGACTCAGTGAGGTTTATTTGCCTTTATACACACCACCACCACCATTTACACTGTCTTTAACCTTCTGCTATTTATAATTAGCCATGGTCAGATATTAGGAGATGAACTTTGGAACCTGATAAGAAGAGCAAGTCTTGTGCTTCTAACCTTGCCGTCTGCCCGTGTGAAGTTCTCCATGACTTGTGAATTGACTGAAAATGGCTTGCAATACATTGATGTGGCCCACAGTCTTTAAATGTGTTCAATTTGGATATGGCCACCACAACTAAATCTTGTTATCTTGTTAACCTTGACATAGCATATATTTACAGTATATTGTTGGTATAAATATATTGTTTTTTTTCTTTTTGCTATGCCTGTTCCATTTATTTTTCATTTTTATGGTATCAGAAGACTAGAAAAAGACTAAATGTACTGAATAAAAAATAATTGTATTCATTCCTCCCAAGATGTAACTGTCATTGACATGTAAGACTTACAGTACATGTACAGTAAGCACCTAAACAAGACAAATTACATTGAACTACAACTTGTCATTTTTCATCATAATAGACCTATAAACACCTTTTGTATTGTTTTCTTTGCCAAATAGGCTATACAATAATTTCTCTAAATGTGCCTTAGATCCATAGCCTACTTGGAAATAGCAACACAGAACAAGACATGGCATCTCTTATGGATAATGAATGATTGCTGAGTGTGAAAAGATGTTTTCCTTTTGTTTAGCACGGGGAAACCAATCGAGTTTGGGGACTTTGAATGACAACTGTGATAACTGTTTTGCAAAAGGGTGTGAGAACTGTGAACCCAATGAAAAAAGAAAGTGTTCATGAAAACCAAGTGGATCTCAGATTGCTTAAGCAGGTCAAAGCAATTGAGAAAATCTGTAATAATTACCAACTTTTCAAATACCTTTTTATCTTCCAAATCAAGGGCAGTATTAACAGTATGCGTACAAAATCATCTGATACCTTTACTTTGGGGCAAGAAAAATCACACAGATACATCTGCAGACAGAAAGGAGGGCAGAGGTTAGTGGTTTCTGTTTGTATTGGTGTGTGTGCACGTGTATTTGTGTTGGGGTGGGTCTCGTGAGTATCAAGTCATAACTTGGTAACAGGAAAAGAAACCACAAACAAAATGCCAGCCTCAGGTGTATAAACTGTAATTTAGGATATCTTATGAGAGGGTATTAAATGCTGATTTGTATGTTGTTTGGTTTGGATTGCTTTTTGTTTTTGACCCCAAATACCCTGTGATACTGTACTCTAGATAAAGGAAGACAGAGTGAGAGTGAGTAACACCATGTGTGTGTGTGTGTGAGAGAGAGGGTGTGTGTGTGAGAGAGAGTGAGTGTGTGTGTGAGAGAGAGAAAGAGAGAGTGTGTGTATGAGAGAGAAAGAGAACGAGAGAGAGTGTGTATGAGTCTATGTGTATGTGTCCGTGAGTGTAAATGTATATCAGTAGTCAGTAAGTCAATGTGCGTTAATTCCAATTAGAGGATTTTCTGGCCGGAGCATCAGTTTATCTTTAAAATGGCATTCAAACAATAGTTTGTACTGATAACATGGATGATCCTCACAGAACCAGACAGAGGAACACCAGTAGGGTAATACACCAGATAGCCTCAGTTTTATGTCTCTTATTTTCACTGAATCGTTTTCAAAGGCCTCCTCAGGTAGTTGAAGCATTTGTCAATGTACAAGATTAAGAAATTAATTTTCACATGGCAAAAGTCTTACAGTTTACATACAATACCGCATTTTACAGAACACAACCACCTCATCTCACACTCTCCAGGCCAAGACACGTACTGTCAGTAATTCAACCACCAAACAAGTTAAGATCACTTTTAAATGAACTGCATCATTAATTACAGACATTGAGAAACAACCCTGTTACCACAATGAGTCTGTTTTGATTTGTAATAATAGTCCCTTGATGCTTCTGGTCACTTTCTACTAATGAGGTGCTCTGGACACGGCGATCTGCAGTGTCCAGGAAATCACTGATCTCAGAGACATGCAGCAGCATGGCAATGGACAGAGTTAGTTTTTAACCACAAATGTTACATTACAGACATGTATAGTACTGCACATGTTATGTTACAGAGACTTACCCCCCCCCCACCCCTCAGCTGCCTCATAGAAAGGACTTGACTAAATCAGTTGGAAACGTAATCAGGCAAGATTTAAAACAGATGCACAAAAAGGAGCTGAGCTCTGGGGTATCCTACGCAGTTTGGAACAAGACCAAGTTCTATGGTCTGGAAGGTTGTGAATCAGTCCATGGTGGCAGTGGGCCTTCGTTGTGCTCTGATGTGTGTGTGCGGTGAACATTCACTGAGCCTCCACAGAAAAGATGAAGACATTGAAAAGAGGAGAAGTTGGACACTTCGAAAAGTACTTTCCTCCACAGAAGATTGACCTGCACCTGAAGACCGTGCGGTATGGAAAGCATTTTTTTACAATGGAAAATTCATTGTAGGTCAGAGTTCGACAAGATGTGTGCCAAAGGGTGTCTGTAGGAAAGAGCTGGTTCAGTATAGGCTGACTAGACCACATGGGTCTTTTGGCAGTGAAGACAAGAATGACGATACAGTTGACAGTCAGTCACGTTTCCTTTTCAGTGTGCTGTCCATTTCTCCATTCCATTGAACTCATGCAGGACTGCTGGTTAAGAAGCAGGTGCATCTTCAAGGACCCTTATTTTAAGAAAGGAACAAAAATTACAAAACTGACAGAAACTGACACAAAAGCAGTATTGCAATGCTTCTCTACATCAGCACCAAGGAATAGCATTCAGATGTGTTATTAATATGATGTGAATCAGTTTGTGTTTCACCACAGGAGACCTATTTTTTCCACTGAAACTGATAGCAGACTTCACGTGCAAGGAAAGATGGTCATTCATTCCTTCCAAAGATGATCCTTCTCTCCACATAGTGATTAATGATCCAATCAAGAAGCTTGTATATGCCAGAGCTCCCAGCCTTCTCACAGACAGAACTATTTATGTAGGTTAGTATGTCTGGTACATGGACCTCCACTATTACCATGACTCTAGCTGAATGTAATCAGAGAAATAAGTGGAAAATTGCACTAGTTAACTGGAAGGTCTAACCACGAGTATTCAGTAATGTATAGTCTTGGGTCTTGGATCAATATTTCATATTATCTTTGCTTGATTGAAGTATATGTACTTATTGCATTTTCAAATCAATCAATAATAAGGCATTCCTGCCAGTTGTGGAACTGATGGCTTGCTGTTTAATTTGTGAGATGTGTGTCAGGGATGAGGTCGAACGTGTAGGCAGTGTTGCTCAACTTTACTTCTGGGTGGGACCTGCGGTAAAGCTTTCAAAGAATGAGACTGAAGGGTCTGACATACAGACCATCATCCATTTTGTCTGTGGTGGAAATGTTTCTGTCATCATATATTAAGGCACTGAATCCAAGCACTAATGTTAAACTATTTCATAATCTAAAGATACACTTTCAGTAGCAGATAAATGCTACTGATAGTTAATGGAGTGGACTACTATACTAATACTTAAACCTACAATGTGAGAGATCATTCCAAAGCACTTGTGAACACCACCTGAGAAATACTTGACATTTTAACCCTCTTTGGCGTAAATTTGAGATCAAAGAAATGAAAGAATGGACCCGGTCTCTGCAGGGCTACATTGGACATGTTACATAAGGCCCATGGGCACAAGGGCTAAGTGACATCCCCGTGATGCACGACCCAGTGCTCTGGACAGAACAGTGCGTGACTGCATTGCATGGCATTCTAAAATAAATCTCCCCATCCCTGGTGTGTGTGTGTGTGTGTGTGAGAGAGAGAGGCAAGCAGAGGAAAGGAGAGTAGAGCTGTCTGTATGTCTGAAAGGTTTGTATTGCAGCACAGTCCCATAAAAATAGCATTGATCAGTGGTGGTGGTGGTGGGCATAGAGGTTGTGGGGTGCAGCCACTCTGTGTTAAAGAGCCCAGCAGATGTGGGTTTATGTAACAGTAGAGAGAGAGAAAGAGAGAGATAGAGAGAGAGAGAGAGAGAGAGAGAGAGAGAGAGAGAGCATAGGAAAGTTTCAGGTCAGGAGGGAGGTGAGTTGCCCACCCCTGGCTTTTTTCTGGCAGGAACATTCCTCATATGGTGGACTGTTCCGGGGAGGCCGTTAAACTGTCGATTGGGCATCTACGGTTACTGCGCCACCAGGGCGGTGCTGCCAGTCTCACCACCTCTACGCCTCTTCACTCACCTTCTCTGTCATCTCACGGCGCTGCCTCCTCTGCCATCGACAGTGGACTGCCGGGAAATAGAGGGTATAAACAAACAGCACTTGGTCACAGTTACCATGACAGCATATGTACATGAATGTGGATAGATAGATAGATAGATAGATAGATAGATAGATACTTTATTCATCCCACCACCAAACATGCACAGCATAGACTTTACGCATGAGGTGTGTGTGTGTGTGTGTGTGTGTGTGTGTGTGTGTGTGTGTGTGTGTGTCACAGACACACAGTCCACATGCTCACCTCTCTTTAGTGGCAGATGCCTCTGGCTGCTGCTGTTCCCGCTCTGAACTGCAGCGTTGAGAGAAAATGAGAAACAAACAAACCAATGAGTGAATAAAGATGTGCTCTTCACTGTGTTGTATAACTATATAACATTTCATAAAATGTGGTGTTCGTGTTTCCTCTCCGAATTGATTCTGCACATTACTTACAAAAAGTATATGGCAAATGATTGGGAAGCATGCCTGTGCCCATCACAAAACCACACTGTTGAATATTAGCAATGCATGTCCAAACAGCAGAATAGAATATATATCCAGATACAGGGGGAATGATCCTGATCTGGCCATGGACTTATGCCCAGACCAGGCCGGCTCTGTTAGGGGGGTTGGCTACTGTAAAGACATGCCTGACAAGAATGAAACTTGAACTGAATGTTGCTTGCATGGACTTGCAGACTATTTAAAAAAATCATACTTGTGTAATACCAAAGGATGAACTAATGTTTTATTTACCTTTCCCTCTGAACCTTCATTCTCTCCTCGTCGTACCTGAAGGCAGTTAAAAAAAAAAAAACGTTAAGCCAGATGTCGCAGCGTCTGACCTTATCGTGTGACCACGACTTGCCTGACGCTCAACCCCGTGTTCGTGTCATACAATCCTCACCTCTCTCTTTTCTATCTCAATTTCCCCTTTAAGTCAATGGAGGGCAACCCCCCCCCCCCCTCCACTCGAAAACACACACACACACACACACACAGCTTTAAACCTCCTTTGGCATGTTTCAATCAAGGACATATCAGACAGATGAATAGAAATACAATATTTTAGAGCCCTAGAGACATGCTTCAAAGGTACTCCCGTGCGTCATTAAAATGATTAATTGTGGATTAAAGTACCCGACTGAGTCCCACCGCCGATCTGGAACACAGACCTGGCATGCTGTGCGTTTGCAACTCACTACTTGATCGCTTGCAGATGCCCTGTGCTCATTTGTTTGTCTACTCAGTGCCCCCTGCTGGTTGAATATACTCACTGCAGCACACACTCCGGGATTTGCACGTGGTCCATGGGCACCATCTGCCCGAGTTCCTCCAGGCTCTGCACGTAACGGATCTTTTCCATGAACTTCACGCTGCAGAGAGGTGATGATGATAATGACAAATGAGCTGTCGGCTGTGACTCACAAGAGAGATACAGACAACGTGAGAATACCAACCTATTTTACTTATAGGCCTACATGAGTAATTGGCTAGGTCTGTATCAGACAGGAGGATTATCTTTGAAAAACTAGGGTTAAAGTGATCCATTCATTTAAATAAAACTGAGATGAAAAATCTGCAATTCAAACACTGCATATATGTTGCTGCAAGAACATGAATAAATAGGCCTATCCTTTATCTAGGCTATTTTCAAACAGACACAAAGATTTGGGGTTTTCACCTTCAAAGAAAGAGGAAAGACGATAAATACGTAAGCAGACCTGATGAAAGGCCTTGAGATGGCTAGAACAGTCCGGATGAACCAGGAAGGGTGAGCGATAATCAGACACTTCAGATTCTTCCGCAACCTGAGAGCAGCACGAAAGGAACAAATGCAGAGGCCCTTGGAGTGCAGCACTCAAGACAAGCATAAACTCACTGCACCAAATAACCTTATCCTTCTGCCAGTCTGTATTTCTGTACATTGTGTGATTTTGTGCTATGCTTGATCAATTTGAATTGAAATATGAAGATTCTTAATGTTTTCTTCCGATAGTAGATTTATCATAGACATCAGTGATGTTTCTACATCATGAACAGTAGTGCCAGAGTCATCCTCTATTGTACCTCCTGTCAATCATCTGGTAACACCTCTTCAGCCAGTTGATGCCAGGCATCTTCCTCCGAGGAGTGGCTCCGTTCAGGTAAATAATCATGTAGTCCTCTGCCACCAACATCTCCAGGCTGCTGATAACGTACCTGCGTTTAAAGTTCACACCACACAAAGTATCAAACCCATGCAAATAACAATACAAACTGAGTGTGTATACTATATCATATATGTCATATATGCATATTAGCATTTATTGACCTGACACTATCTAGAGTGACCTGCAGTAGATGTGAGGTGCACATTTATCACTATGTGTTCTTTCTGGGTGGCTTAGGAAGGTGAAGAATACCATAGACTGTTTCTGAAATGCCATACTGATTTACTACTTACTGAATATTACATATAACTTTTCTGTCAAGATCAGTATATGAGCAGTATGCCATTTGGGAAACAGCCATAGAGCTGTTTTTGAGAGGAAGAGTGCCCTTACAGGAAGAGGTTCTCCATAATGTAGTGATAATCCGTACAGCTGCTATCGGGGAGCTGGCAAGCTGCAAACACGATGATAGCATTCAGGCCTTCGCCATAGTAACCTGAGTGAGAGAAGACAGGAGAAGAGGCACACATTCACAAACGTGCACCCACGCCCGCACACACACACACACACACACACACACACACACACAAACACACACACACGCACACACACATACACACATGACACACACACACACAGACACACATTTGTTTATGAGGTGTAGAAGCACCGATCAAAGGTTTATCAAAAGTTAATCCTCCAAAAACAAAAAATGTGTCTGCATCAGCACGGCCTTCTCCCCCTCCCTTATGCAGACTGACCTCCATGGGTGACGACGCGCAGATACGGCCTGATGGCCTGCATGTCAATACGCTGCTCCTGCTCCCCGATGATCACCGTCCTCCACAGGCGGCTGGCCGCCTCGGCCTCCTCTCTGCCCTGCCCCGCGCTGTCGCCCGGGGGACCCTTCGCCGAGGCCACGGGGGTGTCATCTGTCAGAGGGGATTTAGCAAGGCTCACGTCAGTTTCATCTTAATTTTGAGTTCTTTCCTGTATAAATCTCCTGTGCCCCCCCCTGCCCCCACTGAAGAAATCTGGCTGCATTCTTGCATGAAATTTGCTATAATTTTGTTTAAATTGAATTTGTTATTGCAGCTTTTATACATGCATCTTAACATATGCATGGCTTAATTTGGACTGTAATATAAAGTGCGAGTAAAGTTATTAATTGAATATCACAGATTTGAAAGGTCCTTAAAGTCCCTGTAACCCAAGAATAAATGTGTTTTGAGTTCACATCACAGAGAAGGTTGTCATTAACCACTCCCGATCAGATCAGATTTGGGTACTTGTGATTCTTCCAAAGAGAAAATAATCTGGGGATTTTGAATTTTGAATCACACCTGGTTATCACATCACACAACTCTTGCAGTGATGAAGACGTCTGAAATGTAGACGTTTTGCCCTACACAGTTCTGTAAGCTGACCTTGAATGGGTTTTGTTACCTTTGATACCTTAAGACAGCAAACTTTGATTTTTGCTACATGAGAGCTAACCTACTACTTAGTGCAAGTTACAAAATTATTATGTCCTGTTTAATGGTCTAACTCCACAATTCAGTACCACACAGTTTACAGTCTTGAAACAAACCTATACAAGGTGTTTCAAAACAAATCTCAGATTTTGGTTCACAGGGTCTTTAAGTTTATACTAATTAAGCTTAATTAATCTAAAACACCCTAAAAGAGTACAGTAGTATTGATTTTCATATACAATCCTGTTTATGTGGTAATTGTTATTGATTTAAAAAGGTTACCTAACTTCCCTGCCAACTGGAGACTGAAATATGTCGCAGTAACATAGTGACCCCTAATTGACCTTGTGCTAACCTTCCCATTCCAGTTCGTTGCTGTTGGTGATAAACTCCAAAGAGTCTGTCTCATCTGGGGTGTCAATGTCATCCACGTTGATGTCCAGGTCGTCAGGTGTCTCCAGGAAGTCATCAGACAAGATAGAACCTTCACTCTGGTCCAGAGACAGGTTCATCTCCGGGGCGATCAGAGTCCGCCGTTTCCTACGAGACGAGGACACCATGTCCTCTCCAACATGTAGAGGGCCAGCGGGAGCTGCAAAAGCACGATGACTATCATGGTCTCCAGCACAGAATAAAAATGTCCCTATTTATACCTGGATACTTGGAATGATCTACTCCTGTTGTTTTGCAAAAGTAAATGTTTTGAAACTGTTAATCTGCATTAATTGAAAAAAATGCCAGAGGATAGTTTCACACTCGCTGTTGTTGGTGGATTGCCAGGAAAAATAAAATAAACCGGAGACTACCAATGTTTACACTCCTAGTCTGTGTCTATATTTGGACATGCATTTGATTACAGTTTTCAGTGTGAGTCATGGTGGCTCATGCTTGTCTACTCACAGGTTGTGTTGTCTGTCAGGCCACATGATTCTCCATCCTCAGGCAGAGGCCTGTTGGGAAGGACATACAGAGGAGAGACTTTACCACAACACTGTTACCAGCACACAGAGGGACGAGACCGAAACAACCACGATCGCTGCGACCACAGCAAAGGACAGGGTCTTTACACAACACAGCTGGAGGGGAGAGAGACTGTAGGAACAAGCGGCTTGGTGACCACTGCATAGGGGTCAAGGAAACTCTAACTTGTGAGGTTAACATTTTACTGTTTACCGTTGAAGTTGATGAACTCGAGCATTGAGAACATTGTTTGTGTACACAGAGTTTACTAAAAAGAAAGGTTTTAAACAACTCACTTGTTTTTTCCGGTCACCGCCATCTTGCCAGTCCAGAAGTGAGTTTCTTTCTTTCTTTTTAGTAAACTCTGTGTACACAAACAATGTTCTCAATGCTCGAGTTCATGTGCATGTGTAGAGACCCTGGTGATACTTCAAAGTTTCATGTTGTGTTGAGACTTCTTAGTATATTAAAAATAGTGTCATGCATCAAAATAGTAGTGTCCCTAGCACTCCCATTCAAAAGGCCATTTGACCCGAAAATGACAATACGGTCAGTCTTAAAAGTGGCGCTTTCAACGTAATTATGCTTTTAAACGTTTGAATCAGGAACATTCACAAAAAGACCCTAGGTTGCATTTTGGCGAGAGTTACGTTTTACAGTAAATTGACCTGCCGTTAACATAGATTCAAGCCAGGCTGTTATTCTGGAACAGGGAATGGCCTCCAGGTCCCAAAGAGCAAGCTCAATGTCAACAGCCACGAAGCAAACGTCCCACATACAGTAGAGGGAGACACCATCATGTGGTTAGAAACAGGGGAGAGAGAGAGAGCATCATTTTTACTCAGATGTGAAAGATATAACTGAAAAGAGTAGAGCATTTGAAACATTTGAATCTGGTTTTTGCTTCTCTGCCTCTGAAGGAACAATAGCTTGGCGAGCGTATGTGGAGGACAACAGTAATTATGCACCCGCCCTGGGGCTTGTCTCACAGCCAAGCCTGTCAGCATGTGTGCAGAGAGAGGAGAGGGGCAGGAAGCGCACTGACATTCTAAATATCAGCCCTCTTCCCAAACACACACATCACATCTACACACACACACACACACACACACAGACACACACACAGACACATTCACATAGACTAGGCTCTGTCACTGGGAAATAAGAGAGGAAAGGATTTGGTAACAACTGTACAGCAGGATATGAGAAGGATTACAGTAAAGAACTTCAGAACATCGTTTTGGTTATGAACAGTTACATTTTTTCTCCTCCTAAATGACTGTTGTTGGAGCATTCAGCTCCCTCAGGTGAGTGTTGAGTGTGTGTGTGTTGTGTAAACCTCAGGTTTATGTGAGTGTGAGTGTGTGTGTTTTTGTGCTTGTGTGTGTGCTTGTGCATGTCCATGTATGCGTGTGTGTGTGTGTGTGTGCATATGTGTGTGTGTATGTGTGTGTACGTGTGTGTGTGTGTGTGAACCATGATCAGCAGTGTAGCTGTTTAATCCTGACCTACATGCTGTCTGCTTGTGTGAGGCAGCAGGGCCACACGCTGAGCATCAGGCCAGACATGGGAGAGTGATCTTCTAATGAGTGGCTTACCACATTCCCCCTGGATATGCTGCAATTCAGCGCTCACTGAAAAGTGCTAATTTTCTAATCCTCCGGTCCCATCCTATCCTCCTCCCTTCTCTCTCTTTCTCTTTTTTTCCCTTTCTTTCTTTTGTTTCTCCTTTCAGGAGGCTTCCTCACTGTCTTCCTCTGAAATGTGCCTCAGCCCGAGATGAAAACCAGAGGCAAGCTCTCATCTTGTGTGGTGTGAACAGAGAACTAACACTGGCGTCATTCCCTGATATTGAGTCCCAGGCATTTCTTGGCTCTACGCCTATGTTTGATTACAAATGGCATAGAGGACATTGGATTGTGGTTCTCTGCTGATTCCCTTTGGCTATAATAATCAGTGTTGTGTTATTTGGCCTCCCTCAGTTCTGAATAACTGGCAGCATCCCTCAGTGCCTGAACAAACATCAACTGAACACACAGGCTATTTTTTAATTCATTATAAGCAGCTCTCTTGCATTCATTTTGATTAATGATTAATGCTGTTCTGGTTACAGGCACTTTCCAGCCATATGCAATCCAAAATCATTCTTCACCCCTTCAAACATTAAGAGAAAAGGCTCATAATCTCTTATACTAAACCTCAAGGATACAACTGCATTCAGACATGATAGGGTAATTGTATGTATTTTGGTTGACACGCAGTAAGCAGAGGTGGGCACAAATACATCAAAAACTATTTTGTTACAAATTACAAATACTGGCTCATGAAATGTAACAAAATAAAATACAAAATACTGATGTGAAAAATGTATTTAATTAAAATACAAGTAATTGGTCATTTGGAAATACAAAAATACACAATAATCATGGTATACTAACAAGGCATATTATTGAAAATGTATCCCCAAGAGACAATAAATACTATTTTTGATTGGCTGGCAGGGGGCTATTAATTCTGTACATTGGGGCACTATGAAGTAGATCTGGTAAAAAATGTAATCACCATCCCATATCAATGTAAACAATGATTGAACTGACAAGCAGGCTTCGCAACAGTGGAATCAACTGTAACAAAGCAAACTACCCACCATCATTTTCCGTAACCAATGAAAGTAGTACAACAAATTGAACAGGTCGGCCTCTTTTTAAACTGAACTACATTTCCCTTGTTGTGCTATAAATGCATGCCTACTGGCAACATAGGGGATAAACAGAATAACAACCTATAAGGTGTCCCAATATACGGAATTAATTAACTTGGGAGAGAATTCCACTCCGGGAGGTCTTTGTCTCCGTCTCCATTATTTCTGAATATCAGGACACAAGCAAGTAGAAGAACGTTGAGTCCACACACCAGGTGTGCAGACTCAACATTCTTCTTCTTGCTTGTGCCTTACTGTCCAGCACCCAGTACTCAACTACTTGGATGTGCGTGCTGCACTCTTGAACTCTCATGCATATCAGGACAACTCAGAGGATGTTACTCCTTACATAAATCCTCATGTCAAATCCAAGTTTTAATACTGTCCTATAGTAAGAATGAACATCAGCTATTAGGTACTCAAGGTCATGGGGTCAAATGCCGTGGTCCTAATATTCTCCCTCAGTATCTTATCTGTATCGTTTTCAAATTGTAGTCTTGTAACACTTAACACACCTGACAATTCAAGCTCCTAGTTACTTTTTCATTTCTTTCAACTTCCTGACATGTTCTAAGGGGTTCTAAGGGGCTTTACGTTGTCTACAGCAGGGGCGGAGTGGCAATCGGGACGATCGGGAGTTTTCCCGGTGGGCCGGTGAAGCACCCGATTTGGTTCCCCCGGAATTCCTGTTTCCTTTACGCCACTGTTTTGAAGTTCTTGCTTGTTGCTAGGTTATCGTGCGTATTCACAGTGCTGTATTGCGTTTTCCGTGTTTTCAGCTACGGTAACCGACTAGAGATTCCGTGTAAAGAGAGGGGAAACATGAATTGTATGGGGAACAAAATCGGGTGCTTCACCGGCCGATGAGTCTGCGTGATGCTGGCCGGCCCATAGAGTTATTAAGTCGTCCGCGGCCATCGACTCGGCTGATGCACTAAGAATCTTCCGCGAAAATCTCCGAGATTCACACTATCAATTGGAAAAAGTCCAACCAGTATACCACTTGCTCACTGTCTATATGTCATTCATGGTTACCCTGCACACTCATCTCTCCCATGCTGATTTTTGTGTAGGCTAGCCTTAGTTTTTTATCTTAATTCATTTTTGTCTGATTTAGGCGTTACAGAACTTTCATCACAAATAAAAAATGACAATTTAATTTGTTTGTTTGTACTTAAATTAACGTAAGCCTAAACTAGAATGGAGCAAAGCCTCCTGGGAATGGGGAATGTGTTTCTGGTTTATCCAATGAACCGATTGCAGGTCAAGTCTATTTACAGAAATGTAGGGGGATAAATGAGCGGCCCCTCATCTAATGGCATGACCCTACAAACGATCAAGTTCGAGGAAAGCTACAGGAGTTTTGACAGTCGACGGATTTGCGTGGTTGCTTGCTGTTTTACATATGGATGGAAGGCAGAGAGAAAGGTTAGGAGCTAAAGCATTGACGTTATTGAAACTAGCACAAGCTAGTCTTATGTTGATATGTAGCCTAGGCCTAGCCTAATGACTAATTAGTGGGCCACTCAGGCTGATAAATGGTTTGTGGAACTCGCCTATTTAGACTTACTTTAATCGTTCTTGTACAAAACTATTCAAAGTGCCTGTTTTTTCAATTATTTAATTACCTGTGTTATTAGGTTGACATTGTCTAGGCTAGGCCTTTTTTTAAATTTACAGGCAACTATGGAGTGCTATGATACCCAGATATATCCTTGCACGATGGGTTGGGGGGGGGGGGGTGCCGTCCGAATTTTCCCGGTGGATTTTAGTGCCCCACTCTGCCCCTGGTCTACAGGGTGACAAAAATTGACATAAACAAACAAATTGGGTTTACACCCCATTTTGTTGACAATTTTGGCTCCCACAATTGACTTTTCTTTTATTTTTTTTCAACTTTACACATGTTCAGAGGGGATCGTAATATAGAAGAAAGTTGGATCTAACACTTTTAAGTTGGTCACAATGTGGCATACCACAGCAAGAAAAATGGAAAATGTGTAAACATTTCATGCTTTTCTTCCAAAATTTCTTCCAAAAGGGTAATGAAATGTTTAGGTCAACTTTACAGTTGAATATAGAGAATTGCCCAAAGGATATCTCCAGGCACCCAGCCTATTCTTAAAACCAGATTCACCAAGATTCTGGTCTTTGGCTTTATGATAAGCATTGCCTATTGTCATGGTTATACTGGGCCGGGTAGTATATTTAATTGAGTGATGACATTTTGGCTTATTTGAGAAGTATTTAAGTAGTTGAAATACTTAAATACAATCCCTCAAAGTATTTTGTTACAAACTACATTTGAGTTTTTCCAATCCTGCAAAATACAAATTACTAAATACGCTAAAGTAATTAAATACATATTTTAAATACATATAATTGAAATATTGCCCATGTCTGTTGGTAAGTACCTGTTAACATTGATGGTGTTAATGGTGGTGGGGTCTGTTCTGTGTGAACTCACCTACTGAAAGGGATTCCAAGAAATGCAACTGTCTGTGTTTGCTGTTGAATGTTTTTTTTCCTTTTCTTCAAAACAAGCTTTGAGGACTTTGAGCGTTCTAGAGTTAGCTTTGCCTCCCACACAGTCCTTTTATCTCCTCCACTCCTCCATTTTATCACCCTTTCCTGGTTTTAGACAAAAGTCTCAGTCTATTCTGTAGGTGGGCAGTCCTCTCTATCATGATTTACAACTTCCTCAGAGGTGTTGTAAAATGCATTCTTACTACCAGGTGCTGAGTAATACTGAGACAGAGAGCACCTCACGTGCTACCTGGGCTACTACAACCAGTCATAAACATATAGTATGTCTGTTATTGGTGGTTTGGTATTTAGCTATATGACACAATGGCTTAAGCATTGTGAGTGTAGAGTTCGTTTGTGCACACCTCCAACAAGTTTTATTATTAACAATATGGAGCTAATAATTAATGAATGAATACATTGGGTCAGAACTTCTGAACTCATTTTACCTCCATGCAAGAATAGGCTACTACTGTATCTGCAAAGTATCAACCAAATATGGGTGAGCACGATATGCCTATTTCCACAGTAGACATATTATGTCCTAAACACACAAGAGTGAGCATAAGAGTGTGTTAAGTTTAAACCCTTATGTCCCCTCTCATGCACACACACTCGGACGCACACACACACACACACACACACACGCACAGTGGGGATGGGTTGACTGGTTGGCCTACCGGGGGAAGTCCTCGTCCTGCCACTCATCCTTGACCTCCATGTTCTCCATGCGTAAGGTGGCCTCTGCTGTACCCATACCCTCCACAGGAGGTCAGGGCTGGGGTCACTGACAGAGGGAGAGAGAGAGAGAGATGATTCACATTGCTGTGATTTTATTTTGCTTATTTTGTAAAGTATTCCATTAAAGGAGAATTCCGGTGTGATATTGACTTAAAGTTAGTTGAAACATGATACCGAGTGTGAACGTATGTCTCATAGCTCATCTTGGCCTGTCCCCTGCACTCAGAAATCTGGCGCTAGTAAGCCGATGCTACCAACAGTTTTTCAATGGGGGTACCTCAGGCATCAGCCTAGCCATGCAAATAAATCACTGTTTTACACCAGTTACGAGGCTCAAAGTAGCTCCATACTTCATTGGTAGACTTCCGAGGGCCTTGACATTTAAAACGAGACATTGAGATCTTTGAAAAAGCACTGGTAGTTTATTTACAAGACGCTTTATACAGACAGTAATTCAGTGCACAGAATTATTTTTGGAATCTGGTCCCTTTTCATACCTGTTAATTCGTACTCGTTGCTCGACTTATCGTGACTAAATCCAAGTTTTTTGTGTTTTTTCTGAAAAACCTGAAAGAAAAGTGACTTATGCCATTGTTTTAGAAAGGTGATGATAGGTCTATTTTAAACAACATAAGTTGATCAGAGTGCTGCAGAGATCAACTCATTCCAGATGTTACACCACCACTTAATTTGCTCTGGTATCTCGGGCAGCTAAGTATAAGTATATATACTTTTTTGATCCCGTGAGGGAAATTTGGTTTCTGCATTTAACCCAATCGGTGAATTAGTGAAATACAAACAGCACACAGTGAACACACAGTGAGGTGAAGCACACACTAATCCCGGCGCAGTGAGCTGCCTGCTTCAACGGCGGCGCTCAGGGAGCAGTGAGGGGTTAGGTGCCTTGCTCAAGGGCACTTCAACCATGCCTACTGGTCGGGGCTCGAACCGGCAACCCTCCGGTTACAAGTCCAGAGTGCTAACCACTGGGCCACGGCTGCCCCAACAGTTACAACAGCTACAGTCCTATTCTCCTGTTCCACACAGAAGCGAAGCTTAATGCATTTGGGGCAGAGCGGTGAGCACTCAGCTCCAGAGAGACCGGGGCCTGATTTGTGCTGCAGTCAGACAATGGATCAATCTCCGCTGCTCAGTGGCCACTGGGCCGGTTCTGATGCATGAGATTGATGCGTGAGCGTGGCCATGTGGAAGAGCAACACACGCTGAGTAAAAGTGCAGCCCCGAGGCGCACGCTGACCAACACGTGGTGGACGAGCAAACAATAACGTGCCCTGTGCTGCACTGACATCAAAAAGTCACTGCCAAAAATAGTATCTAACATTAACAACAGCAACAAACAAATACAACACCACCATTCATTTAAAAATACAGTAGAGACAGTTCTACTTATTGCGCTGGTGACATTTGAGGTTGCACTGAATACCACATAAGATGACTGCATGACAACATTCAAGCAGTACAGTAATAGCACCTGATGAAATTGCAATGGAAATCATTTGACCCCTTATTTAATAATTAAGTAGTTTTTAAGTAGAAATGTGCATAGTTTAAGGTTGATTAAGGAGAGAAGCCTACTGAATTTACCCCTTACTTTTTTGATTTTCCCTTAATTTCCCTCCTTAATTAAGGTATCCCTGAATTAACACCTTAAAATATAATTAAGATACTTAAATTGTCCTTAATAACCCCCTTAATCACAACACATAAAGGGAACCCCTGACTTGACACGTAGATTAAGGGGTCACGCCTTAAAATGCCATTTAAGGTAAAATTAATGGCCTGTTTAACAAATTAAACTGTTTTAGGGATAATTTAAGGTAGTTTAAGGTTTAAGGTATTTGAATACATTTCATAGTGTATTTTATGGTCATTCTGTTATGCAAGTTCCTACAATATCCTAGATAATGCAAAGATAAGTCACATCACCACCCATAAGGCATGACTCCTATGTGTATATGGTTAGCATGGCATCAGGAGATTAGTGGAGCTGCTTTTGCCTCTGCAGATGTTAGCGCACTTCAGGGCAGATGCTCAGCTGAGTCTGAGGCTCACACAGCCCAGCAGTAAGCAGTTCAGCCGCACATGCTCACCAACATGCAGATGGCTTTCCCTCCCATATGTAAACATATGCACGTACACAATTAAACACACAGACACACACACACACACACATGCTGTCTCTCTCATACACAATAATACATACAGACACGCACACACACATGCATATACACAGACACAGAAATGCACATGAACATACACATGCATAATAAATACATGCATGGCGCATGCACACATTTCTGACAACCCTACATACCACACACTAACACATACATCAGATACAATTTAACACCGCTCTTAAAAATCACCATTTCATAGTGGAAATACAAAAGGGATGCTCCTTTATGTACAGTATTGCTCACAGGTGGACAGGAATCAAGAAAAAAACAACCACATTCCTCAAGTGCAGGACCGAGCAAAGATGTGTGCGCTCACTGGTAAGCTTGATAGTGAGGAGACGCAATTGGAGAAACTATATTGTAACCAGGGATATAGAGAAAAAAAAGGAGAGAGAAAGTGAGAGAGAGAGAGAGAAAGATGGAAGCCAGTGGTCATTAGAAAATGACAGATCCATATCTCGTGATGAACAGAATCGGACAACTGCCTGTGCTATTTAACCCTGATTAGAGGCACCAAATGTGGCGTGAAATGAGGAGCTGCTCAGAGAGGGCACGCAGGCCTCCTCACGTGGGCTAGTATGCTCCCACTGCGTCCCCATCTTAATCAGCCCACCGTCTGCACCAGCCCCCCTTTTCACTCAATTTACTGACAGAGAAACAAAAACATTACGTCAGCTCACCCAATTAGTGGGATTAACTCTCGGACCAGAGAAGAGGGTGAAGGCGTTCAGTTTTGCCTCCACTTTCCTCTCTGTGTGTTCTCTCGCTTCTCTCTTCATCTTCATCCCTCTCTTTCTCGCTCTCTCTCTCTCTCTCTCTTTCGAAATGTTGAGTTGGTGTCATCTTCTCTTGCCTGGCCCATACATAACAGTACATAGCATCCAGCAGCTTGTTTACATTGAGATCAGACTCACCTCAGCTTCAGGCTCCGTATCTCCGTATCTCCCTCTGCGTCGCCGGAGCGGCTGGTAGCGGGGGGAGCGGCGGGTAGCGGGGGGAGCGGCTGGTAGCGGGGGGAGCCCCTGGTGCCTCTCTGCCCACCCGCGCTGAGACAAAAGCAGGCAGCCCCTGGCAGGAAGTGGTGGCTGGCTGGCTGGAGGAGGGGGTAGTGGTAGTGGTGGTGGCTGGAGGTGGTGGTGGTGGTGGGGGGGGGGGGTCCGTTTGGACGGGAGCTGGTCTGCTCAGATCCGTACGCCTAGTTCAGCTTTCTCTCCACCACAGATGCCCATCCTCAGCCTGTGGCCATGGCGACACACTGCCCGCTCTGATGTTTCCTAGACGGCTCGCCGGTCAGCCTGCAGTCCTCCATCTCTAAAGTAGGGGACGTGGGTGGGGAGGATGGGGGGTGTCCGTTGCGTCGTGTTTGTGTGTGTGTCGATCCTCTCAGCTGCTGTGGTGATGGAGGAGGCAGTAATCCCACAGAGGCTGGGTGGTGTGCTGAACGCTACGCTGTGCTCTGCTGCTATTATGCAATCCCCACCTGAGGTACGTCTCTGCTTCCCACCCTCTCCTCTCTCCTTCAATCCCTCATTGGTTCTCTCCCTCTCTCTCTGACTATTTGTCTCTCACAAGGTTAACATTATCATTTTTCTGTTTTCTTCTTCAGCTAACATAAGCCAATATGTTTGTGCTTGTCTGTTGGTCCATCACTCTGTCTGTCAGTCTATCTGTTTTGCTCACACATAAACTGTTAGCATCAGGCGATTCATCATTTTCCCTGTTCCCTGGCAACAGCATCTCCCTGTGATTCTCTCTCGCGTGCACACGTTCTCTCTATGTCTCTCTCTCTTCCAGCCTCACAGGCTCCTCCTTCATTCAGTTCCCATCAGACCCCCCCCCCCCCCACACACACACACACACACACACACACACACACAGCTGCCTGACGCTCTAGGCAGTGGCAGCACACAGAGGGACCCAGTGATCAGCCCAGCAAGCCCTCTGATTGGCTTAACCATTCAATATGCCTGCACCTCATTGGCTGAGGTTGTTTACGGGATGTCTGTATTAAGAATGATGTCATCTTTTTAGCTGTCTTAATGCTGCCACGATATAGTGTGAGCCCAAATGACACCCACTGCTTAGTGAGCTTAGAGTAAAGACCAATGAAGTAAGATGCAGATGTGCATGTTGCATTCAATGGGAATAGCTCCTTTGCCTTGTTGTAGGTTACTATCAAATGAAGCTGAGCTGATAGATAAAGACTACCTGTCAAGAAGGCAAAATTATGTGCACTCTAATGATTATTTCTCTCTCTTTTGCTGCCACAGCACAGGTCTCTCTAGTGTTTTAAAAGAGAGAAGATCAGAAAGTAAAAGAGAAGAAAAGATGAAGAACATGAAAAAAGAGAATGATGGCAAGATGGGGTAACAGGGATCTCTTCTGTCATTAGAAGATCAGCCATGTTTGATGTGTAGTAATATAAAATAGACATCGGTTCCATGAAGACCAGTCTGCAAATTCCGCAGTGTCCTGGGGCTGGTCGGTCATGAACTAAAATGGCCAGTGCAGCTGAGTGCTTTCACTTTAATAGAGACTCATCCTCAGCCTCACTCATCAGGGGAAGCCATGTGGAACAGACGCACAACACAAAGTGAATGTAACTAACCAGTGACTGTTATAACCCAATCAAACAACATAGGGGAAAGTATCTGTTATAACCCAATCAAACAACATAGGGAAAATTCCTGGGAATGTAATGCAGTGTTTGCACTTCCTCATGGATATTTGCTGTTGAAATTCTCTGCAAATACATGGTGTGCAAGTATGTCACAGATGTAGGAAATGTAAGCAAAAATATTTAACATTATTTACAAATATTTTGCACTTTACATTACTTTATTACTTATACAAAATATCTGACATAGTCATGAATACACACTTTAGTCGTGGTTACATCAGCATAAAATCAGGAAAATTTATATTTAAATTGTGCCGTTTGAGAGCAGCACTGGTATACTTTTATGCTAATTTGCCACAAGGTGGCAGTAGTGATTTACTCATCACTAGACACAGGGGCTAAAACCACTACTGATTATAGGGGCCCAAGGGGAAAGACGGCCCTTGAAAAGTCTGGAATATATTTTTTTTACCTGGGTTGAGGAACACGGGGGCCCATCAGGACTGCTTATGCAGCGGCCCAGGTTCTTGTGCTACGTCCCTGACTAGACAGCATACCACACTGTATCTGCAGAATAAGGAGGAAGTGCATCTCTTTCTCCCTATTTTGAAGCAGTGCAGCCTGTAGAGCCATCTGCTCAATGCTTTATGATACTCTGTGAGCCTGTGTGCACAATGCATTTGCACAATCATTTTGAGATGTGTTTGTGATCATATCACTTATGCAATTATTTAATATATCTGTTTATAGAAAGAACATTTATTTTGCTGACAGTGTGTTGGTTTCAGGCTGAATCACCCTGTTGGTGATCACCATTGGTATGGAACCTGCTTTAAGTATTCAATATACAGTAAATGCAGTCATCCATTTACTACCCTAAAATGGCAGTATAACAGATGCCATGTGTGAGATTTTACCCCTATCTGATCCAGATTTATCAATCAATTAATCAATAAACCAATCAATCAAATAATCAATCTAAAATGACAGGGAGGATTTTGGTCAGGGTGGGCTCATTCTTCCTTTTGGGGTGCTTATACTGGCAAGAGGTCTGAGCCTTCTGTATCAACCAGAGTGTGTGCTATTTAAGGTAGTGTCTGGCACGAGGTCTTTGCATTCTGTATCCTGCCCTTGTTTACCTAGTGTCAACCCACAATGCTTGTTTTCCCAACATCTGAGACCTAGTATGGTTCATTGCAATTTGCATTGTGTAGCAACCCATTTTGAGCTTTGAGCGTTTTTATTTCACGGAGATACTGTACTAGTCTGGTTTCTGTCAATATGTCTACGCTTCCCTCATGGTGGCATGGTGGCAGACCAATCAGTGACGAGATGGGATGATGTTGATGATGAAGTTGAAAGTGGATGTGGTTAACAGTAGCAGGAATGCCTGCAAACATAAAAAAAATTGCAGTCGGAAGAATGTGTAAATGTATACCACAATGGTAAACACATTGTTTCTTGACTGCTGATGTAGTTTATTATCAGTTTGAATAGGTTAGGTAAAGTAGGAACATGAGGAATCCCTGATCAATGTGATTGGTTAGGCTGGGACAATGACTTCAAAGTCAATGCAAAGTCTACACCTATTATGATGCTAGGGTTAGAAACATTTCTCAATCGTGAATAGTCCAACAATGAGCAACATCTTGATGTGCAGTCTTGCAGCTCCTGGGCTATTTCTACCCATGGGGTGCCATCTAGTGATAGGCCTAATGTATGATCAACACTGTAAAAAAATATTAGTTGATTCAACTTAAAAACGTGTGTAACCTGGTTGCCTTGGAATTTTGAGTTAATTGAAAATAATACAATAAGTTAACTAAATGAGGCAAATAAGTTGTGTCAACTTGAGATGGCTAGTTGATCTGACAAATATGACCTGTTCCATCAACTAAGGAGTCATTGTTGACACAACATTCTATTTAGTGGATGCAACTTAAATTATGCATCATGTCAACTAACCTAGTTGAGTTGAGTCAACTCAAGTAGTCATTAACTTAACAACATAGAAGTCGTACTGACTAGTATTTTGAATTTGTATTGACCAAACATTTTACTTAATACAACAAGCTTTATGAAGTTGATCTAACTTTTTTCACATAAGTAACCTGGTTGCCTTGAAAATTTAAGTTGTCCTAACTCTTGCTTAAGTGAACATGACAATTGCCCTTTGCTATGCAATGTGTTAACCAAACTGGTTTGTAATACAAAAATATATACGTAAACATGATGTACAAGTCAAGAAGACAACATTTATTAAGCATATTCTATGAGCAACAGATTATATACAAAGATTTGTTGCTTGACAAATCCACAAGTGTGGTTGTGTGAGTGAGTGTGAGTGTGTGAATGTTTGACCCATCGACAAAATTTCTGTGCCCACCACTCTAGTTCATCCAAAACAATCCAGAAAAGGGACTCAGTAAAAGTCAGGTGTCTGTAAAAAGAGAAAGAAAGCATATGTTACAATTGACCCTGTCCATGAATATAATTAACTCAGCTTGTGTGACAAATAAAAGCAAACCCACAATAGCAGCCTAGAAGTCAGGTGCAATAGTTAGAAGTAATGGAGATATGTATTACAGTTGTGCTCATAAGTTAACATAACCTTAGCATACACATACATTTAAAAATCATCTGATCTTAATGTCGTAATTTAAAAAAAATGAGGAAAAATCCAACCTTTAAGGAACACTTATTTATTTACGATACATTATTCATTCACAAAGAAAATTGTTGTACTTAAAGGCTGGATTTTTCCTCATTTTTTTTTAAATTAAGGCATCAAGATCAATTTCCAAAAGTATCATACCTAATTGCAACACTGTCTGCAGAAGCTCTTGCCTTCTTGCTTAAACCACCTTTCTGATGCCTAACATAGATCCTCCCCCATCTGACGTGCAGTGCCAGCCTCTGGCTCCAGGCTGGGACTTGCTGGATGGCACCTAAAAAAATAAAACAGCAATTGCTATACATTATGTTATTGTTGATTAAGATATAAATCAAAGCATTACAAAATAAGTTGGTAAGTGAATCAGGTGTACAAACAAAAATTATAAATTACCTTATGAAGGCACCCTTGCCACCATCAATGTTAATTCTTGATTTGTGACTTTATTTGTGAGGGTTTCAGTTTCTGTCAATAGAAAACAAGATTTAACAAAATTATGATTATGCTCAGTTTGGCATATATTCAACACCTTATTTACATTACCACCAACATAATGGTAAACATGGCTAAACTTCATGTGATGTGCTTTGGACATATTGTATAAGTAAGTATAAGTATATATACTTTTTTGATCCCGTGAGGGAAATTTGGTCTCTGCATTTAACCCAATCGGTGAATTAGTGAAACACAAACAGCACACAGTGAACACACAGTGAGGTGAAGCACACACTAATCCCGGCGCAGTGAGCTGCCTGCTTCAACGGCGGTGCTCGGGGAGCAGTGAGGGGTTAGGTGCCTTGCTCAAGGGCACTTCAGCCGCGGCCCACTGGTCGGGGCTCGAACCGGCAACTCTCCGGGTACAAGTCCAGAGTGCTAACCAGTGGGCCAGGCAATGTTAGCCAACGTTTACAGTAGCCTATAGGCTATATATTTATTCATGATGCGCCCTTCTCAGCTCGTCTTAGCGGCACAGCATGTGGCAAATAGTAGGAACAAACTCAGCGGAGAAAGATATCAGTAGATACTTCTGGCTATAAATAAATATCGGGGTAAGTTACAGCTGACAATAATGACGGGTCTTTACTTAATGCTTTTGAGTTTATTAGATATGGGTCCATACGTTTATCTACTTATATTGACGAGATGAAGCCGTAGGCTATGTGCTCTGCTCAGCTCAAATCTACGCGCTACAGGCGATTGTCACATAGAATAGTCTATAGAACTGGAATGTCATATCAACAATATGGCCGTGGCGGTGTTTGTGAATAAGCCCTATTATAAAAAGCTACAATAATGATGATTAGTTTCTGTATTAATGCATTACATTGCACATTTGTCAAACAAATTAGAGTGTGCACAGTGACATACTCCATAGCCCTCATTGAAAACACACAAACACTTACAGCATGTTGAGGGCAGCAGCCATGGCTTCCAGACATAGTCAAGTAGCATGTTGTAATAGCGGGACAGACCGACTTTGCCCTGGTCTGTTGATGAAGCCCACTACAGTCATAACAACAAACAGACACATGAAAAAAGGGGATAAACTAAACACAGTAACAGACACAAATACATGCAAATAATGTTATTTGCTATTCTATGTGTGTGTGTGTGTCTGTCTGTCTCTACCTGGTGAGTGAACTCTTGCGGGATTCGAACTTCTTTTGTATGGAAGTGGCACACATTTGGAATATTCCAGAATGCACTCAGTGTTCTCAGGGAAGCAGTCCTCACAACTCACTGCCTGCAAACAGGGAACAGAGGGAAATTAAGATTAATAAATTGCAAAATACACATAACATGAAAAGACCATCACTGAAGCACTACTGCCCTCACATGCATCTTAAATGAACACATGCCTTGGCACAAGTCAGGTACAACCAAATAAGGGCTATGGAATGAAGAACATTTTGCCTAATGCTACCCATACATCAGAATACTTTGACAAGATTTGGGAAAGATTGGCGTTTTTTAACTAATGCCCCCCTTTCAAGCTTTACTCAAAAGACTACAATCTTTCAATAATCTTACCCAAATCTGGTCAAGTCTTCTGGTGTAAGGATGGCTAAATATAACACTATAGGTACCCTTCACAAACTAAAGATCCCTTGACTTGTCGGCATCATATTGAGGTAGGTCAACAACCTGTTCACGTTAGCCTACTTTAGTGGCTCCTAATGACCATGCAGGCTAAGTTATAGCTAGGTTAGCTAACGTACTCGTGCCTGATAGCCTTGGCCATTTCATTCAAACTAAAACTTTACATCCATAACGAAATCTCAGACAGACTTATTGTTGGATATGATATTACTACCATTCCAGATATTTCACACAATGGTAAAGCTAGTTATTGGAAAAGTTAACATTAACAGCTAACGTTAGCGATGTTAGCTCGCTAGCTAGCAAACGTTAGCTAATTCTAACATGACGGTTAACAAACGGTTTTGGTTAACATTAATGCTACAATATAAAAACAGTATTTTCCTAATTAATTCCAGTTTTCAATTGGCATACAAAAGTACTGTAGTTCTTACCTTGGATATGATGACGGCAGAGTTTGTACAGCTTGCAGTCAGATGCATGACAGAAAAGTGACGGTTGAAGTCACCACCACAGGCTCTGGTTCACCCTCACGAAAAATTACTTCGAGGTGCGGTTAGGTGTCTGCGCATGCGCCATTTACGTGACGCAGGTGAAACGGAGGTGAACTATGATAACAAGTGGATATGACAAGAAAAAATAAGTTGTACCAATTGTGTCATTGGTTTTCACCACTAAAACCCAAATATATAAGTTATCTGAACAACAGAGTTAAATGTAAGTCTACTTGGCTAAATATTACAAGTTAACATGACTAAAAGGGAAAATATTTTTTTACAGTAAAGGGACAATCAGCGCTCTACCCAAACTGGGCCTCGGGAAGACCCCTGAAAGTCCAAGACAGCCTAAAGGCAGTGACATGCTCCCGTGTCTCTGTCCGCATACGGCGCGTGATGAGAATTGCGAGAATTGCGAATTACCTTCTCCCTCTGTTAAGCTTGCAAATGTAGTTTCAAGCACAGACAAAAAAAAAGTACATTACATCTTCACAGCTACCCAACAATTGCGATTGTCAATTACGCATGTCTTTGATGTGCGCAAATATTCACGGTGGAGCATACCACTTGCTTAAGGCTTTTTCAGCTGAGGCCTTTTTCTTAAGACCTGGAGTATGGTCGCAGGCTTAGGGGCCTCAGAATTCCACGGGCCTGTGACAGTGTTTTAGTCACGGCGTAGACTTCAAGGCAGCGCTGCGACCATCGACTTACCTAACCCTAGTTCTACCAGAAAGACTCAGTAGACAGAATAGAATCAGTTAACAATTTAATTAGTAAAGGAACGGCTTGGATGCAAGCATGATAGAGTCCTGAATAGGTAACAGTCTTTGGCGTAGGCCCCGTCTCGGGTCCGTCCAGCGATGAGCGGATCTCGTCTCCTGCCGATGGATGAAGGCAGGGGCGGGGAGCCTACCCCCCACGACGAGACGGGGACCAACTGGTGGCGGTGGCTGAAGGAAGATGATGTGGTAGGCAGACCGTGCCCGATGGACGTGGACTGCTGGCAGAGGTGGCTGGAGGGGAGGTGGAGGGGACGTCAAAGTCGGCGTACTGAGAAGCAGAAGCAGTGTTAGGTGGTACATATTTAAAGAGCCCACTGAATTCCTATAGGCTAGCGCTGATTGAATGAGTGAATGATCAGATTGCAGGGCTTTCCCGAAAGTAGGCAAAGCTAAGATTGGCTGTAATGTGTAAGCTACACTACGAGTCTTCCTAGTAGAACTTTCGCTGAAGCTATCATTGCCTTCCATGCAGCCTTCCATAATTTCCGGTCTTTGCTCTGTTTTGATACATATGGAAAGCGGCATGAACTTGTTGATCTGCTTTTCAGAGCTTCCACACCCTATGTGTTTGTCACCAGATTTGTGCCATATATGCTTTATGTACTTGTGGACATTAAGTCACTTTATGTGACTTTGTTTTGAATTGGTTGTTGTACTACAGCTGAATGCTTTTTATGACTGCCGCACAGCGAAGCGGGACACTGAAAGACCAGGGTGCACGAAACTTGGTGGGCATGTAGATCCACAAGGATGACACGGAACCATTGTTTTGATCCGTCGAACCGTCTTGAGAACCGTAGGGCCTAGGATGACCAATATTTTTTTGTATGTTGGCCTCCAGGAGCCATGTCAACCCAATGAAAAAGCAAAAACGAGGCATTGTAATTTACAGGTATCTTTGTCTGACAGGTTCAAAACTGCACAGAATTTTAAGTGTAGGATCTTTATGACCCTCTGAATGCATGCCAAGTTTCGTGGAATTCCATTCATGGGGAACAATACAATAAATTAATATACTCATGAACACATGCGTCGCAAACACATACTTAAAGATACATGCACACACATGCAGGCAAACACACACATATGTAGGGAAGCAGGTACATGCACACACACACATAAACACACACACACACACACACCATTATCCCCCCACACACACTCACAAGCAAAAACACACACACACAGAGAAGCACGCATACACAAAAGAAAACACACATATGCACACACTAATTTATATACACCGAAGTTGCAAGAGTAGGGGATGGAGTATAGGAGATGGAGACTAATTGACTAATTGATCAGGTACTTATTGAGCAGAGAGCCTTTTTAGTTAAACTGCTTGAATCCCTGAGAGTTAAGATAATCTTAACAGCCCCTGAGCTGAGTGGATAAGTTACTGACAAACTTTGCCTCTGAGTGGAAAAACCTGAACAAATCAACACAATGGGTTAGTTACCAGGTTACTGAAATCAGGCAAAAATAAAGCCAGTTGCTATTAGTAAGGAATAATGTAAATACGTTTCAACTGGGAGAAGACCTCCTGGGTGGCGCAAACAGGTGGGGCCATGACCCACTGACACAGTGGCACCAGGGTCCAGGTGGGAAGGGGTGTGAGCTGAGGACATGGGTGGTGTAGGTCGAGGGGTAATCTGCTAGTCTATTTGGGGGAGGTGTCTGTAAGAACAACATTCAACTATCCAGCTTAGCTGACAGGAAGGTGTCTCTTTTTCCCCGTTAACTCATCTGGCTATTTAAAGAGTTTTTTGTACCTTAAAATGATGTTTCCAAAATCGTTTCAGTGGTTCATCAACTCGTAACAGGGTGAACGGCACTTCTGCATTCGCAAGTTTGACAGATCGGGTAGCGGATCTGTAGTTCGATGGAATGAGACATAAGAAACTACAAATTTTACTTGCTTCTGATGCCGCAATACATCATACTTTCATAAAATCATGCAACATACTCTATATACCTTGTCTGTGGACATCGTTATTTGCATAGCGGTGCTGGATAATCAGATAACGTGTGTGCGACAGAGGAAAAGTGCTTTGGTGTTGCTTTAAAGCCAGTGACATACTGTAACATTTGGGTGTATGACTATAATTACAGTAAGAGCTTTTTTCCCCCAAAATGCTACATCCATTTTTGAAAACATTAATAAGTCATGTTATTTATTTGTGTATTTCAGGTAATATCAATAAAAGTGTAGTTGTGTTGTTTCAAATGAGTAAAGATAAATAAAATAACAATAACCCAATTACAGTTCCACTGAAATTACAAAACAACAACAACAAAAATATTTAGGAAAATGCATTCAAATGGAGGATATCTTGTTTTGGAAAAGATCTCCTTAAATTGATCAAGGCCACCTTGCAACTTGTTGTCTCTCACTAAGGACATGCAAGTTCCTTGACTTTGTTGTTGATGTGTAGATGTTGTACACACAGCCTCATAAGATCATGTACAAAATAAGACGTAAGAAGATGTACGAAGTGACTAAAGCCCACGGCCTGTCTTGGTAAGTGGGTAAATCAACAGTTGCCCAGTTCTAACACAGGAGGCTTTAAACATGAGCTCATTATGAAGAGCATTGTGGGGTCAAACAGCTAGGTAGCTAGGTCCTCACATTTTGCCTGTTTACTCTGCCTCCTTCTGTCAGGTGTCATAGTCCATATACTATGCAAGAAAGGAGGGGTCATCGGGGTTAGCAAGACCTAATAGGATGTGCACATGGCTTCAGTCAGTGGGGTACTGCTTGCAGTGGCGGATCTAGAGATTTTGTCCTGGGGTGGCGAAGGGGTGGCATGAGGTTCCAGGAGGGGGGCCTTATGTGAATTTCTTTCTCTGTGTAATCACTATACAGAGGTAAGTACAGAGTGTAGTCTGTACTTAAATTATACAGTGTCAAAAAGCAATTATAGGGGGGTTTGGAAGTATGTTCCCCAGAGAATTAAAAAAATTACCCCTCAAATGATGTCTTCTAGTGAGTTTTGAGGGAATTTGGACACGTTTATAAAATTAGCCATCAATAGATTTATGCTACGTTTACACGTGGCCGGCTATTTTCATAAACGGACATTTCAACCTCTCCGTTTTCAAAAATAACATCGTGCACACCTGTCAGTTTTCAGAAAAGTTTTCCTTTACACTAACCTGGGTATATACCTTCAACAGCATGCCAAACCTGTACGTGGCAGTGTAACAAGAAGCTCAAGCCCATGTTAGCCAATCAGAATCCCAGAACATTCAAAACTCCATATAGTCCGTGAGCCAGAGGGGTTGGTCGTTACCGAAAAAGTGGCAAAGGCTACCATACCTTTTCTGAAAGCCTGGAATCTCAGCTTTCCAATGATGTATGATGGCCATCTGACAAGAGTAGCTGTTTTGAGTTATCACACATAATGTAAACTAAGGTTGAGAAAATAATGCGTATAAATCAAGCAGTACACTGACATAGCTGAAAATCTATATTTGACATATTGGAATATTTTATTTTGTTATGTTTGGTATCATTTTAAAGGGGAGACTTTCATTTAAATCCTTATGTGAACATTTTGGATAAGTACAGCCAACCCTGGAGCTCTTCAAACTTTTAATCACACACATTTTCCTGCCATTTCCGCCTAAGTCATCTTTTATCTTTTAATCCTGTGGCACCAGGGAGCATCAGAGAAACAAAATCCAAACACTGAAATACTGGCATGACCCTAAGGATTCAGAAAATGTATCATTTACCCATATTATCTGATTTGGAGGGGGTGATTTTCAGTCTTATATCAGACATGGCGTTTGAGAAAATAATGCATATAAATTAAGCAGAACACTGACATAGCTGAAAATCCAAAAACGGTATAACAAATAACAAATGAAACATTGATTCCCATGTTTTAAGGTGTGGTAAACCCAATTATGACATTGCCATTACTCTAAAAGGTCAAGGTCATGACCTTTAGGCATGGTCAATGACATTTTCGCACAGATTGCATCATTCAAGGCCACGACACTAATCAAAGTCTTTGTCAGAATCCTCATAGGAGGAATAGGATTGATTCTCATCAGCAAAGTCATCCTTCTGGTTTTTGCACTGTCTTGCATGGCATAGGTCAGTGCAGGCCAAGTTGTTGGCAACACACTGACATGATGGAGTGACACAGGCCCCGTCCACACGGAGACGCTTTTTGGGTTAAACGCACAGGTTTTGCTTCATCTTGGCCGATCGTCCAAACGAATCCTGTAAACGCACTGCCCGAAACTGCACCTTTTTGAAACCTGGTCCCAGGGTGGAAAAATCTGAAACCGTAGCCCTTGCAAGTTCATTTGGACGGCAAAACCACATACTTGCATATTGATTATGTCATCACCACAAAACAGCTGCCCTGGACTTGACACTTATAGTATTGCCTAACAATACTAGTTTTCATACATGACATTACCTGCGATTACACTCAGTAGGATAAATATCACAACTGGTGCTGCCCAGCGCCAATAGCTCATGACTTGGTGGACTGAACAGTGTTTTCCCTGTGTTTTCTTGATGCATTCTAGCTACTGTCAGTGACACGAGAGAATTAGTCAGAAGTTATTAGGGAAGTGCAGGGTAAGTTTAATTCAAATTAAATTAATAAAATAAAATTAATTTGTGTATAGTGCCGGTGTCATTCATTTATTTTACATGTCTTACAACATAAATAAATGCATTCATAGTCTAGTGAAGTCAGATATGAGCATACAGATATGAGCATACACTAAATGCAAATGCGCGATTTGATGCAGGCAAAAGTATTGACCGTTACTAATGAAGGTAGCCTATTATAGCAATATTATAAATGTGGCGACGGAATAGTCAAGAACTTGGGTAGGCCTAGCGTTTAGTAGCCTATGCACTTGCGGTGATAGCCAAAACTAATGTGAATCGCGGACTATCCTACGACCAAAGAAAGTAAAGTAGATTTGTACCTGTGTTAGCTAAATAAAGGACGGGACTGCACCCTTCACAAACCGTAAAAATGATTAATGAAATAGTTTTACAGTTGACTACAGTTGACAGTTCACTATAGTCCACACAAACAATTCTGGTTTCCTTGCACTAGCCATTTTCATTGTAGCCTATTCTGTCTGTTTGTATAGCCTACAGCGCGCAAGCTTTGGTCAATTTCTGTAACAGAAACAGTGGCACCTATAGGCCTGGGATATAAAGTAACGCGTTGAGTCGTGTTGAGATGGATCCGTTCAGATGCAAATATTCTTGATACGGTTCCAGGGAAGACGGAGGAAAAAAAGATCAGTTTGGTACGTGTGGACTAGCCCACAGTCCCTCTTGCATGAGCAGGACAGAAACTCAAGTACTGCTTGTGGACCAATGGAGACATTGAACCAGTCTATGGAGAGCTGCAAGTCACCATCTTGGTCCACTCTAGACCACCCATGCTCAACTGGGGAAGGAACTTCAGGGTTGTTCTCAAGGCATCTTCTCCAGATAGCACCTTGATAGTTAGCTCTGAGACAGTGCTTCCTGAGAGAATCTGAGCATGGAGGTAACTGCCAGGATTCTATGCCTTTCTTTGCACAAAAAAGTGCATACCTCATTTCATTGATGTTGGTGATTCTGGAGCTGTACATTAACTCCTGTGAGGCTGCATACTACAACTCCAGTATCATTGTCCAGTCTGCCCCAACCCTTTGAAAGGTCTCACAGAAGTTTTCATTCTTCAGAAGAAGTTTTAGGGCTGACACTTTACCACAACCTGCAAATGCACTTACAGTGTCTGTAACACAACTGACACAACTGTGAACCCAGACCACGAGTGAGTTGTGAGATGTTTATGTAACTGGTGCGATTCTTTGTCCCTGTCTTCAGGAACAGGTCACATGTGAGTGTGTCACTGGTAGCCAGGCTCATCACCAAGACATCAGTGTCATCAGACACAAGGATGACAGATTTGTGACTAGTCCTTGAAGCATGGACTAGCATACGGGTGGCAGCCTCTTCCTGAGTAGACGACAGGTCTGCTACCTTGTGTACTCCCTGTTGGGTCAGCTTGTAACACTGATCTTTGGTTGTAGTGTACAGAACCTTTTCACCGAGTCTTGTTCTAGACTGTTCTTTGCTCCACTCTTTGAGCAAGAAGGTAGCAAGATTTGTTTTGTTGTTGTTGCTTTGTAGGAATCTCTTCCATTGCTGAACTCTTTGCCCTGCAGTGATCTGTCTGACCTCTGTGCCTGAGTCTGCACCCCTGGCCACTCTCTCCATGTGTTTGATAGAAGCCTCATTATATACATCAAAAACAATGTCAACACGGGTGCTGTGACTTGCTTCAGCTAGCACAGTGGACAAGGCATAGTCTGCAATATCAGCAAATGTCTTGCCATGAACAAGTGCCATGCCATCTATTACGCAGGTGGAATTTAACGGCAATGATTCAGCAACACATGGGAACTTAAGCAGTTGCTTGTCAAGTGAGTATTTGCAAGTCTTCCTCACATTGCCATCTGGTGAAGCAAGAGCCCACGGAAGTGTTCAAAGGGGATGAGATAACACCTCCTTCAGGTTGAGCTGTCTACTCTGTGCAATCAGTACCATCTGGGCAAATATTCGATTATCAGCTTTGAGGATAACTTATTTATTCCTTTATTGCATGTATTTGCCTTTCCCTGCATTGAGGAGAACGTTTTCAGTTTCATCTTGGAGAGTGGTGCATGGAACTGCTTTGCAGGAGGATTACTCTCAACACGCTCAGCAGAGAAGGTTATGTAGGCATTCTTGCCAATGGTGTATGAATTCAGAAGGTCTTCAGCAACATCTGCTGGTGCTGTACTTCTAGTAGACAGAGAAACAAGGGACTCACCACCTGCAAATGGATTTATCCAACTAGAATCCAACAGATCCACAGTGCTTGTAATGTGTTCTTCGTCTTTGCCAATTCTGCTTTGTCCAAGGTCCTTGATGTGATGCATGCTGGGTTGAACACAATGCATACTGGGATGGACGCAATGCTTGCTGGTTAGAAATTCTGTCTGACTTCTGTCAGCCGGGGAGGGACTACGTAAACGTGATCTTCAGAGGCTAGCCGGGAGGAGCTACAACAGAGGGCAGCTCATCCCGGACAGACAGGCTACAGTCTGCCTGACGTGACTCGCGGGAGACATCGTGGGAGATATCGCGGAATGTTGTTTGCAATAAATACAGCAGAACTTTCATTCTTACTCATTAAAATGAACATGATGACTGACGAAATAAATTCTTATGATGTAGTTTAAATAAACCACTGTTGTCATACCGTTAACAGGCCTGCATTGTAGCAGATAAATTCAATATCAAGTGTTTCCCCTATATGTGTGTCTATCTATTTAGCCAACAGCAGAAAATAACAGAATATCCAAACGTTTTCAGTAGGCTAGCCTACCATTGTTGCAGAAATCACGTATAAGAAGGTATCCCTTCGATTTCTGTTTATTTTTGCATATTCCAACATAAGGGAGCAGCATGAGACTCCCGTCATAATCATCATGAGGACATTCCTCCCAAATGGCCCTATCACGTCTTTGAACTGACATCATGAGGGCGTGTTTCAGCTTGTGCAGCTCGTGGAAGGCAACTGCAAGATCTGTCTGCAGGCTAAGACTCCCGCGATATTTTAAGGCCATGTGACATGGTGTCACGGTGGTAAGTCCCTCCCATTGACAGTAAAAGAAATGGACGAACAGAGTCCGTCGTTTTAATGGGAGGGCACTGAGTCAAATAGAACGATTTTTCAGTTGGTCCCCCCAGTACTGCGCAGACTCACACTTAAATTCGTGACGTTAGCCATCGAACTGAATCTTGTAACTCATATGATAGATACACAGAAATTCTTCTCACACTTCCTTCGCCTTCAAAGTCATCAAAGTTAAACATTTATTTATGTATTATTATTAATTTCATCCTCACCAAGTCGTGTTAATGTTGAAGCTACCATACATGATCATCTTCAAAAACAGTCATGCTAAAACAAAACAAAAAAGTTATAGCCTTGAAGCTAATCTTCTTTCCACTTTTCCGACCTACAGTCAACCCATCGAAAACCTCTGAAATGATTAGTGCCGTTTTAAAAAAAATTAGGTTTACTTTTTTATTATTATAAGGTTGCCTCTGTGTAATGCTTTACCTTAACATACGGTCGTGTATGCTAGGTTTTGCTTATGAGTTACCGTCATAGACAGTAAGGTGGACTGAGCTTCTTATCCAAACAATACGGTTATCTCCCTACGGCGCGAAAGAGAGATTACGTCAAAGCTAGCTTCCCTCCAACCGAACAAGCTAACCATTCTTCTTACGGGTAACCAACGTTACGGACGAGGTAATGGAGTCTGTTTTGCCTTTGTAGTGTTTGTGTAGATTACACAGAAGCTACAATATCGGCACAGGATATATGTTATATGAAGTTATGGTATTTCAAAAAAATCCATTTGAATCCAATGAATGGACTTCTATGGGAGTTAGCAGAGAGGTGGTCCCTCCAGCCTACGTCGATTCTTCTACTTCCGGGAATTCGCCTGCCCCCTTGGTCCCTCCCCGGCTGACAGAAGTCGGACAGAATTTCTAACCAGCAAGCATTGCGTCCATCCCAGTATGCATTGTGTTCAACCCAGCATGCATCACGTCAAGTCAGATCTGCACAGATCTGCCTCAAGTCGAACTCGCCTATTGCCCGTGGCCAGAGTATCTTGCGGGCACAATTCAAATTGTGCTCTCGCGAGAACTCTGGATTTCCAGGGTAACTTCCCCTCGGTTTCTCTATAAATGTCACTAAATGCTCTATCACTGAGGAAATATATCCCTTATTTTCAAAGCCCAATATTAATGCTGCCTTGACAACGCTACGTCATGGCTTCGGTGTTCCAAAAAGCCTCTGTCAGAAGCAAAAATTCTAGAACAGAGTGATCCTCGTCTTGTAATAAATTAGGCTACACTGTTTTGAAATGTCAGGAAAAACCCAGTTAACAGTTATCTGCCCATGTCAAATTTTCAGTGTCATATTGCACAAAAAATCCACCACCACAGATCTTATAATCCAAGAGTCCACATAAATATAAAAGTCATGTTATGTTGTTTTGGCTGCCTAACTAATTATTAACTAAAAAAAAAAACCATTACAATGATATATTGAGAGGAAAGGGCCCTTTCCATAAGTGTGTTAATCAAGCACCATGCAGTCTGCATTCATAATAGGTGCTTGATTTTATGCACCTGTGTAAAGGGACCTGATGAAACCTATGAATAATCTTGCTAAATTACAAATTGATATAATTTAGAAACGCCTATGTCAAGATGATAATGCATTCCTTCTAAAATACCCTTGTATCATGATGACTGGCCATACTGTAATTATATCATAATATTATGTATATTATAGTATAAGATATTCTATATATTTGTCACACAGATGAGATCAGGGAAGAGGAAGAAGGAGAATAGCAATAATAAACAATAATGTCATATCAAACAATAGCCTAATGAAAATAAACAAATACTATAATATACAAACCATAAGAAACGCTTAATTAACTAATGCTAAACAGATATGAACAGATATTGCCTCTTGAAAGACCCAAAACTATAATTTTACACAGTGTAGTGCCAGTCAGATACCTTGAATCTGTTGAATGTTAGTTTCACATTTTTTAAGTCTCAATGTGTCCATTAGTTTACACAAAATTCACTAGAAGTCATTATTTAAGGGGTTATTTTAAAAAAAATTAAATGGGCTAAGCCCCGAATGTTTACAATGTCTGGCTCCGCCCCTGCTTGAAATACGGGAGAAACCCGGGAAAAACGGGAGTATTGACAGGTATGAGTGACACACACAAATAGACTAACGTTCACGAGCATGCCCTTATTATCTGACCTGACCATCATTGAAAAATTTGATGAGACAAAGTCTTGCGGATGTAAATAACTTAGACTAACAGTGAAGTTGTTGCCGGGTTAACTGATTATGGACTGACTATGGGTCTGATTATGGACTTTTTCGACTTGGTGGTCAAACTTACCACTTCGTTGTACAGACAGTTGACACCTTTATTTGCATGCACTGTGCAACCTGCTGCCAATGGTGACATTTCGCAGGGTCGCTGCGCTGATGGTGATGGGTGAAACCATTGTGAGGGAGCGAGCGGGTGCGGAGCGGGGGATTCTAAATCGGCAATTTCTGTTTGAGAGGAGTTTGGTGCGGGTTTCACACTTTCTCACAGTTCTCAGACCAACATGTATGAACGTAAAATATACTTAAAAAATATTATCTGATTTATAAATGGGGTGGCAAGACTGTGTCCCAGGGGTGGACTGTTTGTCATAATGCTACCTATTCAAGCCACTGCTGTGTGTGGGCATAAGACGAGAGGCTATTGGCTTTCAATAAGTTTAACAAGTCATCTGAGCAATGTTGTAATTGGTACAGTGGCTAAGGCCAGATTTTTACCTGAATCGTTCAGTTTTTGGATTTTAAGGAAGTAGCCATGCATTCTGACACTAAAACTGGGGTGCGTTTAGGCTATGTGTGAAGTTTGGACTGTGACTAAACCCTGCACTTGCCTGGGCTCAATCCTTCTAATTTGCCCCCTAGAGGCTGGCATGCTAGCAAGGAGGCTAAAACCCATGGATGCTAGCGTCTGCCAAGTCTCTTAAAGAAACATATGCTGCCTTTTGGGAAATTAGCTATTTTGTCTTCTCCTAGAGTTAGATAAATTAGTACATACACCCAGTCAGAGTTAGATAAATTAGTACATAACCCAGTCCAACACATTACTGTTGGCCTAATTCAATTGAGGTGGGTGGGGCCAATTATCATATGCTAAAGTTTTTTTTAAGGCATATAGTGATTGTTTGAAAAGATCCATTTTGTTTTATTGTAGTTTAACATTTTGCATCCCATAAAATGATTATGCCTGTCAATGAAGCTAATTTAAATACGTAATACCTTATGAGTTTAGCTCCATCCGGACACATTAGGGCTCATGCTAGTCTATGAACCAGCACTTTTAGGACACTGGCGAGTGCATTCAGCACCCAGTCCTTGGGTGTGCTTTGTGGTGGAAACACCAAAAGCTCAAGACAGGTAAAGTTGAGTATCGTCCGCATAGCAGTTATAATCAAATTCATGGGAGCAAATGGTCTCACCCAAGGAAGTGTGTAAATAGAGAAAAGTAGGGGCCCTAATACTGATCCCTGAGGCACACCTGTGGTGAGGTCATGTGCCCTTTAAGGTAGGATTTAAACCAGTCAAGGGCTTTCCTAGACATCCCAGTTCAGATAGTGTAGATAGGAGAATGTCATGGTTAAAGGAATTATCCGGAGTAAAATGCACTTCAGATCGATTTCCGGATGATTGGGGGTACATACGTTGAGTTGACATCAAAATTATGTCATTCGGATGTGTTTTGAGAAAGTTCGATTGTACCGTTTTCAGTCACAACTCGTAGCCTGGAAGTGAGCGGGGCATTTCAATTGCGCCGCTACAAAACGCTATTTTTGTACCTCTTCTACAGTTCCAAACAACATAACACTTACGTCAGGGGTCGGCAAATAGTGGCCCGCGGGCCAATTTTGGCCCGCCATTGATTCTATCTGGCCCGCGAGATGACGTTAATTTGCTGTTGAATGAATTTTTTTTTTTAACCCCATGTTTTTAAAAAGAAAAAAAGGCCTACAGCAATCCCATCAATTTCAAAACATTTATTGAGGTATAGATGATAGTCCTACTAAAGTGACAAAACAGGTGGAACATCCTTGCAGTTATCCATGACGCACAGGTCGGAACGGTATTGGCACGCGAGTGCGCGTAATCTTGTGCAAAAAAAAAACAACAGTGTCCTGTCTCCCTCTTCCAGTGGGCAAGGTCAAAAATAGCCTATGTTTCGTTAAATTAATAGGCTTGGCATTAAGAAATGCAGGCAGGCTCAACACATACCTCTGCTTCCATTCTTCTTTGTAGGTCCTGCATTCTGAATCAATTTTTCTTTTCAAGGCTTTTGACAACGACATTTTGCATCGATAACTAGCATATAGCAATGTTCAGCTAATCATTTACACGTCATCCAAAAGAATAATATTTGTAGCCTACACATTAGTTACGGCAAGTTGCTAGGCAAGTCGCCTGTTTCATGAGAGACGACAGGAGATGCAGCAGGCAACATAAAAACAGCGCACATAAGCAAATAAACGTTTTTAATGGAATTAAATTAAATGCATTTTAAAAGTTAGATGATGTTTATTTTAATATAATATAATAATTAATAATTTAAATAGTAGGCCTATAACCCCCCCCCCCCCCCCCCCCATTACAAAAGCTATGGCCCGCGATGCCATTGTCTGAAAAAAAATTGGCCCGGGTCCAAACGTAATTGCCGACCCCTGACTTACGTGGTAGTGAGTAGAGGGTACCTAAAGCCAAACCGAAGTATCCCGAGGTCTTTATAGAGAGTCCAGAATGAATTTCATCAAGCCAGTACCTTTCCGGAAATTTTGCCATCTTTGCCGCCACCTTGAGGGGAAAGTCCGTAGGAGTCTTATTGCTGAGTGGTTTGTAACACGCTCTGGAAATTCACAATTTCGTCGCCGTTTTAAAAAAAAAAAAAAACATAATCCAGTATTTCTTTCGAAATTGAAATGAAGTTGTATGGACTGGACTATGTTTTTTTTTTTTTTTTTTAAACGGCGACGAAATTGTGAATTTCCAGAGCGTGTTACACAGCAATAAGACTCCTACGGACATTTCCGGAAAGGTACTGGCTTGATGAAATTCATTCTGGACTCTATTCGAATGCTCGTTTGCTCGTTTAGCATATCATGGCTTGGACAGCTGTCAGCACCTCACCATCCCACCACAGTAAATAGAGAAAAGTAGGGGGTCCCCCCAGGGCTCAGTACTGGGGCCCTTTCTCTTTGCTATCCACACCACTTCTTTGGGACAGATTATCCATTTGCACAGCTTCTCATACAGCCACACAGCTTTATCTGTTCTTTCCACCTGATGACCCCTTGGTCTCGGCACGGATCTCGGATTGCCTCTGTGAAGATGCTGACTACATCTTCCCTGTTTTAGGACACTGTTTTAATTGAATGCACTTTTGCACATGGGCTGTCAGACTATTAACTGCTAATTGTCTGCAGGTGGGGTAATGGGTTAATTGGGTGAAACCCACTCTGGTGCCTTACAAAAGGTCCAGGATTTTGGTGTGTGGAGGAAGACTGATGTAGATGTGCAAGTTGTATGTGTAACAGCCATTTTAAAACAGTTTGTTAAATTAAAAAAGACTGTTTTCAACAAACAAATAGCTGGACAGAGTTTAATCTTTTAAAAATGCAAGATGAAGGTCCATATTTTTCACAGCCTCTCAGACAAATCTACATGGATGAAGGCACCCCACCTCCAGCTAAACCTCTCAAAAACCAAACTGCTGGTCCTCCCAGCTAAACCTACTGCTCCCACCTACTCGAATGCCCTCATACAGGCATATATGCTACCCCCCGACTGTTGCACTCTTCAGACAAACATCGTCTAGCTCTGCCACCGGCTCAGGTCAATCCAAACTTTTTTCATCTGTTGTTCCTCGTTGGTAGAATGCGCTACCACTCCTACTAGAGCAGGGACATCCCTCTCCCCCCATTTTCAAAAAACTCCTGAATACCCAGCTCTTCAGAGAATATCTCCTCTCGTAGCACTACTTACAACTAGTTAACTAACACTTACCACCTGACTTGACTGTATAAAAACAGCACTCACTGATTCACTTTTCCCTATTGTAATCTACCTTTTTGAATTGTTTTAAATTGTTCTAGAATTGTTGAGAGAATTGTTTTAAAAAAACTGTTTACCAAGTTGTAAGTCGCTTTGGCTAAAAATGCGTCAGCCAAATGTAATGTAATGTAGATATCCATCATGATGTTTTTGTCCCATTGAGATTTGATTTATTTTTTTAAAGTGTATAATTTTTTTGATCAGTTTATAGTAAGAGCTAAGGTTTGCTCAGAAAGAGAAGAAGGTAGAATAATAATTAATTGATGATGTAGGTAGTTACTACCAAAATATAGAATAATTGGCTTATTTTCTTACACATAGTGGCCATATTGGAATCTTACCAGATTATACTTGATGCCTCGTATATTATTGAGGTTGTCATGTGATAAAATGACTGTTCAAACTTTGAAATTGCTTTTGAATGATATTTCTATCATTAATAACAACAGAGATGGTCTATATTATCACATTTGGTATCCGCCATATTGGATTTCAAAATGGCCAACATCAAGTTTGTTGGGAAATCATGTCAATAGCTTCCTTGACCCTAAATAGACAGTGTACAAACAGATGACCTGTCTACTTGCTCCCAGCCGACCTACTTAGGGACCGTCTAGATAGATAGATAGATAGATAGATAGATACCTTATTGATCCCCAAGGGGGAAATTCAAGTTAGTCCCATATAGGATAACTATTCTGCATTGGTTTGGAGTCCCTAGGTCACATGGCTTGTGAGGTATTGAAAAAAAGGAGACCGTTCCTTATAGGAAATAATGTATTTTCTTTAAAATATTCATATAAAATACAGTGCGCATACAGTGGCTATAAGAAGAGGTGTGTCTTATTAGTCCCATATAGGAGAACTATTCTGCATTGGTTTGGAGTCATAGGTCACATGGCTTCGGAGGTATTGAAAAAAGGAGATCGTTCCTTATGGGAAATAATGTATTTTCATTAAATTATTCATATAAAATATAGTGTGCATACAGTGGCTAAAAGAGGTGTGTCTGATGAGTCCCATATAGGATAAATATTCTGCATTGCGCGCTCTATTTCAGCGCTTGTTTGTTGCTAAAGGAGGAGGACGCACAACTGAAACTGCCATGGAAGCACGAGCACCTACTCGTCATAGACGATAGTGGTGAACTCGGTGAACAGGGTGGTGAAGATAACGTCATACACCCGTGGCCGTGTTTGCAAGAAATGTTTCTGTACATTAGATAGATAGATAGATAGATACTTTATTGATCCCCAGGGGAAATTCAAGGTCTCAGCAGCATACATACAACACAAACACATTCTCTAACAGCAGAAAGAGTAATTAAAGTATATAATATAAAAACACAACTAAGCAATATAATAAGGACAGTACAAGATAAAGAATATGCTAAATACAAATTATACTAACTGAAACTTAATACAATATATAAAAATATACTAAAATACAATTTACAAAAATACAAATTATACTAACACTTAATCTAAATCAATTCTAAAAACAGTATCCACATAGTGGTGATTAATCAATCAGAGGAGCTTGCAATGGCAATGACTGAGGCAGGGACTGATCCTGTGATTTCCTGTACATAGTAAGGTATGGTAAGGTGCTCTGTGTGAATGAGTGACATGGTGGTAGTGCAATGGTGATAGTGGTCATGGTGATAGTGCAAATGAGTAAGACCAACAGTGCAACAACATTGTCTTCAGTCCAAGAAGAGTAAGACTGAATCAGGCCCGGGGTGGGTAATCGGGAGAATTCCCGGTGGGCCGCTTCACTTTTGGGCAGGTCGAGGAAAAAAATATTGACATTTGTCACGTTAGTCTATCTTTTCTTAAAGGGACACCAGGCAAGCCTGTTGCTTTTTCTCTACGAAACTCCCCCTCGCTCGGTCTATGGCACCAATGCAATGCCTCTGCATGGGTTGTAGCCTACGTGAGGGAGTTCTCCCCTCCCAAAAAGAGTTGGTTGGGTCCATATAGCCCGTCTTTTTCAAAAAGTTTTCTCAGATACGGATAGCCGAGCCGGCCCTACAGTAGACACAAGCGTCAGGAAGGATGGATGGTAGAAAGAGGCCAGGAGAGACTGAGCAGCAGATCAACCAGTCGACCACTGAAACTGATGAGCCCGAAATTAGTGATGAGGAGGCCATGACTACAGGGACAAGTAGAGAGGATAAATTAAAGTTATTTAATGTAAGAAAGAGCAATTACCCTACATGATAAACCTATATGCCTTGTTTGCTCAGAAGAGGGTGTAGTAAGGGAGTAGGCTAAATCACCAAACAACAATATAGCCTACCCATGCAAAAAACATGAAGCCTAAACATTAGTTCAATATGCCTCTTTGTGGAAGTGTGGGATAGGCTACATTTCAAAGGCTTTCTTTCTTTCTGTTTTTGTTAACTTGTGGAATAGTGGAATATTTTTTGTTAACTTCTCAGTTGAAGTGAATTATTATATAACCTTTACACATTTGTTTAACCATGGTAGTAATAAAAACTACAGAATAGTAAGAGCTGAAATGTTGGTTAATTTATCCAATTTCCACCACTATGGAAAACGTGGGCCGGTCTTGGGCCTGAAACTCCCGGGCACTGAATTCTGGCAACTTTGAAAACCAGCTTCTTTTGAAGATGAACAGACACCTTTTCAGTTTCAACTGAGACTGGCATATTAGTAGCTGCTGGACATAGGTGGCCTGTATGTGTGTGGGTGTGTGAGAGTGAGATGGTGACCTGAGGAGTAAGCCCTAGAAATGCTCATACCACATGACCAAAATGTTCTCCCTACCAGCAGGTAATTTTTTTTTTTTAAAGAAATAAGTTTTTTTTTTTTTTCATTTTTACCTGAAGTTCATACAAAAGAGACATTTCTGTTTCTGTTTTTTTCTTTGATGTCAGCTCTAAAAATATGCAGTTTGTTCTTTGAACTTAAGAGAACTGTGCCTGAAAAGTCCTAGAAAATAATGTGATTTTGATTTGATGAGTAAGACTAAGAAGATATGGGAACCCTGAATATGCTTTATGCTTTACTATAAGAAAGCCAAAATAAAGTTCACAATAAAAGTTCAAAATAAAACCGCTTGCTTTTTACTTTTTACTTTTACTTCAAATACTTAAGTACATTAAATATCAGAAAATTACTTTTGATACTTAAGTACAGTATATATCAGATACTTTAAAACTTTTACTTAAGTAATATTCTAAAAGGTAACTTTCACTTCTACCAAAGTATTTTTCTAGTACGATACTTGTACTTTTACTCAAGTATTGCTTTCTAGTACTTTATACAACACTGCATCTGAGTCCAGTCAAATATAGCACATTTCATACACAAAGGTCATTCAATGTGCTTTACATAAACAAAAGCAAACAGTAATAACAAATAAAAGTACAGAGGGGCAATATAGTCAAAGAATAGTTCAAAAGGTAAAGATAAAAAAAACATAAAACACACAAGGTAAAATTATTTAAAATAAAGAATAATTAATAAGCAAAAAGCAAAAACAAAAGTAGTAAAAAAGTAATAAAAGTAATATAAGACTAGGTAGAATAATTTTCAAGGCAGATTCAGAATTTGTAACTCAGCACAGTTAGCAGAAAGCATCTGAGAACAGTTTGGTCTTAAGTCTAGATTTAAAACTGGCTACAGTTGGGTCCTTTTTGATGTCATCCGAAAGTTGGTTCCAGAACTAAGCCGCATAGGAGCTGAGCTGCTTCACCATGTTTAGTTCTAACACCAGGTTTTACTGGTACTGGTTTTTCACCTGGGACCTGAGAGGACGAGAAGGTGTGTACTGCTGAAGCATGTCTGATAGGTATTTAGGTCCTGCTCCATTTACTGATTTATAAACAAGCAGTAATGCTTTAAAGTCAATTCTGTGACTTACTGGAAGCCAGTGCAGGGACTTAAGAATTGGAGTAATGTGGTCAGTTCTGTTAGTTTTTGTTAGAATCCTTGCTGCTGCAATGATTTTGTGCAAGACTAAATTGATCACACAATGTAATAATAATGAAAATAAACAAGCAACATTTCAGCAACTTTTTGTTGTTACGTAACAGGGTGTGAATATCTCAGCTGTGTAATAGACACTCTGAATAATGTATGCTGTTTGCATCAATGTATAGTTAGAAGTGGATGCTATTCGTACCCTGGTGTATATAGTACTGTATGCTATTTACACAGGGCCGGAGTGGGGCCACTTTTCAGCCCGGAAGTTTCAGGCCCAAGACCGGCCCATTTTTTTAGTGGTGGTGGAAATTGGATAAATAAGGCAACATTTCAGCTCTTACTATCCTATAGTTTGTAGGCTACCAATATTCCACTATTCCACAAGGATAGGTTGATACCCAGATAGCAAGCACACGTTGTCACAACGTTGCCATTGGTTGGCAGTGTCGGAGGTGGAATTTCAACGTTGAAACAATGTCACAACAACCGCAGCGCCTCAAGCAATTGTATATAGAATGTTGGTTTATAGAATGTTGGATTGTTCTGCGACAAGCTGCGTCAAACAAAAATATTTAGAGGATCTACAACGTTGAAACACAGTCACGCCAACGGCAGTCCACCGACTGGCTGCAACTGCAGCGAATGTCAACAACGCAAGATTTCGGGTTTTATTATTTATTATTATTATTTATTGCATTTGTGAGATAATTTTAGAAGTTTGTAAGACCTCTTAAAGGCCTCTTAAAACAAGAGGATTTACAACGTTGAAACACAGTCACGCCAACGGCAGTCCACCGACCGGCTGTTTGCAACTGCAGTGATCGATCATCTTAAACGTGCTAATTACGTGATAAATTATAAAACAATCTTTTTTAATACTACAAAATAACATTTGCTAAATGAACCTTAACTTTTTCAGCCATAGGTGTGTAGATTATACATACCTGCTTCTGTTTGTAAGACTAGGATATTTGTTTTCCCACATGCAATCAAGAAAAGCAGTAGCCAACTTATTCCTATGACCAATAAGTAACTAAGTATACCCACAGAAGTCACTGAAAAAGAGTGCATTTCCCAAATAGGTCAAGCTATCGCAACTCCAACAAAAAGTATACTATAGCTCACCCATTAGAAGTTCCACTCTAATGGGTATAACTGTTAAGCAGTTAGGCTATTCATGGTGGAACTGATGTCCAACTTTCTGGTTATAGGCTAGATGAGATCCAAGCACTAATCATGTAACATCAGATATTTCAGTTGGAGTTGCCCGTGACCTCACCATAAAATATGACTGCCATGGTCCAATAAAGTTTTTCTGATAGAAAATTCCTTATGTCTGACTGGGCATTATTTAAATGTGTATCATAATGTGCCACTGCAATTACACCTAATACAAACAAGTAAATCTTTGTATTAGACAAAGTTAATTTGTCAAATGATTTCAGCCTTCCCCCTAATAACTCACAATTTAAGTGAATGTCATCTTACAGTTTCATGTAAAGTATGTTTGTTGCTGAAAACCATGACACAAACCCAATGTTTACAAGCCCATCATTTATTTAATACTGGCATTTCACAGTATACGAGATCACTATTTCACTCATGAGTGAGTAATCACTTTCCCAGTAGCGTGCCATTAAGTCCCAGCCAATCTCATTCTGAGCTGCAGAGAGCACCTGAATGGACCAGATAGAAACAAAAAAATATACATTAGACAGAGAAATAGATAGCATGGATTTTAAAAACAAACAAAAAAGTTGCATTACATGTTTGTCACACTCATTTTACAATGTACAGTGGTGCTATTTAGTCAATCACCCTCTAACACACACACACAGCAACACAGCTGAAGGTGTGTGTATTTGCAAGCATGGATCAAATAGGCCAAAGGCACATTTACAGTGGTTTCTGTACTTACTTGGTGTACTTAAATAAAAATATTCAATGGAAATAACAATTGACCAATTTCAATATATGAATTTATCTTGTCTAGGTTCTTATTGAATTGAATTTCCCCTTGGGGATCAATAAAGTATCTATCTGTCGATCTATATTGAAAACTATATTTTGAACTTTTTTCACTGTTGTGTAATGATTGATTGGAAGCATACTCTGACTTCACCACAAGTTGTGTTGTTTGAAAGAAATATTCATGCTTTTCATGTTTTTAATGTTTATCACTGTTATAAAAAATGCCCAGCAAGAAACAAGTCAGTGATTGGTCAGTGTACATGTGGATAATGCAGAGCGACATACATGGCATGGTGCTGGTAACAACAGGAAATGGATGCTTCTGAAACAGAGAAATGATATTAGATTAGTAAACAGAGTGTGCTTTTAGAACATTGGATAAATGGTTGCTGATAATGGGCAATGTAGATATTGCATTAAAAATAAGCCATTTCTTTCTACAACAGTAGAGAACAGTTTTGCAATTATGTAAGTGCATACTGTGTGTGTAAGGCGGTCATACTGGTTTACTAGAATGACCAACATAACCTGGCATGGCCAGATAAATCAGCAATGTAGACCGGCAACACCAGCTAAAATGACTTGAGATGATACGACAAGCAAAACCAGCTGAATTACCATCGCAAGCTGGGTAAACCAGCCGAAGCTATGTTGTCGCATGAGTTTTGCTGGTCTAGCAGGTCAACCATCATAGGGTGGTCAAACAAGCTGGTCAACCAGCAAACCACCTTAAGCTGGTCAGGCTGTTTTTTTTCAGCAGGGTAGCCCTGACTGTAGCCTATAGCCCTGGTCCCTTGTCGGACCTCATAGTTCAGCAGTTAGCCTACACATCAGATGTATGGAATAATGAACACAGTATGCCAGGCTGTGACAAGTAAATACAAACGTTGTTGACATGTCACGCAGTTTCTAAGCTAAAACATCGCCTCACTATCCGCTAGCTGCCTGTGCCCTGAATACACGGCAGAAAAACAGTCTGTGTTGTGTTACGCTGGTAACAGGAAACAGATGCTACTGAAACAGAGAAATTATATATTAGTAAACAGAATGTGCCTTTGGAACATTGGATGAATGGTTGCTGATAATGGGCAATGTAAATATTGCATTAGAGATAAGACATTTCTTTCTACAATAGTAGAGAACACTTTTGCAATTATGTAAGCGCATACTGTGTAACCTGAAAACTGTTGCACTGATTAAAAAAACAAAAAAACAATGTAATTGATCTCAGCTGGTATTTTGTCTATAATGGAGTGGAATGGAAATTTCTAAGTGATCCCAAACTTTGGTAGCCTAGAAATCTAGACGCACCCTAGCGGCCAAGGTGATGTAATTTGCTGCCAGGGTAGTCTAGCAACTCTCCGTTGGCTTGCGAGTTGGAAAAATTCAACTTCAGTCAGGCCAATCACATCGTGTATAGAATCAGTAAGCGGACTTAACATAATGATGGCATAGTTGCGACTGTTCTGCGTGAATTCCCTGCTACTTGAAAACAAAGAAGATGGATGCTGCTGCTGGCGAACAGCGTGACACGAGTTAAGCTTTGTTTAAATTGGCAAAAGTTTGAACAACTAGCTCCGCTGGTGGGAAAATGCATGGTTGTAGCACTATCCTATTGCGTGCAGAGGGAATTTGAAAGACAACCGTTTATCCCGCCCCTTGGACTGAGCACTGCGAATGGTCCTACATCAAGATGTGAGGTCTGGCTCATCAGGCTAAAACTTTGGTAGTGCATGTTTACAAGAATTCCCCTCACAACTCCAAGCATACAGACAGTGTCTTCATCATCCTCAGCCTCCATTGAAGAACATAAGACAGGTGAGTGTGCCTCCAGTGTCAACACACACAATCTGACATCTCATAGCTCATAGGACTACTGATGTGTGTGTGTCTGGGGGTGTAATATAGTTACCTTCAAGGAAATAAAGCCCTCATAAGTACATTTTTCCAGAGTCTGAAAGCACACACACACACACACACACACAGAGAGAGTAGGAGAAAAAAACTGTAGGCTACACTACACATTACAGGTTAAAAGGTCCACTGTGTTCATCAACAATATAGAACATATAGGTTGCTCTCGTGCTTATGATGTAACACACACACCTGCGCGCGTATGAATAAAAGTTAACTGAAATCAACTGATTTTCAATTCACCTGGGATCGCCAACGACAGACTTTGGTCTAACATTAGACACTGTGGTGTTTTGGTCAACATTCAGGTAAAGTAGTGGTTATAAGGTCACTTTCAAGACCGCAACACCATAAACCAAGAACGATAACTGTGTAAATTAGCGTTAGTCGGATTCGCTCGCTAAAGTTAGCTGAAAACGGTTATGTTAACGTTAGCTATATCGCTAGCTGCTATAGCTTGCTTGATGCTAACAGTTATCTAGTAAACTTTACGCTATTGTCTGTCACAATAATGGCAGAGAGCAACAAATTGCTATCAAAAAGGTCTTTAAGACGGCATACAAAAAAAAATACAGAGGCCATTGTCTCTATGCTACAATCACTTAATGTGGAAAAAGTTAGCGTTACTCACGACTCCGACTGCTCCGACCATGGCTCCGACTCCTACATGTCAGGGACGGAAACGTTAGACAGCTGTGATGGAGGAGACTGGTGTAACGTTAGTACTAGCTCTAGTTTAGAGGACATAAGCGCCACCTGTGGTCTGGAGGAAATCCAAAATATCGATTACTGTATGCAAGACGAGGACTTTGACATTGACATTGACAGTCCTGATGAGGAATATGACAACATTAAATTACGTGACGATTTAAAGGCGTGGGCAGTGGAAACAAACACACCAATCAGCCATCTTTCAAGTCTTCTTGCTGTCCTTAACAAACACCTGCCCGATGCAGATCTCCCAAAAGATGGTCGGACACTTTTGTCAACTCCTAAAAGCATAGAGGTGGAAGAAAAAGCAGGGGGCTCCATGCACTATTTTGGATTAGCTAAAGGTGTATTGGTGAGGATGCAGGACAGTCCCACCCTAACAATCGCTCAAACACTCCACCTGCAAATCAATATTGATGGCATGCCACTTTTTAAAAGTAGCAATAACCAATTCTGGCCAATATTGGCATTAATTGAAGAAGACCCAGACCAAATTCCCTTCGTTGTGGCATTATACTCTGGGTTTAAAAAACCATCAAATTTGGCAGAGTATCTCTCCGATTTTGTGGAGGAGATGTCAGTCATCTCCTCAAGTGGTGTTATGTACCAACAAAATCACAAAATAATCATTTCGGCCTTTGTATGCGATGCACCAGCAAGAGCATTCCTCAAAAACATAAAATATCATAATTCGTATTACGGCTGCGAGAGGTGTGTTCAGGAGGGTGTTTGGTGCAATAACAGATTAAACTTCCCTGAGACAATGGCGGCACCACGTACAGACGAGAGCTTTAAGGCCAAATTACAAAGTGATCACCACAAGGATGGTGAAAGTCCCCTCACTGACATCAACATTGGCATGGTCTCCCAATTTGTGCTCGATTACATGCACTTAGTGTGTTTGGGAGTAGTGAGAAAGCTCATTTGGTTGTGGATGCGAGGCCCACTACCCACAAGAATTGGCAACCGAACAATAACATCAATATCACAAAAAATAGTGGAACTTGGAAAAAGCTTGCCAAAAGAGTTCAATAGAAGAGGGAGATCCCTAACAGAGGTGGACCGTTGGAAAGCAACTGAATTTCGGACATTTCTTTTGTATACGGGTCCCATTGCTCTCAAAAACGAACTGCCTGATGTTATGTACGATCACTTCCTCCTTCTGCATGTGGGCATAACCATTCTATGCAGCCCACAGCTGTCAAAAACATACTGTGATTACGCCGAGAAGGTGATCAGAGTCTTTGTCCAAAACTTCTCTGTGATTTATGGCGATTTCATTGTGTACAATGTCCATAGCTTAATCCACCTGGCAGACGATGTCAGAAAATTTGGCCCCTTGCAGAGAATTTCTGCCTTTCCTTTCGAAAACTTTCTGCATCAACTGAAAAGAAAGATCAGAAAGCCAAACCAACCTTTGCAGCAAATTGTAAAACGCATCGCTGAACAAAAACTAAACAGCAGTGTCAGTCAGTCAGTCAATGTCAGTCCAGTGTTGCACAGTCTACTCTCTCACTACACCTGTCCCAAATTCTTTTTATCAGTCCATGCGCCTAACAACATAGTTTTGAGTGGGCACAGCATATTCAGAATTGAAAAAATGTTCAATGCTGATGGCTGCACACAGTTTTTGGGACGGAAATTTTTAAACAGACAGTCGTTTTTCACATCCCCAGTTGACTCCCTCAATTTGAATATTGCTTTTGTTCAAGGACTGTCTGTAGAGGTGGTGGCTTTGTCAGAGAAAACCATTGATGCCAAAATGGTTGCAATGCCTGTCAAACATGGCTTTGCAATATACCGACTGAACCATACATAATAAATAAATAAATAAATAAATAAATGAGTTAGTTAGTAATAAATAAATAAATAAATAAATAAATAATTTAGTTAGTTAAAGCTAAGTTCATCTGTTCATCATTTCAGTTTACAGATCATGTTCGCAATTGTACTATTTACGGAAAAGAATGAGGTTGAAGTGGTGCCCACAAGCTGGCTGAGTGTCGACCAAAAAGTGTCGTTCTGGCCACCATACAAAAGTATGCAACGGGGTAAGGTGGCTGTCCAGAATCAGGAGGATCCTGATGAGACATGGGGGGAGTTCTTTGTCAGGGTACTGAAGAAATATGGTGAGACCCTCCTGTAAACAAACACAGAGAGAAAGAAAGAGAGAGAGAGAGAGAGAGAGAGAGAGAGAGAGAGAGAGATAACATGATTCATCATAATGCAACTTCATTTCATTTCTATACATGCTGCAATATGGTTCCTTGTTTAACAAATGTTTCCCTCAAATACAGATTCTTATGAAGCGGCCAGGAAGAAACTGGTGAGGGCCACCAAGAAAGACTCCCTCACTTCTGAGGATGAAAGTTTCAGAAGGCCTAGAATGTAAGAACCGTACAGTACACAAATTAACAAAAGTCTAAGATTCACTGATGTTTTAATACCTGTGGTGTTGTCCTGTTGTCATACTGCAGGCCCTCTGCCAAAGTGGTGGAGCAGTTTGAAGCTCTACCTCAGCCACGCCATTCCATCGCCAACCAGCAACCAGCAAAACAACCAGCGAAACAACCAGTGAAACCACCTGCGAAACCAGGCTCCTCCAAACAGCTACCTGTACTCCAGCCTGTACTCCAGCCACCACCGGTGTTTTCATCGGTCTTGAGTGCTCCCACTACCTCCTACTCACAGCCTGTGACAAACACATTCGGTACAAAACATTTTGCTGGTCTGCAACATGACTGATGATATCATTTGTGTAACATAATCATTTAAGTCACAACACTTTCTAAAGCAATGTGAAATGTTTCTGTTTTTCTATTAAACCTTTCTTACCTATAGAGCGTGACCAGCTAATTTTCAGGGCCTTGGAGGAGATAAAGGCGCAAGTGCGCCAGAACACCCTCCTTCTCCAGGCCCTGGCTAAGAAGCAGCTACCAGAGGAATTCACATTCCCAATTCAGACACAAGAACATCTGAGGAGAGTGGAGAATGTGTTATTAGAGAAAGCACAGGAGAAAGCTATGGTATGTATTTGACTACATTGATGACCACAACATGGTGAAAAATTTCACGTTGGTTGAATACTTTGGAACCAACTGCATTATGTTTTGTCAACAGTACACATTCTATACAGTTAAGAACAAAAGTATTCATACCCCTGGCAAATATTGATTTAATGTTAATTTTCTCTTGACCAATATGTTTGAAAATGACACTTCTACATGGCTAAATGTTGTAAGATAATGTGGTAGAATCAGTTTTCATATTTTTTGAACATTTTTATGAAAAATGGCATGTCCAAAATTATTCATACCCTTTTTAAATAATCACTGGAAGCATGTTTATTTGTCATCACAGCTCTCAAAATGGTTCTCATAATACATACCAAGCCTCTCAATGTCTTCACAATGATTATTTTGTTAAAACATTGTCTTAATCAAGAATGGGTCCCAAAACCAAAAGCCTGTAAAATATTTCTGTTCAAATCCTGTCTTTATCACATTCATATAATTGTCAGTCCTTAGAATTACTTCAGTTTTGTAGCTTGGAATTCACATTATCTAGGAAGCAATGTTTGAGCATTTATGATAAGTATTATTCATGGGCACTACTATTTCGATATATGATGGCGTCAAAATAGCTATTTAGAATCATCAGTGTCTCTACACATGAACTCGAGCATTGAGAACATTGTTCGTGTACACAGTTTACTAAAAAGAAAGGTTTTGGACAACTCACTCCTTGGCTGGCATGATGGCGGCGAGCAGAAAAACTAAGTTTTTAAAAACCTTTCTTTTAGTAAACTCTGTGTACACAAACAATGCTCAAGTTCATGTGTAGAGACACAGATGACTTCGATCAAAGTTTCATGTTGTGTCGAGCCTTCTTGGTGTTTTAAAAATAGCTATTTTGATGCCATCATGTATCAAAATAGTAGTGCCCCTACGATTTCCATTAAAAAAGCCATTTGACCCGAAAACGACGACAAGCTAAAAGTGGCGCTTCGGACGTAGGCTATAATTATGCTTTTAAACTAAAGTTTGACTAGGGTACATTCACAAAAACACCCTAGGATGCATTCTGGCCAGTTACGCTTTAACAGCCCCACTGATTTTCGTGTTCCTAGCCTAGGCTACTCCACCAATTACCAAAAAATGCAACCTCGTTTAATCTTAATGCGCATTTGTTGCAGAGACACCGTGATTTTATATCATCCAAAGCCCAGCTACATTTCTTTGAAAGACAACGATCTTTAAACAAAGCAGGCTACCTACAGTACATAGATGGCAATATCAGTTGTGCTTTAGACTGACAGAAAATACTGAGGCAAAAAGTCCTACCCAAAATAGAAATCTCTCCGATTTTCTATTAGCCTATACATGGCGGTACTCGGGACTTTCAACAACAGTTGCTTATATTTCTGTATTATACCAAAAACATAAATATCTATGTATTTTAATTATTCCAAAGTAGCATAGGCTACAAAATATGTCGAGCTATGTGCTACATTTGAAGAGTTTCAAAACGCCACCATTTTAATGAATTTTCATAAATATTTTTTTTTACATTTTGTTTTCCAAATAATTTCAGTTGAACTGTAACTGGGTGTTGTTATTTTATATATCTTTACTCAATCAAAACAACACAATACACATTAAATAACCTGAATGTTTTAAAAAAAGGAGATAGCGTTTTGGAACCAAACTCTTCATTTCTTCACACAAAAGTAACCAAGTTTAGCTTAGTCTTCTAACCTTATTTTAAGACAATAATTAAAAATCTTACCTTATCACATGTCAAACAGTCACCAAGTGTCCAGTGCCCTAGCTATGGCTAATCCTAGGCCAAACTGACCTAATGTCGCGTGGTTCATGCAAACATCACGTGCATTCATTCTCAGGTAACATTTTGTCGCGTGGCTTTAGTAGGCCTGTGCATGCTGTGCATTTCACGATTGATTGCAATATGAAAATGCTATTTGCAAATGGAGATGCATTTTCAACTAAAAATATAGCCTAGCATGCCTCAATACAACGCAATTCAGATCGTTACAACGTTAAGCGCATTTTCATATAATAGATGGGGACAGTAAACATTTTTTAAAAAATAATTAAAAAAAAACATTCTTACCTCCTAGGCCTAGTTTCAGTGATAACCTCCTAAATGGGCAATCTGTCACTGATGGTTGTCTCCTTTTCTCCACAGCTACTCAGCGCCAGCGTCTGCGTCAATTGGAATTCAGTGATTCGGATTCCAGCGATTCTGACTCCGCGTAAGTAGCACATATGGCAAACCCCACATACTTTGCATTGTTTTGATAAATGGATCGATGAGCAAACTCTTTTGTTTTTCCAGAATAGTTCCATGATCTGGAGGAACCGGAGCAGCCCACCCCCCAATTCCTTGTTGGTGTTTTTTTTAAACATTTTTTATTAATTTATTTCTTTGTTATTTTTGTTATTGTCAATAAATATTATAAATAATATTAACATTTATAACATATTGCCTGCCTGTCTTGAATTAAGCAACAAGCCCCGAGAGGCCACTGGTTTTAGAACAGCTGTTAGGCATGATGCGCAATTGCGGAAGCAATCATTTCCATATAGGCTTGTAGGCTACTGGAGAACAAGTCATTGCTCATGATAATAAAAGTATAATGTTCATTCATTTTCACGGTATGGACTAGCAATGGAAAATAAAAACAAAATGTTGGCAATTGGTTATAAGCCAACGTTTTGCAATAAACGGATTTTTGTAGGCCTATTGTGACGCACGACGATTTTCTCCGTGCCAACGTCAAAACAACGTTACCCCACCGGACAAAATGAAGTTGGCACAACGTCAGTAAACAACGTCATGCCAACGGATGATATGCCGTTGTGCCAACGTTGTGCCAACGTATGCTTGCTATCTGGGTAGCGGCTAAGGAGCTGGGCTAGCAATAGGGTTGCCACCTGTCCAGGATTTTCCTGATTGTCCAGGATTTTCATGGTCTGTCCAGGAAAATAAAAATAAAAATCCTGGACACTGAATGTCCCGGATTTTTGTACATGATGCGCAAAATGTGTATTTCAGTTTAATTGAAGCGTGCCTACGTCCATAAACGTATGCACAGCCTTATTGGCTCTACAAAAATGGCGTAGCATAACATGCGTGGTGGTGGTGGGGGCACGCACCGTGGAGGTTCATTAGAAATGGTAAGGTGGAGACGGAGAGTGTGTGGGACAAGGAGAGACAGAGAAAGGAAAGTTTATTCCACATAAGCAAAAAAGCAGAACTTAATTATGTATTCCCCCTTTTTTCTCAGTACTGCCCCCAGGTGTCCACAATTAAAAACTGTTGAAAATATAACAAAATAATAAAGGTCTGCTATTAAATAAAGCAATTAACTAAACAAATTATTAGAAATTGTCATTCTTACTAATTTTAGCTATACAATTGTCGCTTAGAATGACGGTTTTTATCTTGGGTTAGATGTGCGAAAGGCGCCGTTGCTTACAAACAAAAAGGTCGATTGGATGGTGTCCAAAATGTCCAGGATTTTTGTCAGACACATGTGGCAACCCTAGCTAGCAAGCAGCAGCCTGAAAAGTTGTGGGTTCAATTCCTGGATTCCACTACTGAGCCCTAGCTTGTGCAAGACACTTAACCTTGAGTTGCTGTGGGGAGAATGGCCCCTTGTAATATAATAGACATTTTGGATAAAAGCATGAATAAATGTAAATGTAAACAGTTGGAATTGGATTCAGTGGGCAAGTAGGGCGGCTACATGTTAGGAGTTTACACATGAATGAAGGAAATGATGGATCATAAGCTGGGGAAGACTGAGGATAGGCACTAGGACCGCATGTTGGATTTCTTGCTGCACCCTTATCCAGGGGAGGCAGGTTGTGACCATGGTTCAGAGAACGGACTACTGATAGAAGCTACTTTTTCAGTGAAGAATGAGGTAAAGATGTTGGCTGTGAGGTTGGTAGCTGGAGGGTTGAGTAGAGTTTTGAAAGTAGAAAATAGTTTCCAGGCATCAGTGGCACTGTGGATCAGCCTTCAAGAAAGTAGCGACTAGTTTCTAAAGAGATCAGTAAGTTTGTAAGTTTGTGCCATTTTCTGAAGCCAGTGCACAGCATTCGGAATGTATCATTTGAGCGGGTCTGGTGGATAGAGGGCAGGCTATCCAGACAGACTACAGACTGACAGACTTAGTGTAGAGTAGATAGACTCTGTGGCATCATCAGCCTTTAGAGAATGTGGACCTAATGTGCCCTCTGACGAGTGGTGACGTGGGGCAGCAGTGGCCTACTGGTTAGCACTTCGGACTTGCAACCAGAGGGTTGCTGGTTCGAACCCCGACCAGTAGGCACGGCTGAAGTGCCCTTGAGAAAGGCACCTAACCCCTCACTGCTCCCCGAGTGCCGCTGTTGTTGCAGGCAGCTCACTGCGCAGGGATTAGTGTGTGCTTCACCTCACTGTGTGTTCACTGTGTGCTGAGTGTGTTTCACTAATTCACGGATTGGGATAAATGCAGAGACCAAATTTCCCTCACGGGATCAAAAGAGTATATACTTATACTTATACGTGTATGGAGAACGGGATGGGGTTGCTGAGGTCATGGCGGAAGGGAGACCATGGGTGGACAAACAGAGGGTTGTTCCAAGAGGCACGCATGGAACTGAATGAACTAATGACCAGAGAGGTGTCGAGCAGGAACCGTTTTGAGCTAGAATGACATGCCTTTTTGTGAACCAGAGATAACAGGAATCGGATAGCACATTGCTCAGGGCGATGAGAAAGAACCAGGCCTATGATAACTAGGCAAATAGGACAGGATAGGACATGATTGCTGCTTGTAGTCTTATTTATTTATTTATTTATTAATGAGGCAATTTAGATCTGCCCTTCATTTCACTGTTAAAATTAACATCCCCATTAAAAATGGATTTAGGCATACTGTTTTGGCACGTTGAGAAGAAAATTGTCCAAAAAAACCAAATCATCATTCTTGAGACCACATTACAATGGGCACAATCACATTTAGAAAGACTTCACAACTAAAGCTGATGTCTGTTTTTTATGTGTGTAACACGTAACTGGCAGTGTTTCCCTGACTGACACAGCAGCGCGCTAGAGATTAACCTGAAATGACACGGATGAGGAGGGAGGTTTCATCTGAGGCTGCGCGTCAGGTAATCTGGATCAGGAGACGTGTGCAAACGTAAAGTGGGGGAGGCTGCAGAAGTAGAGGAAGATGGGGTTGACAAGTTCCGGAACAGGTTGTAGATTAGGCTACTTGTGATGCTGAAGTGCGTCAGCATCAACCCAGGGATCTGTGCTCCTGAAACAGCCCCCTAGTCACTTCCGACGGCCTGATTGAACAGAGTAGGCATTTAATGAGATTTCCAGACAACTCAAAAGTATCTGTCTCATGTGCAATCCTTTAACCATTGCAGTTAGGTTAAACAGGTTACACAGTTTGTCTTGGTGAACACACACCTCTGTATCGTCTTGTCACCATGCACGCCTTATAAACCAATGTGCTTGGTGGAAATGCTAGCTGTTGTAAATGAACTTTTAAATTAAATTAGTCATTCAACTGATGCAGATGTGATAGCTGACAAGTGGCCATATTTCTGAGACCCCCCATAACCAAATGGAATTTTCACACAAGCACCAGAAGATTCTAGCCTATTGAACTGAACTGACTGAGACAACAGAAGAAAGGACTTGTAAACCATGCTCTCTGCTTAGAGGAATTTCAATTGGTACTTTGGTACTATGGTTTTGTTGTTTGACATCTTAGTGTTTCTTTGTCCTAATTAGACATCTGCATTAGTGCAACACAATATTAGGTTAGGACCCCGTTTTGTTTTATATTTTCATCAGAGCCAAGAGTACCAACTGTTATGAAATGAGATGTTACGATAGATAGATTATGATTTTGACCATTGGGATGATTATTCTTGTGTTTACGCTTCTCAGTAATGCCCATCTAGTGTAACTGACACTGATGGACCCATCTGTAGAAATTAGTCAGGCTGAAGTGTTGTTTAATTTGATTTTCTGCCACAACAAGATTACTTTGTTGTTTTGTTTTCTTTCCTTCCAGAGTGAGAGAACAGCATCAAATGGAGACTAATGACACTAAGCAGTGATCCACTGTAGGCTCACGTGAAGAGATTATGTTTCACGTCAGCAGGCCCACTGCACCCATCACAGGCTAGTGATTTATAGAGCAGAGAGTAGAACCAAAGCATTTCTGACAGTGTTGGCCCTTGTCTTTCAGTATGCGAATTTGACCCCACCCCTCCTCCAAACGTTACATCTTCTCTCTCTTTCACCCATTTCTCTCTGTCCCCCCTTTTCACTCTCCTCCTCTCTTCCTTTCTTCATCCCCTCCCCCCTTCATTGCTAAGCTGACCCAGCTGCTTTGTAGTCAATAGGATTATGATGGCTTAAATTGTCATCTGATAAAACTAAGTAGCTTGCCAACCACCCAGTACCCTCTTAACCAATTTGCTCTTAATTAGGATAATGAGAAAACAAGCAAGTAAGGACAGTCTTAATATTTTTAAGTGATAAAACGATGATAAGCCCTTTCAATTACGTTATCTTAGTCTCTCACCTGGATGCCTAGAGCTTGATTTGACATTTGAAAAGATTTTTGAGGCCTCCCCTAAAACTAGACACAAAGATGGGGGTAGGGGAGCGCTTTAATCATTTCAACCTGCTTCTAGCTGAACTGAATTTGAGATAAAGTTATGCTCAATTGAAATAAATAAACAGAGCTTCGATTTATTAGAGGTTAATATATCGTGTTTATCTATGAGGATTAAGGGCCAGGGAGACTCATGCGTAATTGAATCACAACTGATATCTTGGTCCTGTCTTGGCAAGGGCTGTTCTCTCATTCATCAGTTCTCTCAATCATCCCTGTGTCACTCAATCGATTTGAATAAACTATGGCCCTCAGTCATTCCCTGCCAGGTGTCATATAAAGGTGAAGTGCATGTGATATGCAGCGTCTTACTGTGTCTACTGTGATACTGCTCTTTCAGTGTCTGAGAGAGCAATAGTTTTGATGGTCTGGTACAAAAGGCATGAATCTATATTTCAATGAATGGTGTTGTGCTATCAATGCCAAGGTCACAGAGGAAAAAAACGGGTATAAAGAGCTATAAAACAATTTACTTCAGTAATTTCCAGAGTATTAGCCTGTTTTATTCTATTTTTTAAAGAGTATTGACCGGACCCTTGCATTAAACATGGTTTATTAAACAGATTCAGATTGTGCTTTAATCAGAGGGAAAAAATAAGAGGAAAAAACACATTTCCATGTATAGTCCACCCCCACGTGTTAACCTCATAGCTGAAGTAATTTTGCTAAAGCACCTTGGATAATAGTTGAGAATTTACAGCACTGTACACTGTCTTGAAACTGAGGAGCTGCTAAAAATTATAATAAAAAGACAATTTGGACAAAATAACAAAACAGATTCTACATATTCTAGTCTTGAGCGGGGTGAGGGAATGCTAGCCAGGCAGTGACGATAGGGTCATAGCATGGCATGGAGATTTAACAGTGCCTTTTTGAGTAGGCAGGCATTAGGGAGCTTTCACTCTACCATATGGTAAGCCTCCCTTGGTTTAAGCCTATCTGGGTGCTTGCTATCAAAGTCATTTTTTTCCCCTTAGGCCACTGTCAAGGGCCAAGCAAATACTATAATTGGCTTGTGCGTCTGTCTGAACTTTCTTGGAAAAAGCTTGCTACATGGCCCCTATAGGTGTCACTTGTTCTCCATGCCTCCTCCTCATGAGCATTTGTTTGCAGATCAAGATTTCCTCCACTTTGCCTTTCCATATAAAGTAACAGAAGATGCACATTGGTCCAAAGGAATGAATCCTTGCCAATTAGATTGTAATAACATGCATATACTGTAAGAGTAGATATGTAGTTTCAAACCATCCAGTTCGAAGGGCTTAATTTTTTTAACCTCAAGACCTCAGGACCTTTTACCTCGTTGGCAATACTTCTAATACTAATACTAATGCGCTCAGAAGTGCACGGTGTTCTGGCCCTATTTCTGCACCAGGTAAAGGTGTCAGACCTACCTGTTGGTCAGACCGGGAAGAGTGAAGCATCCCATAATGTTGTTCGCACCAATCAAACCACAGCTTATTAGCTACCTCTGTGTAACTCTGCTATATTGAACAGTATTGCCAATTCAGCTACGTCAACCCAGTATAAACCTAGTGGGTAGACAGGCAAATCCTTAGGCTTTTTAGTTAGCTGGTTGATCTGTAGATGTTATTTCATTAGCTTTAGTGTAACTAGCCCATTTTCTTAGAACAAGCTTCATCACTAGCCATGCATCTCAATGAGTCAAAAGGATAAGACTGATTGCTGGACTGATTGGACAAAAGGATGAGACTGATTGGTCTTTCTGACTCAGGTTCACTCTAAGAAATGGAAGTACCAGTGTGTACGTCGGTACAAATGCTTGTCGCTGGGGCAGTACCCTTTTGAAGAACAATAATGTACCCATGAATTCAGGTACTTTTGTGTACCCTAGCCATCTGTACCAATCAAGGTACACTTGTGTACCTGCAATGACTAAAATGTACCTGTATATATCATTATCACATAGTACCCTTCAAAGGTACTAATCTGTACTTTAAGGGTACAACCCCAGCGAAAATTTAAGGTGGTATAACTGAAATATATGCACAACCAATAAGTTAATTTAAATGTTTATTCTGGGGGGAAAACACTTTCAGTGATATTACACACAATACTCCACATGAATACAGGTACAATAAATGTTAACATGTTCATATTAAAAACACATTCCTATCAAAACATCAAAGTATCTTATATCCATATCAATATACATATTCACGTAAAACATGTTATGACTCTTAATGTAAGTGTAAATTTTGGTTTACAATATTTTGCCTGAGTAGCCACATTGTGTTTATATGCAGAAGGGAAAAAAAAGAAAAACGCACGGTAGAAATTTGCACGGTAGCACTAATAACACCTTTATATGATCTATAAAATACCAATATTTGAGTTAGTAATCACTTCAACAAACCTTGTAGGCTTTTAAGTTCATGTTAATACGTGTGTATGAGTGATGAAAATACAGTATCTGCTTGCCATAACCATTACACGTTGCAAAATTAAGTCCTTGCAGTAACTTAGTAGCAATGTTACAATGTTATAATGTTCATAACCTCACCAATAAATCAATCAACCAATCAGAAAATATACTCCAATCCTTTCAATCATGAGGCGAGCCATTAAAAAGGCAAGAGTCTCAAAAGGCACCAAAGTTCAATATCAAAAACTGAGAGAAATCCAACATATTCTTCAGGAGAGTGTGCTAAGTAAAGGTCAGCAGCAGTGGAGGCTGCTGTTTCCCCCCTCTTCAACTTCTGTTCCTCTGCATATATCCACTTTGACTTAGACTGGAACCTTACTTGATCTACAGGACGTTCACATATTTTCAATAGCAATGGTAGCCTCACCAATGACAGCAGGGGTTTTACATCTGTTGGAAGCAAAATGCAAACACAAACCTCAGAATAAGATTTTTTTCAACCACACAACTAAATAGCCTCAGACAGATTGTGTAAAATACCTTGTCTAATACATGTATGTAACTATATCAATCTGCTCACCTGGCATGGATCAGCGCTGAGTCATTGCAAGTTCCATGGACCGGCTGACTCTCCCAAACTTCTCCTTACTCCTTTTCACCGTATCTTCATGAACGAAAGCTGCCTGCTCCACTATGTGTTTGAGAGACAAATGCCATGCAATAGAATAATATAATTAAACAAAATGACACAACAATGAAATAGCACAAAGATAATCTTAACCAATATATAAATTGCTATTGGACAAAAAAAAAAATCTAAAAGTTGTCTGTATTATTATAATTTGCATAATTTATTATGCAATACTTTTCTATATGTATTTAACATCAATAAGAAAAATACCATTACAAAAAAAAACTAGCCATTAGATCCTTTAGGAAAGGTAGGCCTACTTTCAAGTAGCCATATTCTGCCTTGGTGGGTATCTGTGAGAAGGATTAACGTTAGATTTACGTTAGACCATTATCAAGCTCTGAGTAACTTTATAACATTATAGAATGGTTCTGAGTTGCTCCCTCTAACTAGATAAGCAATGACAAACAGGATGTTCTAGGCAACTCAACTAATTCATTTTCACCTAAACAAAATGACAGTGTTGAAGGTGATCATGCTTACTGTGTGCACATACCAGGCTTCTTTCACCTGCACTACCATTGATATTAAACCAGCCTTTCAGTGCTAGGATATGCTCATATATCTATGGGCTAAGGTAGTTAGGATAATAATTGCTAGTGAAAGTTGGCTTCCACAAAAACGTAACATTGCCATGGGAAATAGTAGATAAAACACACACACGAATAATTTCCTTACCATTTATCACGATAGTCATGCATTATTGAAAGAGTTTGAACTCCATTTAAAAATATCTGAATTCATAGCTAACCTAGGCTAGGTTACTAGCGAATGCTAATGTTAGCCTTTAAAGGAACACGCCACCCAATGTCAGTAGTAATACATGTTCTTACCTTAACTTTCACGAGTTGAGTCATACCTCTCCCGTGTAGGTACGTGCACTCAAACGCTCTGGTGCGCGGCGTGACTGTGTTAGCATGTTGCTATGCTAGCGGGCTCAGACGTAGCCAGACGTAGAAGTAATCAAAAACATCCACGTTTTCCCGACTTAAATACAGTTGCACGAGTAGTTGATAAAAATGTCTACGGTCACACAACATGAAACATGGCGATTTTCCAAGCAAATAAACAGGAGAACTAAAATGTGTGGCGCAATAGCACTGGGAGTACTTCGACCTAGCGTAGTAATATTAATTAACACCTAATTGTAGATCCTATCCACCACAGAGTTTATTATCCATGCTTGATCGACCCCTCAGCCTTCCCCTCCCCTCTGAGCGAGAGAGGCACACACACTAGAGATGCGCTGATGGGCTATTATTTCAACCATAACTGCATAGCAAAACTTATCATCCATCAGCCATCCATCAGCACCAACGTTTTTTGACCAATTTTCAAAACCGCACCCGCCCACCATCCACTGGTTGTTTTAATGTAAGCTATATGGGTGATGCAGCGCTGCAGTCACGCCACGCACCAGAGCGTTTGAGTGCACTTACTGACACGGGAGAGGTATGACTCAACTCGTGAAAGTTAAGGTAAGAACATATATTACTACTGACATTGGGTGGCGTGTTCCTTTAAGCCAACAATCTGACTCCATTACTGTAACAGTAGGCTATTTACAATTTACAAACCGAATTTCAATAAATTGCACCTTACCTCTGAATGGGCATGGCTAGTGTGACGTCAGGAAGCATTCGAAGTCACTTCCGTGTCCACTAGTATTTTTAGGTCACGCCAGGGTTACCAAAACAACAATGGCTACAGCACAGGAACCGGTCACCTTTTATACAGTGACAGCCTACTTTGCTGACTTCCCAAAGTCTGTTCAAAAGGGTCTTAACTCCTACAATTCAAATAGGGTAATAACGGTTAGTTCAATGTCAGGTGGAAGTCTTACAGGGAAAGTCCAGGCCTCAATGAAAAAAAAAACCGAGTCTGTTGTGGTCAACTTCCTGCACTGTGAACTGTCCATTGACAAGAAATGTTGGGATGTTCAGTGACACTCCCTCAGGCAAAATGTCACGAATAGTGAATCCCTTATCTGCCATCACCGTATCACCTGGTTCTAGCTGTTGGAGTACTCCGCAGTCAGCTGTTATCGCCTTGTCCGAGGTACTTCCACCATATAGGTCACTGACGAAGGTAATAACTCCATTGGGAGCCACGCCAATCAGAGCTTTAAGTGTGGTGCGTCCTTTGTAATGACTGTACAGATGACTCTGGGTGTCCAGTCTTTCTGTGTTGGAGACAGCCACTTCAGTGCAGTCAAGCACAATCCGACAGTCAGGAAATGGATGGAAGCAATCTGGCAGGGATGTTTGGTTCTTGACTCTGGAGGGGATGTTGTTTTCCATCATGCCGACATACAAAATGTCGTACAGTGCACTGCTGATGGTGGTGAAGATGTTTGTGACTGTGGCACGGCAGCAATTGAACCTTGTTGCAAGGTCTAGGATGCCACAATTCAGTCGGAGCTTCATCAAAGTCAGGAGTAGCTGATCGATAAGGGGCATAATTTGTACATTCCAATCAAAATGATACTGGAGATCAAATTTGGAGAGAAGGGCTTCCAAAAAGAGGACAGTGGCAACATCTGGCAAGCCAGTGTAGTAACTGACTTTGTCAGGGTGGGAGGAGATTTGACTGAATGAAAATGTTTGTTTTTGTTTCTCCAATTCTTGTTTCAGTAGGTCATTTTCTTTTCTCAGCATATCATTTTCAATTTCAAGCACCACAACACTTGAAGTACCGGGGGTCTGTATAGCAACGTCAAGGTGGTTTAGGGCTGGTCCAGCTGTTCCTTCTTCCTCCACGCTCGCAGGGACCATTCCTTTTTTTCGTTTGGTGGGGATATGATCGGGGAAAGCCTTTCCATCATTCCATGCAAACCGCGTTGGCCCAGCTGCTTTTCCATCAGGAAAATGCCACCCACAAACCCTGGAGTTGTAGTTCGGGGTGAACTTGTCACGCCTACAAAAATAATTTTAAAAAAAACGGCAATTAACATCTTATAGCTCAGGCTCCCTCCAACTTGCAGAACCAACTTATATTATCAGATGTGTTGTTTTAGCTAGGTCTACTAGAGTCAAAGTCAGTCTCACTTCAAAGTCTAATGATTTTCTATGCAGCACAGACACTGGCTGTCTTCCTTAGCATACAGTACGCAACATTACTGGTAGCAGTTCAAGAACGATAACAATAACGTTAGCTGCTAACCTAAAAAGCACTTCGAAGTGCTGACAAAACAACTTGCAATAGCTAGCTAGTAGTTGCTGCTACCTAACTGGTAACGTTAGGCGAGCTAGTAACATCTCACCTGTTATTATTATTATTATTATTATAGTTCAAGAACGATAACAATAACATTGAAAGCACTTCGAAGTGCTGACAAAACAAAGCTTGCAATAGCTAGTAGCAGCTAGTAGCACTACCTAACGTTAGCTAGTAACGTTAGGCTAGCTAGTAACCGTTAGCCTGTATTATTGTTATTATTGTTCATCATTTGAGATCCAACTTACCGTATCAACTTCAGCCATCTCTTCCTCTCTTTTTCGTCGAGGGGAAATCGGTAATACGATATCGTTTTGTTGACATCGTTTCTGTTGTTACAACACGGGACACAGCACTGCACCATTTTACTGCCGTTTAGGTTGACAGAACACCATAACCGTTATATTAGAATATTAGCGTTGGACACGGAAGTGGCTTTTTGGATATGATGACGTAGCGCCTAGCCATGCCCATAGCGTTGCCTCCTCTTCCACGAAGATTATTCCATCCTGCACATGTGTTTTCTCACACCAAGCTCCTCACTGAAAGTTGTTCCACTTCTTGGTTTGTGAGATGAACAAAGTTAAGGGGAAAAATAATGGTTGCTCCCGTCCTGAATCTCCTCCCCCAACAACTTTTGAGTGACAGGCCATGTACTTTTTGTACCCTTAGGTACAAATATGGTCCCTTTTTGAAAAGGTACATTAATGGTCCAGGAACGGTACATATTAGTACTTTAGGGGCTCAATTTTGTTCCCTATAAGGTACAGGGTCAAAAGTTGTACCTAAAAGAACAAAAATGTACCTCAACCGTACTCCTATTTTTGAGAGTGTTCTGTGCTGTGTAACAGGATACAAATTGAAGCTTGATACAAGTATGCCTTGGCAAACACAAAATAAAATACACTCCCTGTGCCTTAAACTTCAGCACAAATGATTGGAAAACTATAGAGGAGCAGTCATGCAAGTCACTGAAGTCTGAAGATGGATGCAAAAATAATCTACTACATGAAAAACACTACAGCTCTGGAAAAATTTAAGAGACCTGCACATTTTTCTGATGTCATCCTATGGTTGCTGAGTGACATTTGAGTGAGTTGACAGTCAGATTCAAAATGGCAAGGCGTCAACTCATTCTAATGTAATCTCAGCAATCGTCGGATGACCTCAGAAAAATTTGCAGTTGTCTTAATCTTTTCCAGCTGTATATGTTTCTGATTCATTCATCTACTGTACTTTATTGGCTGTTTGACTATACCAAAATGGCTATAATTATAAGTTCAATCATATAAAAAGTTCAATCTTAGTGTCATCTGACCATAAAACCTTTTTCCACATGGTAGCAGAATATTCCAGATGTGTTTTTGCATAGTGCAGACGAGACTAAGATTGAACTTTTTGGACTGAACTCCAAGCGCTATGTTTGGCGAAAACCAAACACAGCACACCACCTAAAACACACCATACTTATGAAGCATGGTGGGGGCAACATTATGTTGTGGGGATGTTTCTCTTCAGCGGGGACTGGGTAATTGGTCAGGATAGAAGGGATAATGGATGCTGCCAAGTACACACACATTTTTGAGGAAAACCTGGTCCCTCTGCTAGACAGCTGAGGATGGGCAGGTCATTAACCTCCCAAAACGACAATGATACATACTGCCAAAAGAACAAAGCAGTGGCTTAAGGTGAATGTCCTTGAGTGGCCAAGTCAGAGCCCTGACTTAAATCCTATAGAAAATCTGTGAATGGACTTGAAGAGAGCAGTCCATCGCTGTTCCCCACAGAATTTGACTGAACTTGAACAATTCTACAAGGAAGAATGGGCAAATATTCCAAATCTATAGGTGCGCAAAGGAAGCTACGAAGTATTAAATCAGGGGCTTGATGACTTTTCCAACCCTGTTATTCTAGTTTTTCATTTTTATTAATTTTCAGAGCTGTTGCCTTTTTTCCAATATTGTGATGTTATACAGCTAAATTTGTAAATGAAACTGAAAAAATATTTTTTTAAATGGGTTTTGATTTCAGGCTGTATGACAAATAAAGCAACTATTTCAAATGTGTAAGATGATTTTCTATAGGCAATGTACCATAACGATAAAAGTAAAACAATTCCTATTTTTAAGAATTAAAGCTAACTTATTCATTTTATTATTTTTTTATTATACCTTTATTTAACCAGGGAAGAAAATCACATTGAGATAGGTATCTCATTGACAAGTGAGCCCTGGCCAAGGTAGCAGCACACAGTGAACATAATAGAGACAAAGTAAAAATAAGTACATAAACAACAGTCACAACACACACATACACTAACACGCTCACACACAACAATACAACAATGAAACAAAATTAAAAGTTAAGAACAGGTGCAGACAGTTTGGAATGTTTGGTTGAGATATGACTTAAATTCATTGATTGAAATAAATACTGTAAGTTTCAACGATCTTTGAATCTCATTCTAAGCTGTTGATGCACTATAAATAAAAGCAGTTTTTTCAAACTATTTCTGTAAAAAACATCTCCATAATCTAAGACAGGTAAGAAGGTAGCTTCCACCAACTTTCTCTTGGCTGACTGTGAAAAACAGGCACTATTCCGAAAATAAAACCCCAGCTTTAGCCTTAACTTAGATAGTAATTGTTTAACATGTAACTTGAATGTTAAGTCCTCCAACACAAAGAGGAGACCAGTTCTTTAGCTTTACCCTGAAAAGTGTAAAGAGGTGGTAGAGAAGATTCGCATTTATGTTTCCTAGAAAAGAATGCATTTTGTTTTTTTATCATTCAGAACTAGTTTTAAAGAGATGAGGTTGCGCTGAACTATTGTAAATGCTTCCTGCAGCTTTGAAATGCAACTATCAATGGAGGATGCAGAGCAATAAATTATGGTGTCGTCTGCATATAAATGAATACTTGCGTCTGATTAGGGTTATCACCAAGATTGTTAATGTAAATAAACAGTGGACCCAAAATGGACTCCTGTGGCACACCAGATTCAATACTGAGCCTATCAGAAAGACACCCCTTAATTTGCACCCCTTTTGCACCTCATTTAAAACACCTATCTGTATAACTTAACACCAGAACAAAAATATGTATCTGGTTTTCAATGTATTACAAGTCTCATACAAAAATCTTATTTTAAATTCAGTTGTTGCTCCCAGGCAACATTATACCATTGTGGAATGAAAATCAATATTTTACAGATAAGTAAGTAAGTATAAGTAAGTATACTTTTTTGATCCTGTGAGGGAAATTTGGTCTCTGCATTTATCCCAATCCGTGAATTAGTGAAACACACTCAGCACACAGTGAGGTGAAGCACACACTAATCCCAGCGCAATGAGCTGCCTGCAACAGCAGCGCTCGGGGAGCAGTGAGGGGTTAAGTGCCTTGCTCAAGCTGTGCTTCAGCCGTGTCTACTGGTCGGGGTTCGAATCGGCAACCCTCCAGTTACAAGTCTGAGGCGCTAACCAGTAGGCCACGGCTGTCCCAGATATGAAGTTATAATGATTAAAACATACAAATTATTATATGAAATAATCAAAATCACTGTTATTTACTGGTTAAAAGCTCCATACATTTCCCAAAACACAGAGGGTAGGCCTACACTGTAGCAAATAGAGGGATCAGTCAGGCCTCAAACTTGGGGCTATGGGGTAGCAAGTGTACAGCTTGACCGCAACACCAAAAAGCCATGGATGTTGGTATGGTAGTCAGGGCACATACTCAACCATATGCTGGCATTCTGTAAAACTTCATGCACACTCATGCACTTCACACAGACAGGTGCCCCTCATACATCCCTCCATCCACTGTTCATCACAGGGTGCCTCACTAATGCATCGCCTTTCAATGGGGGCCCTCATACAGAGGTCAACCTGCCTAAGGGTCCCTCATACAGCTCTTACTTTGAGGACATTTCATTAAGCATCACAGCAAGCCCTTTCACATCTGGCATTATGTACAGTAGCAAAAGGAGAAAGCAGTCACCCCACCTGGCCTCAAACCCCGATACAATTAATTACAAATATAATGCACTTGCTTGCTATATAATGCTTGCTTGCACTTATAATGCCCTACTTATTTGGTATGGCCATATGCGAGTCCGTTATGGTACAATGTTGCCTCAGGGCAACATGTCGTTATTTGTAATTTCCTATGACGTCTACATTGATATGTTATGAAAAGTTGTTGATAATACATCTTTACTTATCAATAAAGGTTGCTCATATTGTTTTTTGATGATTTACTGGAAGTAAAGTACTGAGAAATGCAATTTCCGTGAGGGAAAATGTGGCGTCGCAAGACACCTGCACAGTTCCTGAATGAGGAAGCAAAATGACTGTGAGTCATGTGACTTCTTTCTTGCAGTTGCATTGGATTAGCCTGACGAGCCAGACCCACATTAAAATGTAGGGTCTGGGCACTCACCGTTCGCAGTGCTCAGTCCGAGGGGCAGGATAATCAGTTGTCTTTCAAATTCCCTCTGCACGCAATAGGACAGCGGCAGCGCTATGAGTCCCATGCGTTTCCCACCAGCGGAGCTAGTTGGCTAGTTCAAACGTTTGCCAACTTAATAAAAGCTTAACTCGTGTCACACTGTTCGCCAACAGCAACATCCATCTTATTTGTTTTCAAGTAGCAGGGAATTCAAGCCAAACCGTTGCAACTCTGCCATCAATCATTATGTTAAGCCCACCTAACGACTCTATACACGATTTCATTGGCCTGATTGAGTTTCGATTTCTGGAGCTCACAAGCCAACGGAGAGTTGCTAGATTAGCAACTAGGGGCTTGTGGGGCGCGTCTAGATTTCTAGGCTAGCATTGGATAGTACTGGGGTCAAATTACTGTGTGTGTGTGTGTGTGTGTGTGTGTCTGTTTGTGTGTGGGTGTGTGTGTTTCTGTGTGTGTGTGCATGCATGTGTTCGAACATTGGTGGTTCACATGCACAAGTGGCAACATGACAACATGAACTGACAACATGAACCGTGTGTGTGTGTGTTTGTGTTTGTGTGTGTGTGTGTGTGCATGTGGGCATGCATGCATGTGTGTGCGAACATTGAGATGACAAAAAAGTGTGACCAAGTTGAATAAATCACTCAAAATTCAAAGAAATTAGTCACAATGAATTTCATGTGTTCAAATGCCTTTTGTGAAGGATATCATAAGGTCTTGAGGCAATCTGATGAAAAATGGTAATCTATGGTACAGGGAATGTGTAAATCGGTCATATTTGACCGGAACAGTGTTAGAAGGTTAATTTGTCTCCATCTCCTACTTCATCCCCCACTCTTGCAACTTTTGTGTATGCAAATTAGTGTGTGCATGTGTGTGTTTGCTTTTGTGTATATGTGTGCTTCTCTATGTGTGTTCTCGCTTGTGAGTGTGTTTGTGGGGGTAATGGTGTGTGTGTGTGTATGTGTATGTGTGTGTGTGTGTGCGCGCGTCTGCATGTGTTTTATGTGTGGGTGTGTGTGTGTGTGTGTGTGTGTGGGTGTGTTCGCTTGTGAGAGGGTGTGTGGGGTAATGAGGTGTGTGTGTGTGTGTGTGTGTGTGCGTGCGTGTGTGGGCGTGTTAGTGTGTTTGTGTTTATGTGTGTGTGCCTATGTGTGCTTGTGTGCATGCCTGTGTGTGTATGCATGTGAGTCTGTGCCTGTGTGTGTGTGTATGTGCATACGTATGCCTTTATGTCTACTGTGTGTGTATGTGTGTGCGTGTGTGTGTGTGTGTGTGTGTGCCTGCGTAGTGTAGGCACTAAATGTACACATATATTTATTTATTGTATTGAATTTCACGAAACTTGGCATGCATTCAGAGGGTGTCATAATGATCCTACACTTCAAATTCTGTGCAGTTTTGAACCTGTCAGCCAAAGATAACTACGATTACAATGCCTTGTTTTTGCTTTTTCATTTTTAACTAGGTGGCGCTATACCTCAAATGAGTGGATATGGGATTTGTGTTGACATGGCCTCATGGCCTCATGGTCATCCTAGGCCCTACGGTTCTCGAGATATTCACAGAAAACTGTGTCTGGCCATCTACAGGCCAGTCGGTGTAGTCACTAAATTTACAAATAAATTCATTAATTGTATGGCTCCCCAACGGAATTCCACGAAACTTGGCATGCATTCAAAGGGTGTCAAAACGAAAAACAATGGTTCCGTGACATTCACATTTCAGTGTCCCAGGAATAGTTGACACAAAATTACTAAAACTAAAAAATCTGGAAGAAAAAAACTGACTAAACCTATATGACCGACGCCACTTCGCTGTGTGGCGGTCATAATAATTATGTTATTATATCGGATATGCAGGTAAAAATGTATTACTCTCTTCAACTCGTTACTTTTTATACAAATAAAAAAACATTATATACAGAAAATGTGGATGTTTGTTTTTACCTATGTCCAGACTGAGATATGAATTTCATAGCCAGTGCCGCATCTATGCACTCTCATGAACAAGATGTACCTTCAGTACAAACCTCCATTATCATTTGAACAAAAGATTTTTGCTGAAGAACTTTTTGTTACAGCTTCATTAGTCAGTGCGTGTGTGTGTGTGTGTGTGTGTATGTGTGTACGAGAGAGAGAGAGAGAGAGAGAGAGAGAGAGGGAGAGAGAGAGAGAGAGAGAGAGAGAGAGAGAGAGAGAGACTGGAGCAATTACTTGACCATAACCCAACTGCCATTCATCCTTAAAGAGGCAGGATCCCTAATGAACAAATCTCCAAAGCTCTTACAAAGCATGTCCATTTTGGCCGTCGTGCACCACCAGTTGCACTCCGTTACCAAGACGCCGCTACAAATGATTCTGGAGGCCTGAAACCTGATTCATTTTCAACAATTTTTTTTGTAATCAATTTTTTAATTTTAATAATGTTTATCGTGGTCATTTTAGAGGGATTTCAAAATCAAATTCTTAGTTTTTGTTGACCTTTTTGTCATTCCTTGTTGGACACAGACCAAGTGAAGCACTGAAGATAACACTTGAAGGAGAAACAGGTATGTTTTGATGTTTACTATGATGCCATACTTATATTACATCCCCACCTACAATCATACTTTGTTTCACCTGGACACATGGAGGTATTTCTACAAGCCTACAAGCTGTAGTGGTTCAGTTTGTATTGGCTCAAATTGTATGGAAAGTTTATGGAAAATCATATGTACTTTCATTATACAAATAAAACTATAATCAAATGTATAATGTATGTATTTAAGTTTTTTTTCTTTAGATATGATGAACTATAATTGGATATACCAGTTTGTGCACTGTATGCATTTTTGAACCAAGAAAAGTTATATTTGCTTTATGTGAGCTGACATAGTGTATGACAAGCGAGACAATAGAGGAAAAAAGAACAATAAATTCTGTGTGTCGAAAGATTCAGGGAAGTATAATTGCACACATTAGTGTCTACACATTAATGTCTCCTCATAGCTGTGGTCTGGCATATGGACCTGGACAATGTGCTGGAAAACTTGTCCCAGTGTCCCAGTTGTCTTTTAGTAGAATCAGTGAGCCGTAAAAAATAAAGGGTCAAAGTTGTCTGCACTCATTTACTGAAAGAGCTCTTGTGGAAAGAAAATATTCTGAGCAGGATTGACAGCTACCTAGTAGTGTTTAAGAGAGAAGTAGCAAGAGTAACTGCTGATCTCCCTCACACCACTGATACACTTGGGATTAGAAACAATAATAGGAAAAAGGCTGAAAAAATTAATTATCCACTTTATTTCCGAGTGCCTTAGTGTTGCGGAGTACCATCCATTTACACAGCATAGACACTAGAAATCTCATAGAATATCATAATTTATGAGTCACCACTTTAAATTCAGTAAAATATAGTCAAAAGTGTAGAGTTAAAAGCATAGTGATTAAGATGAATTAATTAAAAAGGTAAATAGAGAGTTGTTTTTTTACTTTCAGGTTTTTCACACTGTTGATGTTGTTGAATATAAACTCCTATGCAAGCACTAAATCCATACTGTACAGAATCATTCACAATTGCTGTACATATAAATATTTTTTCTGCTTATTACACATCATAACTTTTCAAATATGTAATTTTGGTACTCTTTAAGGCAATCTGTACATCTAAATGAACTTCCTGAACTAAAATGAACTAAATGAACTTCCTTACTGAACTTACAACCACATTATTTTTACATTCTTCTATTTCAGGTCTGCAGTTGGAGCTGTGGGGTGGAGTTGAATTTTGGTCAATTCTTTTTTTTTCTTGGCCACTTGTGATACTTGTGAAGACAGCCCACTCTCTCAGCCTCCTTCCTGTCTCACCGCCGAGCAGTGGTTCTCGGGCGCCGAGAGCTCGGATGCATCTCTCACTGGACGCCACACCGACCATGGTGGATGGTGGCTGCCTTGCATCAGACAACTACCACGACCTAAAGGGCGGCAGCTCCAGTGTGGGAGGCCGAGTACACAGCATTGACGTCATCCTGGGCTTCAGTAAAGACCAGGACCCCCTGCTCAACCCAGTCGGCACTGGTGGTGTCCAAAAAATTGATATGCTGCAGGGCAAGCAGGGCCCCACTGAACTGTACGGCCACCTGCCAGGGATCACAGAGGCCCAGCCAGAGACAGAATATCAGGGTGAGTCCTCAGCAATGTCTACTGTCTGTACTGCAAGTACGGGATGTACAGTAAGTCCAGTACTGTCCCACTTCAAGTAAATTAGATGGTAGTACAATACTGAGTTGTTTTAAAACTTTGACCACAATGTAACAAATTTCAATGAAATATTTTATTTATAAAAAGTGTCTCCAAAAGATGTTTAACTGTTTAAATCAAATCTAAACTAAAGACATTTAAAGACACATAAAAAGCTTGGATAAATCAATTTATTTAATGTTTATTGAACTGATGCAGCAGGGGTGACCTTTTTACATCAAGGTTGGCTCTGCTTCTGCCAATCTTGTTTAGCAATTAGCAGTTAGTTCATTTGATCTCTGACACTCTGACCTCACAGCATCTTAACAGTGTCACACCCAACACAATCAAGTGTACTCAAAGCCTTCATTAATTTGCAAGACAGCTTTCCTAAACACACATGCATTGACACTGACACGCACACGCACATGCACACACACACACACCTGATCTGAGGAAATGGAGAATGTCTCGTCACCAAGAGTTTAGCGTTCCATTACATCACTGACTAACGAGTTAAAGGGGAGATGGTGACGTGGACACAAGACGTATTTGGCAAGCCAGAGCCGCTTCCATTGGTTTTAAGGCCCAGAAGTCCGGGTCAAATTTAGATGTGGGTTAATCTGTGAGAAAAAAAAACGGACAAGGAGGAGACTTGCCTGATCCAGTTTATAGTCTATAAGTTATGGATCTGTCTTAAGGCAGCTTTCCTATCTTTAGATGTCACATAAAGGCTTTGCAGCTTACAGAAAGCATACATTATAAATTCACACTCACATGCACACACTTACCCTCACCTTTCTCCACCCCACACACATATGTCTTGGTCGTTTGCTTTCTGTGCACTGACCTAATGACCATTAAGCCTGCTATAATTAGATTAATATAACTCATTATTTCTGCTATATAGCAACATGTGCAGAGCAGAGGGCTTCCATGTACTTCTCAGAAAAGATCTTTCCCTGCCTCCCCTGCTGTTGGGAGAGGAAAATCTCCCTCTCTCCTTCTCTCTCCTCCTCATTCTCTCTCTCTCCCTCTCTGAGGCTCTTAGTAGGATTACAACAAAGGGGGCCTGAGGTTTATAGAAGATTGCACAGATCTGTGCAGGTTGCATCTGTTGCTCTGCTATAAGCAGCAAGGCTTTCAACGTTACATAGTTGCTGCCACACAACTTTCTGTTTTAAGGGGCCATTTAATATGTTTTGCAAGCCATGCGGGCATGAATGCACACAGCTATGGTAGGGGGGTTTGACGCTCGCCATATTTTGGCAATGCAAGGCAAGTGGCATGCCATGCATTTCCAATATTGCCGTGCATAGTCCGTGTGGCTTGCGTAGAATATGAACAGATTCTTAAATACTGTACGCGTGTGAGAATTGCATGCCCTGTAACTTGTAACCATGTCTGTATTTCACAAATGAACTGAGAAGAGATGCTGATGCTGTTTTTAAAATGAAACATTCTTCAGCCAATACCATGTTAGTTAGTTAGTAGTTTTTTAAGAGCTAAGAGGTGTTTTCATAGGAGCACCAGATTTTGCCCTTGTACATTCTGATTCAGTTCTGGAACTCTGTGCTAAATGCATGTGCATTGGAGACCAAGTTATATCTATCTATCGCTCTCTCAATGTCAATCACACAGGTTCAGAAACGTTAAGTATGAGGTGCTTATATTGAATGGAAGACACAAACACTCACATATGTTTTTGTCTGTTCCCACCACAGATCCAGGACTCTTCTCAAGTAATGCAAGTAATGACAGTAACAGTAAGTGCGATGCGGAGCTGTGCGACCTCCAGAAAGGCATGGACACTGATAGCAGGTCCCCCGAGCCCCACGAGGAGGACATGCCCAAGAAGAAGCACCGCCGCAACCGCACCACCTTCACCACCTACCAGCTCCACGAACTCGAGCGTGCCTTCGAGAAGTCCCACTACCCCGATGTGTACAGCCGTGAAGAGCTCGCCATGAAGGTCAACCTGCCTGAAGTCCGGGTTCAGGTCAGTGTTGGTGGTTTAATCTGATCTGATATAATTTAGAGGCTCTAGAACAGTGGTCCCCAAACTACGGCCTGCCACCTCATTTTGGGTGGCCCCCCAAAACATGTCCGTGGTATAGCGGCCCGCACGGGAGTACGACATCGTCAAACTATAACCTCCGCAATTTCCCCCATTCATTCTCTATGGCGAGTCTTAACAGTACACATGTAATACTCTTTCTGACCACTGGTGGTTGTTTTTGCGCTGTTTCGCGTTTGCCATCAAAAACGGAATGAAATGTAGGCCTATCTGCAAACAATGTAAGAGGCCTATGCTGACTGCATCAGTGCTCAAAGTATTCTAAAAGTTTATTAATGAATTGTTAATAACTAACTAACTTATATACAAGTCATTTTTCTGGGACTTTCTGGGATAATTATTTTTATTTGTTCAAATGTTGAATGGTGGTCATTTCAGACCACTTCAACACTTCATAAAATTCTCATAGTTTGAGAACTTTACATTTTCAGAGTTCAGAGTTCACACATTTTTAATGAAATATACTTTTGGGAATGCAAAAGTCTTTTTATTAGTATTATTTAATTTGAGTTACATTTTACACTGATATGGCATGATGGCAATATAAACACAGCTAACAATGGTATTAAATTGCAAAAGCCTATAGATTAAATGTAATGGAATATTCAACTAAGGTAGACTGCTGTTGTTCACAGCACTAAGCTATTTATGGTTACTGATATACTCCGAGTCTCTGGCCCTCTCTTACAGCCAGGCATAGTAAGCTGGCCCTCGGAAGAAAAAGTTTGGGGACCACTGCTCTAGAACGTATCTATCAGGATTCTGCTTTGATGTTCTTATTCAATGAAGTCCTCTCTTGTGTGTTTTTGAACTTGTAGAATTTTGATATGTAAAGTCTCTTTGGATGCATTTATTTACTGAATCTCTCTCTCTCTCTCACACACACTCACATTAGGTCTGGTTCCAGAACCGGCGTGCAAAATGGCGGCGCCAGGAGAAGATGGACACCAGCACGATGAAGCTGCACGACTCGCCCATGCTCTCCTTCAACCGGCCGCCCATGCCCACCAATGTGGGGCCTATGACCAACTCCCTGCCCCTGGACCCGTGGCTGGCCTCCCCCCTGGCCAGCACCACGCCCATGCACAGCATCCCCGGCTTCATGGGCCCCACGCAGAGCCTCCAGCCTGGGTACGCCCCGCACCCTGGCTACCTCAACACCTCCCCAGGCATGGTGCAGACCATGCAGACCATGCAGACTATGCAGACCATGCAGACTATGCCGCCTCCACCCTACCAGTGTCCTCCAGCCTTCAATGACAAGTATCCTCTGGAGGACGTAGACCAGCGCCATTCCAGCATCGCTGCACTCAGGATGAAGGCCAAGGAGCACATCCAGTCCATGGACAAAACCTGGCCGCACATGTGACTAGAGGATTGGACATCTGGGAGAATGTAATGCACGGAGAGAGCAGCTTCTATGCAGCAGTTCAGTCCAACAGCACTGGATTGTTCTCTGACATTCTAGAAGAATGGAACTGTGTTGGACTTTGTGTGTTTGTTTGTCTTTTTATCCTTTTACATTTTTTTACAAGAAAAGTCCCTTCAGACTTTTGTAAAGTTTTCTCAGTTTGATGACCAAAGCGACCTTCGAGATGAGGTGTTGGTAGAACTGCTTGTGCACACGAGGGGCTGCAATGGCACTGTGTGACAGAGTCTAATAAGCTGCTATTTTGATTGGTGTATCACAACAAAGAGGAATTATGACATCAGTGTTTCATGGAACAGTGAGCCCCCCTCCCCCCATCTTGAACTTCATCAATAACAACAGCACCACTGTCAAACCTGGATGGTTTCAACGTTGCCCACACTAACCTGTTCTCTGCTTGTCTGAGGGTAGGTTAGTGGACAAGCCCAAGTCAAAATAAATGGACTTTATAAACCACATTCACATTCACAATAAGTGGTAAAGTTTTAAAGTTTAAACTCACATGCACACATGTAACAGGTAAAGGAATTATTCAATCAATCAATCAATCAGTCTAGGGTTTGTGTTTGTTCCTTGAAAGCATTCAGTTAGTTGACTTAGGCTCAGTTCTTGATCTGTTTAGGTTTAGACATCAGCTCAGTCTTCTCCTTTCGAGAAAAGGAAACTCTAGGAAACGCTAGGCCTTGCAATCTGTCCACTCATTAACCAATTTGTGGAGACATGGAGCTCTAGGTGTCTCCCTAACAGCTTTTAGTTGGTAGTCTTTATGCCTACACCTAACAGATGTCACACTCAGTAAATACACCTGCACGCCCAATAGACTTCTTATAAGAAGTTTACAGGACTTCTTCCTGTATGAAAAAATATATAAATATGAACATACTAAGTATGTTATGTAACATTTATATATTTATTGATTGGCACTTCTAAGTTTAAGGTATACAGGGGGACAGAGGTAACATGGTAAAGAGGTAGAGCAATATGTCCTGTTCTGACAAGTGTGCTCGTCATGTGGAGGGATTAGGCCAAAGCCGATCAACACTTTGTGGCTGTATCCGAGCATCAGTAGGCTTTTCACCCTAAACGATAATAACATAGAGTAAGGAAAAACCTTTTTTTTCAGGTAAATTCACTGTCCATATCCGAGGATACTAAATGAATGCTATTCTTTGGCTATCTGCTGTGGTCTGTCTGAGGCAGCAAGGATCACACAATCAGATGTAGGTTGATGATTTCAAAAGTGCATCTTACAATAGAACTCTCTGATCATGAACTCATTGAAAAGGGCATTTTGTTGATCTCTCATAGCACTGTATATATCCATAAATGGAAAAGTTAACTGTGATATTTGTTATTATTGAATGTAAGATTTTTACTGATTTTTACTATCAATGGAAGACAAGTAATGTTTTTGAGAACTCATAGATATTATAGATTGTATAAATGCTGTATTTTTTGTTGAACTACTGTGAAATAAGAAAACAATACATTCCGACTGTTATTGTGTCATGACAGTCACAATACTATAAAATAAATAGAATATGTTTTTTTTTCACCTCACTCTCTTAATATGACAGACAGGGTAGACCTCAGTGAAAGCACTAATAACTCACACATGGGGTTCCTTTTTTCCGGTAAAGTGAAATAGGCAGTTGTAAATAGTTTTAGTGTATTCACTGTCTGTTTTTTACAAATGATCATGCATTTAAGAATTCTTATGTTTTATTATTATTATTATTATTATTCAGCAAGTAATGGGTTGCATTCTAAACATGTTTTGCAGAAGATCAATATTTGGTTAGTGAACCATGAAAAGCCAAAGAATATAGTTTTTCAAGTATAGAAACTATTGAGGAGATTTAGCAATGCACTCTGTGAATGTTGTCTGGTCAAGTGAAGGTTGAAAAACCAACATTTTGTCATGCAGTCTTTTGAATACTTAGCCCACCCCTTTCTCTTACATGTGTTTTTGTTACATGTGTTACCTTTAGAATACGTATATGTGAATATTTTTGCACTGACAATTGCAAGACAATAAAAAAGTAAAATAATGTTATATGGCCTAAGAATAATGGTTTTGCTTGCTCACACAACATCCATACCCCTTGTCCACAAGACTCTAACAGTTTCTAGGTGAGTTAATATGAAAGCCTATGAGTCATATCAAATTATATAAAGTCAAAATAATTCCAGATAGCGTAGCTATTTGTTCATTATAACAATCTTGTTGACAGAACCTTTGTGTATCTAGTTAATGGACATTTATGGAAACTCACCCAAATGACCTTGTGAACTGACAAGATTCCTAGCCACTAACACAGAGCTTCTCTGCAGCAGGCTGTCCTTTGCACAGTGGCACTTAGCCAGACTGTTAAAAAGATGAGGCTTCAGTCAATCAAATCTCCTTTGACTATAGGCTTTCTTAGCTCCTACTCCTCCCCTCCCCCCTATTCCCTTTACTGTGGCCTTGCTTAACCCGGGAAGCAAGTGATTTCTCGGTAACCAGTAACTGCTTGAGTCCTCAACAGGTGGACCACAGCCTGTCTCCTCACAAGACCATCTGGCAGAGCTACAGTTAGTGTTGCGGACGAGGTGCATATAGACAGAAGTGATGTATTTGCTGCTGCAGTTCTTAAGGTCAAATGGAGGCGAATGATCTTCAGTTTGCACCTCAGCCTTTCAGAGAGAATGAAGTAAACGTCATGATAGTGTATTTGCTAATTAACTGGCCTAAAAAGCAGTAGCCTAAAAGTTGTGGGTTTGATTCTCAGTTGCCTTGTGCACTTAACCCCAAGTTAATCCAGGGGACTATCACTGTCTCTGGACTCTCTGGAAAGGCCAGCCAAAAATTACAAATTACAGGAGACCAAAGGCTGGCTGACAACCAGATAAATGGCAATTCTGCCCATCACCAGCAACAGTTATTACATTGGTAGGAAATTATTACGTTGGCAGGAGTATTACGTTTAAAACGTGCTGATTTTGTACAAATTTTGATCATCACATTGGTGGGAAGTTATTACGTTGGTGGGTGTTATAGCCTATCACCTACCCTGGGTGAACCTGTCTGTCTGATCTGGAAAGGAGCCCATTGATGTCCGTTTCCGAATCACTAAAAACCTGTTTACTTTGGAATTGAGTAATCAACTGCATTTCCAACCTTTATTTTACAAGAAATATGTTTGCTGCACTTCTGAAACGATTTGGTAAAACTTTAATGCACATTTTTAAGTTTAATTTCATTGCTGGTAATGCTTGTGGAAGTTGAACCAGAAACAGAATATCAGAAAAGCATCAGGCTTCAAGCTTCAGTGTTGTGCTCCACCAGCATTCCCTCCATCACACTGAATAACTATAGGCTTGTTATTCTGATGTCATAGCCATGAAGTCTTTAAAACGACTAGTACTGGCCCAACTGAAGAGCATCACAGGACATGTGTTGGGCCCCCTGTAGTTTGCTTACCGGACAAACATCGGATGATGGCATTAACATCGGACTGCATCTGGGTTATGCCATTTCTAGGCTTTTCTCCCCAACATTGCACTTCTACTTACTTCAGAGGGCACTGTTCCCACCTATTTTGGCCACCATCAAATGCTTGACCTCTTTAGAAAGCTGAAGCCTTGTAGTTTCTTAGGAAACAATCAATAATTGTGTGAAGTACTGGCACAGAGGCTAGAATATAGTTTTTTCTTTCTACCAGGTCACAAACATCTTTGACGTCACTTGAGGAGGTTATTGTCCAATGTTTATCAATACCATGTGGTATTAAATGGTTCCTAGAGTGTTGATGAGTGGGCACCCCCCTGCTGCACTTGTGCTCCATAAGGACAAGAATGCGGGCAGAAAAAAATCACTGAGGATCCTTCATACCCAGGACGCTGGGTATGAAGTAACCTCTGGTAGGTGCAACAGAGCCTAAACAACAAAACCACCAGACACAAGAACAGCTTCTTTCCTCTTGCCATCACCCTGACGAACAGCTGACATTTACATGATGCATGTTCTCACTCTACTCTACTCCACATTCCATTCTCTTACACATACTGTTACACTATCACATTGCACTTTATGTACATTGTTTGTCTGGTTTACACAGTTGTATTACTTGCACATTATCCGAAATAATGTGTACATTGTCAGTACATAATACCTATATTGTATCATTATTATTATTACCGGTATTATTATTATTGTATGGCCTATTGGATACTGTATATATTGTCTGTAAGGTTATAGTGACACCATTGCATTGACCAGAAACAAATTTCTTGTGTGTACTAACTCACTTGGCCAAATAAATCTGTCTCTGATTGATTGAGGATGAGGGGATGAGGATGCTACCTGATGGCATTGTGCATGGACAGAGTAGGAAAATCAATCAGCTGAACCTGGCAGGTGCCGTTTACTGTCCAAGTTGCAACTAAGGAAAACGTCTGGAAAGTGATGTATACGACTTCTCAAACAATTGCCCTCTTTGTAAAAAGATGACAAAATATAAAAAATATAAGTGAAAATAAGGACATTTTCACTTATAAAAGGAAATAACTGAGTAAGCACAAGAAAAAAAGATAATACTAAATAAACTAACACAAAATAAAAACAAGAGAGCTGAAAGACCAAATGCTAACACAGCTAAGACAAAAAAATTAGACAAAATCTGAAAGTAATAAATATAGATTGGTGAATAGATGAATAGGGAACCAAAGTGAATGAGAACATGAAATCTTAAAATGCAAAGACAACATTTATATCAAATGGAAAGAAAAGCTAACCATGGTATAAACTCTGCTCTACTGCACACTGAAACAGCATACACTTTCCCTAATGGAAGTTGCAGTGATTTATTTTTGCCTGATATCTTACTCTAAATCTATATTTTGCAACATCCTATGTGGCGTGAAAGTTGATGTAAGGGGAAGAACACATCATTATCAATAGCCTATCACAATTGGGGTAACTTCACAAAACATTAATTAGAGACAATTAAAGAGAGCATAGGCTTTCCTCAAGAAATCATACATCTCAATTGGTCTGACTGGTCTGCTGCCAGACATTTTAGAATATTGTTCACACACTTTGTGGTAGGCTACAAACTCAGTTTAATGTTAAGTGATGCTTGCAAATATCCCAAATCAAATTGGCATGTGCCATGGTGAGACAACCCAACTCTATCCTAAATTGTCTGTATGGCATGATATCAGTGGCGGTTGCTGCTCTTTGCAATAGGGGAAGCTCTGATAAAAATGGTAAATTATTAAATTAATATTATTAAGGTGCTATATTGTTCTTTGAGGGCAAAAATGATCCCAAAACCCAGAATAGACCAAACAGTAGGCTATAGAGTTAGCATGGCAGACATGGCAGCTTGGGGGGAGTTTAGGCTAGCCCTCTAGAGTAATTTCTCTGTGTACGTTCATCTGCTTTGCTGTTTTATTTTTAATCTCCCCTGCTAGGCTTTTAAAATTCAAGTAAACATTAGCATAATGTAGCCTACACCGTTATATAGCACGCTACCTAACTTAGCCTAAATACACAACTGAAACAAAAGCAAGTCACAAACTCTGTAACTCCACATTACGGTTTTATTTACAGTATGCTATTTACAAAGACAAATAGAAACCGACTGTATTGCTTACAAATTATGAGAATTTGAGCTGCAACTTGCCTTGCCTCTTGACTTTACCTGCCAACACTAACGTTAACGCATCCCTTGAACTGAGAAGCCCCTGGCTGCAGCTTGCAGACATAGAGTCTGTCTCAAATGGTGTACTTACGTGAGTACACTTTTGTGTAGTACACTATGTGCACTGTGTGCTTACTGGCGGAGTGCGCAAATTTTAACAAAATAGTATTGTCTCATATCAAACACTAACTCCGTGCACTTCACGGAAATGACGATCGCAAACATTTTAACATAACTTTATTGGCGTCCTCAACACGACAGTGACATGGTCATACTGTGTCAAAACATTAACCGTTTATGTTATAACTTGCTTGTACCTCCATAAAGTCTGTTTTCCACTGCTGCTGCTTCAGCTTTCTCAACCGCGATTTCCACGAGTTTGAAAACGCTCCCTCCCCTTCCGCTATATGGCCAAGATGGCGTCCGTTAAGGGCGAAAAGTGTCCAGCGTTGCACACTCAGCTTTTTGACCGTTATGAGTGCACCATCCGGGAACTTGCAGCGCCCTTCGTGTCGTTGGAATTGTCAGTGTGAACACCCTCATGCACTCAAATTAGGTATTGTAAGTGCAGAAGTACGCGATTTGAGACAGAGTCTTTGACCTCTCCAGAATAAGTCCCGCCTCCTAACTTCTGTATCCATCCAACCTTCGGTCGTCAAATGTCTATGGGAAATAACATGGCGTTTTGAAAGATCGTACCTGTCAAACTCTGTAGGTGACAAAGTAGAAAAAGCTGCTGGGCAGATTGGCCTACACACTTCTGCCATCTAGTTTCCACTGGATTTTTTGATTTTCGGTGCCGTTTAAGTAGTATAGTCTATAGTATTTACAGAGTTTGTGACTTGCTTTTGTTTCAGTTGTGTATTTAGGCTAAGTTAGGTAGCGTGCTATATAACGGTGTAGGCTACATTATGCTAATGTTTACTTGAATTTTAAAAGCCTACCAGGGGAGGTGCCGTTTAAGTAGTATAGTCTATAGTATACTACTTAAACGGCACCGACAATCAAAAAATCAGTGGAAACTAGATGGCAGAAGTGTGTAGGCCAATCTGCCCACCAGCTTTTTCTACTTCGCTACCTACAGATGTTTTACCGGTATGATATTTCGAAACGCCATGTTATTTCCCATAGACAATCGACGCCAGGAAGTTGGATGGATACGGAAGTTACGGAGGCTGGACTTATTCTGGAGAGGTCTATAGACAGTAAAAGAAAGCTTGCAGATCGCTTGAACTTGAACCACTTCCAGATCGCGAAATATGCTGTCAATCAAAAAAAGTCCAGCCTCTATGACGGTTCCTCCAATTATCATACAGAAGCTCGGCGTCCGGGCCATCCCACTGTCCATATCTTTCAAAAAATTTTGAACGCCAGTCTATGGCGAAAAATAAATTATTTTCTGGTCCCGGTTGACTTGTGCCTTGAATTACCCATATGATGTTTGTCAATTTTAAAGACAATTTTTCACGTAAAGACATTTGCAGTTTCTTTCGTAACTATTGAATTACAACATTGTGAAAGATTGTAATTCCAACGACTACAAACCCATCAGTCGCGCTACGTTAGCTCATTCACAGCCACACTAGATTGTACAAGCATAGCTTCTAGCAGCAACAGGTCTTAATTGGGCTTTCCTTGCCGATGAAAATACCATGAGTCAGAGGATTAAACACATCAGGTAAGTTGAATTCGTCCATAGACTGTACATTAGATAGCAGGCAGCAAGATGCAACCGTTAACAGCTAGCATGCTAATCTTATCGTTTCATTACGTTGGTGACGTACATCGTTCGAGACGAGAGATGTAGTCCACTGAGCGGATTCGCACAAAACCAACATAACTTTTGAAGTCTATCGAACAACAGTACGAAGTCACTGGGACACTCTATAGAGTGGCGAAGTCCCGCCCCTTCCGTTTGCCTCCATGGGACCTATCTTTCAAAAAAAAATTTGAACGGGAGTTAATGGAGAGATAACAATTATTTTATGTTCCAGTTTGAATTGTGCCACGAATTTCACATTTGATGTGTGTGAATTTAAAAGATAATTTTTCATGTCAAGAAAGTACTGTTGTTCGATAGACTTCAAAAGTTATGTTGGTTTTGTGCGAATCCACTCAGTGGACTAAATTTTTTTTTTATTACATACAAAAATCACCATACAAATTATAACAAATAGGGGTACAAGAATTCAACACAAAGAGTACATATCAGATAGTTCTGTCAGCTTTTCATCTGTTGAGTCCAACAATAGTGTCCATGTAGAATTTGACTTCATTTTTGAAGGCTGCAAAACAAGGTTTCCCTCTCCCCCATTTACGTTTATGAATATGAAATTTTCCCAATAGCAAGAGCCAATTTATCGTAAAGACAATATATATTAATGTCTGCATTTTCATTAAAAAAAAATAACATTCTTTTTCTGTAGAGTAACATTGCACAACCACACAGCACTACACATATTTTCTAATTCTATCCAAAAAAACCTTGAGTAGATACATTCGTAAAATAAATGACAAACAGTTTCAAGCGCACAACCACAGAAAACACACGTCAGATATATCATCTCTGTATCTTTTAAGCAGAGTTGGTGGGGTAAAATAAGTGGATTATTTTAAAATAAATTTCTTTGATTTTGTTGTTTAGAACATATTTATTGTAATAAGACCAAACCCTATCCCATTGAATATTGTCAAAGATGCCACCCCACTAACTTGTACAACGAGGTGTGACAGGGTGAAGTATTATCTGTCTTAACCATTTATTGTTACATTTTCTAATTTTTATGTTAATACCATTCAGTAAAATATCTGTCTGTAGAGTTGATTGCTCATGAGTTCTAGAACCCAGCAATCTCAAAAAACCATCAGGCAGTGCAGCAAAGACTATACTGTATTCTCTGGGATGTATTGGGATAGCAAATTTGTTTAAAAATTCATTGTAAGTCAGATATTGGCCATTGATTAATTGAGAAATAAAAATAATGTTGTTGTTTACCCACTTTTCATTAAATATTGATTTATTTTTATATTTGACAAGTTTGTTGTTCCATATTAAGTGTTTATGTGGTGAGAAGTTATGCTTGTAGGTGAGAAGCCAACATAAAAGTGCCTGCCTATGAAAATAGGACAGTGTAATCAAAATTACACTGGAGCAAAAATTCTATTCCACCAACTTTCTGGAAAATAAGATTTGGAATTAAATACCACAACTTGTTTTTAACGTAATCCTTAATCCAGCTCACTTTGAAAATGATATTTGAAGAGTGAAAGTCTAGAACATTTAGGCCTCCCTGATCATATGAGTTGCCCATGACCCGTTTATTTAGGTAGTGAGGTTTGTTCCTCCATATAAATTTAATAAGGTAGAGTCTATCCAAAGTCCTTTTAGGCAAGTCCCTCCACTCGGCGGCCATATACCAACGTTTTATGGGCACTCATCGGGCACAGTCTTTGGGTCGAACTGCGCGTGCGCAAGGCTTCACGACACCAATCTTGCTCCAGCGGTGAGATCACAATACATGATTGGCACGAGGTCTTCACAACACACCATATGATTGGCTCAATGTATTCACATCACACCACATGATTGGCTGAATGTATTCACATGTCAACGTTTTGCCGAGGAAGGGGTGGGATATGTGTAGACAACGGCCATATTGGCGTGACAAACTAGCCCCATGCATTTCTATGGAGTATTTTTTGAGTGCTGTGTCTCCACATTAGAAAGTCTATGGTCTATCTCTTTAGACACAGAATTAGGTACATCCAACACTCTAGCGGGATAAACTAAGCGAGACAAGTCTTCAGTTTTGGAGAGGAGTATGCGACCTTTGATAGATAAGTCTCACATTAGCCATAAATTACCTACTTTTAATTTTTGGGATGAGGGGGTGGAAGTTACACTGCATTCTTTCTAACTGATTTTTGCAAATGACTATACCTAAATATGTAACTTTGTAACTGGAATACCTTCAAATTGAGTTATAAATACATCATCTTAGAGGGAAAAGAGCACATTTCTTAAGATTTAGATGTAAGCCAGATATATTTGAAAACTCCTTAAGACACTCAATCACCTTCTTGACCTGCATTTCATCTTTGAGAAAGATAGCCGTGTCATCAGCTAGCTGACAACATTTTATTTTTCTTCCCAGTATGTTAATACCCTGGAAAGAGTCATTATATAAATGTAGAGTCAATATTTGCATGCCTAAGATAAACAAAAATGGAGCCGCAGGGTCTCCTTGCTTTATACCTCTAGATATGTTGAATCTATGTGTAGTGCCCCCTGGAAGTTTCACTGAACTATTACAATCATTATATAACGTTTTTATTGCGTTCTTGAAGAACTGACCAAAACCAAAAAAGTCCAAAACATCAAATAATGTGTTATGCTTAACAGTATCAAAGGCTTTATATATGTCTATGTCTAGATCCAATTATTATCTGATAGGTACTCCCGATAATCAATTAAGTCTAAAATTAATCTAAGGTTGTCACTTATAAGCCTTCCTTGCATAAATCCAGACTGACATTCATCAATAATTGAGGGTAAACACAATTTAAGGCGCTGAGCAAATATATGAGCAAATAGTTTTGCATCATTATTAATTAAAGTTATAGGCCTTCAGTTTTCAATTAGTAGGCAATCTTTATTGGCTTTAGGTATCAAGGTAATTAACCCTTGACACATAGAAGGAGGGAGTTACCAACATCTAAAGCTTCCTTGAACACACTCAATAGAAATCCAGCAATATGATCTTGAAAGACCTTAAAAAACGTAAGTTACGCATGTAACTATGGATCTGTGAGACCGAGGGAAGACCGTCACTACGGTCTAAAAAAGGAATGATCACCTTTGTTCTGCCTATCACCGAGACCATATGTCAACAAAGTCATGCCCATGACCTCCGGAAGCAGAACGACTCGAGCTTGTAAATAGCGGAGATTGCTCCCGGTTCAGTCTCCTACCTTGAGTGCCTCAGGATGGTCCGAGTGACAAGGATAGTGACGGTCATCCCTCGGTCTCACAGATCCATAGTTACATGCGTAACTTACGATCTGTTTCGACCTCACTCTGACCGTCACTACGGTCTAAAAAAGGGATGACACATACCAAAAAAGTCGCAAGGAGCTCTAAGCTAACCATTTAAACCTCGCTCGGTCACGGACATGAGGGCAGCGTCGCCAACCGGAGCTGGGCGAGTGACGTCCACCCTATAAAACCTGGTAAAAGTGCAAGGCATCGCCCATGAAGCCGCTGCACAGATATCGCTTGCTGGTACCCCCTTAAGGGCAGCCCAAGACGTAGCCATACTCCTGGTGGAGTGAGCCCTTGTACCCGAAGGGACTGGCATTCCCAGAGCCCGGTAGGCATGGGAAATAACCTCAACCAGCCAATGCGACAGCCGCTGTTTGGAAAGCGGTAGTCCCTGCTTCGCCGCCCCATAACAGACAAAAAGTTGAGTGTGTTCCCTCCTCAACGACTGCGTACGGGCCAGATAAGCACTCAAAGCCCTGACTGGGCACAGAGTGAGCAACTTGTCGTGCTCTGCCTGTGAGGCAGCGGACGGCTGGAATTGGGTCAGCTCCAGAACCTGGTTGATAGACTGCCGACTTAGAACCTTAGGCAGGAAGGCTGGATTAGGCCAAAGTGACACGCCAGTGCCCCCTGCCTGCCACCTCAGGCAGTCTTCGCTGACGGAGAGGGCGCACAGCTCCCCGACGCGCATGGCCGAACAAAGAGCCAGGAGAAAGCAATTCTTCAGAGACAAAGATCGCAGATCTGCATCTAAAATGGGCTCATACGGGCCTTTAGTAAGCGACATCAAAACAGTGGGCAAATACCAGTTTGGTGCCTGCAAAGTGCGAACTGGACGCAACCGGCGGGCCCCTTTTAAAAACTGACCAATCAGTGGATGCATACCCAAGGGTCTGTTATCCGCACCCTGGTGAAAGGCTGAAATGGCCGAGGCATAAACCCTCACAGTACTGACCGCCTTGCCTTGATCCAAATAGGACTGCAAGAAGCGCAAAACTTGTGGCACAGGGCAAACCGCTGGCTCAAGACCCAAGCTGGCAAACCAATCCGAAAAGATCCTCCACCGGAGTGCATAGCAAGCTCTAGTAGAAGGAGCCCTGGCGTTGTTCAGAGTCTCCTGCACAGACTCAGCTAGCTGTTCAATGACGGACTCTGCAGGGGCCAAACCCACAGGCGCAGGGCACCTGGGTTCGGATGCCAGATCTGCCCGTCTGCTTGGGACAGAAGATCCGCCCGGCAGGGTAACTGCCATGGCTGACCCTGCAGGAGCCGGAGAAGGTCTGGGAACCAAGGCCTCGCCGGCCACCGTGGAGCAACCAGCAGAACTGTGTTGGCCCTCCCTGATCCTCCGTAGGATCTGAGGTACAAGAGGGGATGGAGAAAAAGCACCAGTCTTGTGACAGAGCATCCAGGCCCAAACTGCCTCCCTGTCCCACGAGAGAGTACCACTCTGGGCAGTGAGTCGTTTCCGCCGATGCAAACAGGTCCACTTGTGCAGTCCCATACTGAGCCCAAACCTGGCTGACCACCTCTGGGCTCAATCTCCATTCCCCTGGGAGTGGCCCGGTCCTGGAGAGAATGTCGGCCGCCCTGTTCTCCACGCTTGGAACGTGTACTGCCCTCACTGAAGCCAGACGCGGCCATGCCCATGACAGCAACTCCTCCGCCACCTGGAGGCACCGCCGGGACCTCGTGCCGCCTTGGTGATTGACATGATACACCGCCGAGGTACTGTCCGACCTCACCAGAACATGTTGGCTTCGCAACCCTGGCAGGAACCTCTGCAGGGCGAGATGGATGGCCTTCAGCTCGAGGACGTTGATGTGCTCTGACGTCCAGGAGGGAGGCCACACGCCCCTCGCTGACAGCCCTTCCCAGACAGCTCCCCAGCCTGTCAGAGAAGCGTCTGTCGAGACGACTTGCCTCTTGTGAGGAAGGCCCCCCAGTGGAACCCCCTGGAGTAAGAACCTCCTGTCCCTCCAAGGACGCAGGACTCGGATGCAAGCAGGAGACACCCGCAACTTCACATGCCTGTCGTCTCTCGGGTGGAGCTGAAAGGCATTGAACCAACACTGCAGGGGGCGTGCCTTCAGCAGGCCCAATGGCAGTACCGCAGCTGCCGCGGCCAGTAAGCCCAACATCCTCTTGACTTTGTGGGCAGTGACCAGTCTGCCCAGCCGAAAGCCTGTCAGAGCCTCGCTCGCCTCCGTGGAGTGAGAGACGCCGTCATGCTGACCGAGTCGAGGAGGACACCAAGGAAGTCCGCCTGCTGGCGGGGCTGCAAGTTGCTCTTCTTCCAGTTGACCGTGAAACCCAGGGCCTGGATATGGGTCAGAACTGTGTTGGTCCAGGTACGGTAGGATCTTTAGGCCCCGGACCTGGAGGGGGGCTAGCGCGGCCGCCACCACGCGAGTAAAAATTCTGGGGGCCAGTGAAAGGCCAAATGGGAGGACCTGAAACTGGAACACCCTGCCTTGGAAGGCGAAGCGGAGGAAGGACCTGTGTGCTGGGCAGATAGGGACGTGGAAGTACGCGTCTTTTAGATCCAGAGACGTAAACCACTCCCCTTCCTGGATGGAACGAATCACTATTCCAACGTGGACCATTTTGAATGGCAGCACCTTGAGGTACTGGTTCAAGGGCCTGAGGTCGAGGACCGGCCGGTAACCTCCGTCTTTTTTGGGCACAATAAAATATTTGGAATAAAACCCAGTGTGCTGTGCGTGCGGCGGTACTTCTGAGATGGCCCCTTTCAGAAGCAACTCCTGGACCTCCTTGACAAGCACGGAATTTAAAAGGGGGTCTTTCACAGACGTCATCTTGACCCCTGAAAACGTAGGGGGCCGCCGTCGAAACTGCAGGCGGTAACCGTGAGTCACTGTAGCCACAACCCAAGAGTCTGGCACAATCCCTTCCCAGGAGGTCCTGGACAGCTGGGAAGGGCAATCGACGGGCAGCCCCGGATCCCTAGGCAGGACCGCCACCGCGGCCTGCACCTCTGCCTGCGCCCCATCGAGGTCTTGTTCACGCTTGTGCGTATGCTTACGGCCATGCCTATGAGAGTGGGATGGTCGGTCAGGTGAGCGCCGCCTGTCCCGTCCACGCACGTGGCCACATGCCTGGTCAGCCCGGCGGAGCCGTTCCTCCCTAGGAAGGTCGCAGGCTGCGCTGCAGGGGCTGTCGACATCCTCCAGGAGGTGGGCGGCCCCAAGGCAAGCGGGACACTCTCTATGCCCGTCATTGGGGGCCATCGCGGCCCTACAGACTCTGCAGTAGTGTGCCGCCATAGCCTACCACAGAAAAACACAATGCAATACAACACAATACAATACAATAAGGCACCTACCTTGGCCGTACAACGCACTGGGTCTGCAAGCAGCAGCCCGTAAAGAGATACAGCAGTGGTGTAATACAGTACACGGGTGGCCTGAAGCAACGTGCGGACACGCTTAGCAGACTCACACTGGCCCAGCTAGCTGCGGACAGCAGCGACGGGGTACACAACAGATATACAAAGAAGGCGGCCACCAGTGCGCGAACGCACGTGCCGACGTACACCAGTGGACAACTGGAGAAAAGACACACAGCAGCCCGCACCTCGTGCAAAACTGCACCTAGCAGACACAAACAGCTAAACTTAACTTTGCAAGTAGCCTAGCACACAACAACAAAGCTAACAAGAAGCACACAGCGCCTACATAACATTAGCGCCTAAGCGGCCGAGCACATACGCGCTGATCCGGCCCACACAGGTTCCGGCTGCCAGAGCAGTAAACAGAAATAATAACGGTGGCCCACGCCGGTGCGCGAACGCACCCAGCAGGCTCACACCAAGCCCAACTAGCCGCGAACAGCCAGATAAGGTACACAATAGTTAACAAAAAACAACCCGGAAACCTGGCACACACAAAAGGAAAATAACACTGAAACGGCGGCCCGCAGCAGTGCGCGAACGCAGGCAGCAGTCTCACACTAGCCCCTCGGCCGCGCGGTATGGGGTGAACTCAGGAAAGGCGTCAACAAGTTAAACAAAGTTTCCCGAACAAAACACAGGTTACAGCCACATGCAGACTAACAAACACAGTCAAGCAAGAAAGCAGTGAAAGTACGTACTCACGTCTCACAGGTCTCAGATGAGGCGATCAAGGTGAGAGACTGAACCGGGAGCAATCTCCGCTATTTACAAGCTCGAGTCGTTCTGCTTCCGGAGGTCATGGGCATGACTTTGTTGACATATGGTCTCGGTGATAGGCAGAACGAAGGTGATCATTCCTTTTTTAGACCGTAGTGACGGTCAGAGTGAGGTCGAAACAGATCTCACCAGTAAGGCCATCATTGCCAGGAGATTTGTTATTTTTTAACCTACTAATATTCTTTTTCAATTCATCTAAGGATATATTTTGATCACATACTGTAGGTCCTTTTGGGTTCGGTCAATTCGTCTTGCCCCATTCTTTATAGAAGAAAGGAAAGGGAGTGTGTCATAACTGTTATCTGGTTCAGTATATAAGTTTCTATAAAAATCTTCCACAAAGTTGGAGATTTTCTGGGGGTCAGTAGATTGATGATTTATCTTAAGTTTATAGATATTATTAATTCTGCCATTTCTTCTTTCTATGGAAGTATTTAGTGTTTTTCTCACCCTGTTCCAACCATTTACGCCTGGAGCAAACAAAGGCACCCTGTGCCATATTTTCATAAATACTATCCAGCTCTAACTGTAGACCAGATAGCTTGTAAGCATCAACTTGAGAAAGAGAGTCTTCTTCATATATAGCTATTATATCCTTAAGAATTCTATCTTGTAAACATTTATTTTCTTTGGCTAATTCCTTTCCCCTTATAATTGCTAAGTTACGAATTTGGAATTTAGTATATTCCCAATGTTTACAGAATATTTTTTCTTCTTGAGTTTTATTCCAGTTTTCAATAATGATTTTTATGGCTTTTTCCTTAAAGACAGTATCTTTTAAAAGTGTGTTGTTTAATTTCCAAAGGTTAAACTTACGTTTATCCGATGCGTATTCCATAATCCATTCCATTCAATAAGGACAAAGAGATAACTTTATGATCAGAAAGGATTGAAGGAACAATTTTAGTATCCTTTACCTTATCTACTAATTAGTTTGAAACAAGCCAGAAATCAATCCTAGACCTTCTGGATAAGTCTTTATTATTCCATGTGAACTGATTTTGTAGTGTATTTTTCAATCTCCACTCTCCAGATATCACAACAGTTTAAGTGCAAACATATATTTCTAAATTCTCCATAAGACCCTCCTAAAGGTCTTGGAGGGAAACAGTCTTTAAGAGGATCACTGATGGAGTTCCAGTCACCTCCAAGAATAAGTTTAGCGTTCACAAAAGTATTTGTTAGTGTATGGATTTGTTCCTCAAACTCTTCAAAAAGGATTTTGTTTCTAACACCAGTGTTGTAACCATAAATGTTTCCTAAAATAAAGATATCATTCATAAACTCAACAACTAAAATTAGCCATCTTCCAGAGTTGTGAGAGATGCTCTTGCATATTTTCCCCTGAAAAGAACCTTTTAAGATTGCCACCCCAGCAGAGTTGCTATTTCCATAAGACATCCACATGTCATTCCCCTATTGGTTTTTCCAAAAATTGAAGTCTGAGATTAATGCATGGGTTTCCTGAAGAAAATAAAAGTCAGCCTTGCAATTTTTACAAAATAAAAAGATAGCTTTCCTCTTGATTTGTTCACGAATACCCCTAACATTGAATGAACATAGAGAGTGCCATAATGAGCACTAAGATAAACTCGCTGAAAAACTTGAGCTTGTAGAACCAGCATAGATGAACCTCACCTTTGAATAGTCAATAAGAACCACACAAATATATTGTGTATAAACTTTCTTAAGCAGATTATCACTAATCTCACTATAACATATAGCCTACAATAAAGCAGCCATGGGTTGCCAACAACCTCGTTTTTATCATAGAAAAACATAAAGAGAACAAAAAGCGTATTCTTTAGAATAAAGTAGACCGTTAGACAGGCCTAACGTCCTAAATAATAGCATAGGCTGCCAGCAACTTGTTTTTCACAAATTGTATACCACATATTGTTATTTAAGAAAACTGAAAACATAAAAATTAAGACTTGGGCCTACTGGTATAAAACCTTAATGAAATGCATATCAATTGTAAAGCATACATTGATAAAAAAACAATCAGGCTGATCAGGCCCTAACCTCTTTACCATTAATGATTGCTTTAGCTCCCACATAGAAGGCCTTCTTCCCTTGCTTGCGGGCCTCAGCGATCTGTGGCCACAACCTGTTGCGAGCTAACCTGACTCCGGCAGATGGATTTGCTCCGCATATCCATCTGGGAACTTTTCATTGAAGAACTTTTGGGAAGGGGCGGACATACTGGTTAGTTGATTGGATAAACCATCTGTCTATCACCACCTTTGTTGGTTATCGACGGGCCAAATCAACCAATTAGATGAACAAAGTATTCTTCTAATGCCGTTTAACATACAATTAAGTTAGGTAACGTGACAAACGTTAAGATGTTTTAACTTACCATTTATGAACCTAATCAACGACAATTCCCATCAAGTTTTCATGGTAGGCCCTACACTTCTGAAGATAGTATATTCCTCCATTATGAACTGGAATCAGCCGTGGAGGATGTCTGTGTCGTTCATTCCTCCCAGCTGCATGGCTGAGACTCATAGCTTCACAGTTTACCCAGGAATACTTTCTAATTTGAATAAAACTTGCGCGATAGCTATGCTCATCTCTGTGGATGCCGTCATGTTGTTCGTTGCGTCACACCTCAACCCGCCTCAAAGCCAACGCTGATTGGACGTTCGTTTGGTGAACTGCTCCAAATTTTCTTTAACGGAAAGTATCCAGACTGATCTGCGAGTGAAACCCTGAAGCTCGCAAGATCAGGATGGTCTCACGAGGCTAGTTGCGAGCCTCTTTATCCCTCGAAGTTAGATCTTCTCCAAATTTCAGCCTGTTATCTTTGAGGTAGTCGGAGTCCTTCGCGTTTTTCCACACCAGATCGATCTCGACGTAAAGCGTGTGATGACAGGACGTATTTTCCCTTTGTCCTTTTGGCCAATTCTGTGTGACACATCAACCTGGATTCGGAGATCCTCGCCGTTGCTGTTTGGGATGATTGCTTTGCAGATGTCGATAACGCGTTCTCTCACTACTTCCCCCTCCTTTTCTGCAAGCCCATACAATCTCAGGTTCCATCTTCGATGATAGCGTTCCAGTTCATTCATTTTATCTTCCATTTCTGAAAGTTTCCCCTGATGCTTCTCACTAACTTGCTTTATGGTCATCATGTCAGCTTTAATGACCTGAACCTCCCTTGCGAGAAATTCCGTTGAATCCTTCAAAGACTCTATAGTGTCAGCATTTTTCTTAATCAAGCAAGCCAGGGATTCAGCATTTTCTTTAATCTTTTCCGCTATCAACTTCACTATGTTATCTTGCAACTCAGAGAGAGAAGGTTCCATCTTTCCCTTTTTTGTGGCTGGAGTATTTGGAGTTGAGTTGGGGAGGACAACTTCAGCTAGAGCATATGCATGCTCATTCATATTGGATGTGTCCATCTTGCCCTCAGAATCTTTTATTAAGGACGTAAAGATAAGAGCTTTGTTCGACTTGCCTTGTTCTCTTGTACGTTTGTCTCCCATGACTAGCGTGCACAACGCGCCGAAATCGAAGTTCGATGACAAAATGTATGACAAAAATGATCAAGTTCGTTTGAGAAACGTATTAGACCACAGTTCAAAAATATCAAGTTGAACAGTTGTAACAGTGGGTTCAAATTAAGTAAATAACACGTCTAAGGTGAAAAGTTCATCTACAACCGGCTAAGCATGTGTTCCTGCGACTGCCACCATCTTCCCTCCGGTTTTCTCTCCACTCAGTGGACTACATCTCTCGTCTCGAACGATGTAGCCTACGTCACCAACGTAATGAAACGATAAGAGCTGTTATGCTAGTTAACGGTTGCATCTTGCTGCCTGCTATGTCACTTAACAGTATGTAATGTACAGTCTATGAACGAATACAACTTACCTGATGTGTTTAATCCTCTGACTCATGGTATTTTCTTCGGCAAGGAAAGCCCAATTAAGACCTGTTGCTGGTATGCTTGTACAATCTAGTGTGGCTGTGAATGAGCTAACGTCACTAGCGCGACTGATGGGTTTGTATTCGTTGGAATTACGATCTTTCACAATGTTATAATTCAATTTACGAAACAAACTGCAAATGTCTTTACATGAAAAATTGTCTTTAAAATTGACAAACATCATATGGGTAGCCTAATTCAAGGCACAAGTCAACCGGGACCAGAAAATAATTTATTTTTCGCCATAGACTGCCGTTCAAATTCTTTTGAAAGATAGGTCCCATGGAGGCAAGCGGAAGGGGCGGGACTTCGCCACTCTATAGACCTCTCCAGAATAAGTCCCGCCTCCGTAACTTCCGTATCCATCCAACTTCCGGGCGTCGATTGTCTATGGGAAATAACAAGTTGAAAAATCTGGTGGGCAGATTGGCCTACACACTTCTGCCATCTAGTTTCCACTGGATTTTTTGATTGTCGGTGCCGTTTAAGTAGTATACTATAGACTATACTACTTAAACGGCACCGAAAATCAAAAAATCCAGTGGAAACTAGATGGCAGAAGTGTGTAGGCCAATCTACCCAGCAGCTTTTTCTACTTTGTCACCTACAGAGTTTGACAGGTACGATCTTTCAAAACGCCATGTTATTTCCCATTGACATTTGACGACCGAAGGTTGGATGGATACGGAAGTTAGGAGGCGGGACTTATTCTGGAGAGGTCTATTAGACCAGCCTCAGACGAGTCCAGGAAGTGACCTCAAGTACATAATTTACTTTACTCTTTATGGAGAATACAGCTGGAAAAAACGTGTTTTCTTTTACAGTTCATGGAAAAAATAGTCACATTAGGTAGAAGCTTTTTATTATTAATCGTAATTCACATTTATTTATTAAATAATCGATCGTGACTGACTGACCGAGATCTGCCAGAGTCAGCTGGAAGGAGCTCGTTACTCACGCATAGGGAATCAGATATTGCGCGAAATTTTGGTTTATGGCTATCGTTTAGGTGTCCTTCCTATTCATTAGCATGAACATGATGACTGACTAAATAAATGACTATGATGTTTAATAAACCATTGTAGGCATACAAGTTATCATTATATCACATCACATCAATTAAGTGTTTTCTGTAGGCTAGGCTACTGTGTGACATGCTTTACACTAGGCTACAGCATATAAATCAACAATAGGCTATCAACACGTTTGCAGTATCACTGTTGCAGAAATCACATACAAGAAGGCATCCTCTTGATTGTTTGTACATTTTTGCACATTCCAACATAAGGAAGCAGCATGAGGAAACTCGTTTTTCTGCCTTATTTTCTAACTTCTTTTACGAGTCTGCAGTATCACAGCTGTTACAAGAGGGTCTTGCGTCCCTTTGTTATGATGCATTTCCTGCGACGCTGCCATTCGTCTCTTCTTAACTCCCTCTCCCCAGAGACGCCGGGCTTCCCTGTAAATGACGATTTTGTGGCGTTTGTCCAATAAAGATCTAGCTTTTCTGCACTGAGATCAGCCCACTCTGCCATTGAAAGTCCAGTGAAGCCGAGCGTCTATGGGTTTTTTGCATGGTTTTTTGATAGATCGTGTCGTCACAGCAATGTATTACGGGTGCGAAATCACAATAAATGACCGGCAAAACCTTATTGCTGAACAAACTAGCCATGAAAATGAACATGTTTTCAGCATGTTGTAGTTAGAATAGTAGGCTGGAAGCTAATGTAGCCTAATAGTGTTACTTGATGCGATATTCCGTGATATTTTAGAGGAGGCTGAGCTTCCCCTGTAGTCTTAGAGCAATCGCCTCTGCATGATATGGTCAATGGAAGATCTCTGTAGATCTGTGAAAAGGCAGCTAGAGGTCTGAGTCCTTTCAGTAACCTAGGGTAAGTCCTTGTGCTTTTGCAGCCGAAGATGAGAGGACATTAGTCTTGTTCGACTTGAGGCAGATCTGACTTGGTCTGGCTTTCTACGTAAACGTGATCTTCAGAGGCTAGCCGGGAGGAGCTACAACAGAGGGCAGCTCATCCCGGACAGACAGGCTACAGTCTGCCTGACGTGACTCGCGGGAGACATCGCGGGAGATATCGCGGAATTTTGTTTGCAATAAATACAGCAGAACTTTCATTCTTACTCATTAAAATGAGCATGATGACTGACGAAATAAATTCTTATGATGTAGTTTAAATAAACCACTGTTGTCATACAGTTAACAGGCCTGCATTGTAGCACATAAATTCAATATCAAGTGTTTCCCCTATATGTGTGTCTATCTATTTAGCCAACAGCAGAAAATAACAGAATATCCATACGTTTTCAGTAGGCTAGCCTACCATTGTTGCAGAAATCACATATAACAAGGTATCCCTTCGATTTCTGTTTATTTTCACATATTCCAACTTAAGGAAGCAGCATGAGACTCGTCAAAATCGTCATGAGGAGATTCCTCCCAAATGGCCCTATCACGTCTTTGAACTGACGTCATGAGGGCGTGTTTCAGCTCGTGGAAGGCAACTGCTAGATCTGTCTGCAGGCTAAGACTCTCGCGATACTTTAAGGTCATGTGACATGGTGTCACGGTGGAAAGTCCCTCCCCGGCTGACAGAAGTCGGACAGAATTTCTAACCAGTATGCATTGTGTTCAACCCAGCATGCATCACATCAAGTCAGATCTGCACAGATCTGCCTCAAGTCGAACACGCCTATTAGCTTGACTTAGTCGACTGAAACTCAATGCTGCCCTCCTTTGGTAGGCCTTTTCAATATATCCATCCAGGGGTGTTACTGTGTCCCCAGGTCTGGGGGTCAGAGATCCAGGTCTTAGTTTACTCTGGGGAGAAAAAAAAAAAAAAAACGGGTCAGGGTTAGCAGGCTGTACAGAGCTGCAGGGTCTACCTTGTTCAGGGTTGATATGATCAATAACAGCAGTCAAGGCTTGGTGAATTTAGATCTATGTTTTGCAGAGCAAATTCTACTCGTTTCAAACATTTCGTCATATGCTGTGGTGGAACAGTTTACAATTCACTCAATATTGATCGAAACGTTCACTCAGAAATGTGTGTAATATGCTATCTAATGATTCAGTAAACAAAGTTACTTAACACCTTACAGCACCTTTACCGAAATTAAATGGAAGCGGGCTGATGGCATGGTTGATAGTTGCTGCTGTCTGGGAAACTGCGATGAGTGAATTCCGGCGAGGGCGAGTCGTGCACTTCGTGGTCTCCTCTGATTGGTCTGATGTGTCACCTTTTCCACCAATGAACGACAGACATCTGTTCACCCATGCTTCCCTGAAATTGCCAATAACTCTCTGAAGACTTGGCTAAGGTGGGTAGAGGACTGGCACTACTGCAAGAGAAGGGCTTCGAGAGATTTCGCGAAGAGGCAAAAATGAAGGTTGCCGTCGTTTTCTGCACGATTGCTGTAGTAGCATTATCAGTAAATGCTACCGTCTTCTTCCAGGAGGAGTTTCTGGATGGAGGTAAGTTCAATGTAACTGAGCTAACATAACGTGGTAACTTCATTTGCGGAGCAAACATCAACACGATTATTCTTAACGTTGAAGTTAAAAGGTAAATCCCATCTCAAAGTGTTCGTGCTAATATTACATTTAAAACGATCAAACATCTAGTTAGGCCTCACGAAAATTAGCTCCTTCAGCCCATACTATGCTTGTCTATCAGCCAAGTTCAAGCTAACGTTAACTTTAGTGGTTTTATCATAACGTTAGCGCTTGAAGTTTCATTTTAGCAACCAACTGTTAACCATCTTACGTTAACTTGAACTGGATAACAGGCACATGGCTGTTTTAAATGACTAGATGCTATTCTCGTACTGATTCATATTTACCAAAACTTCTGGTTAATCAGATGACAGCTTAGCATGGTAATCTACCTAATTAGTTTTCAGTCACAAATGTCTATAAAAGTTAGTAGTGATCATTACTAAGAGCGTTTCGAAATGGTTAACTGACCTATGTGGTCACATGACCTGAATGATGTGTATTTGAAACGAAAGTAACTTGTGAGTGTGCAAGCCCTTGGTCGGGAAGGAGGAAGCTCCATGTATTTCTGGAATTTTAGCAGGAAGTGTATGAGAAGAGTATGGTTAACGTTGAGTGTTTCTTACATTTTTTTCCTCCAACCTGAATCTTGTACAGTGTTCAATACACAAAACTAATAGTGCTCTATTGGACTGCTTATTTATAACTCATTAAGTCCCCATGAGTCCATCTTGGTCATGGTCAGTCTTGTGACTATAGTCTCTTCTGTAGGTGTTGATGTATGTGAATCACAATGACTATCTCCTATTTCTTTCCCACATAGATGCATGGAAGAGTCGCTGGGTGAACTCTGAGCATAAGTCTGACTATGGCCAGTTCAAACTCACTGCTGGAAATTTCTATGGCGACGCAGAGAAGGACAAAGGTGTGTTATGTGACTGTTCTCTCTATTGTCGTGTTTTGGCCAAAGGAGCCATAATTTACATTTTAGTCATAAAACGGATGTTTTCCTTTTCTAGGCCTTCAGACCAGCCAAGATGCCCGCTTCTATGCAATGTCTGCCAGGTTTGAGCCTTTCAGTAATGAGGGCAAAACCCTGGTAATCCAGTTCTCTGTGAAGCATGAGCAGAAAATCGACTGTGGTGGTGGTTATGTGAAGGTGTTCCCCTCTGACCTTGATCAGGCTGCCATGCATGGAGATTCCCAGTACTACATCATGTTTGGTGAGTGTGGTATACATCCTTCTGCCCAAACTATGTGACACGTAGCCTAGGATTAAATGAATCACCCTCAAGCCCATTTTATCAATGCTTTGTATAAAAATAATATGATTTTACAATCAAATGGAATCATAAGAGTGCTGAAGTGGCAACATTTGTTTGAATTGAGATGTGTGATGTTGGCATGTTGACTCTTTACAGGGCCTGATATCTGTGGCTACAGCACCAAGAAGGTTCATGTCATCTTCAACTACAAGGGAAAGAATCATCTCATCAAGAAGGAAGTCAAGTGCAAGGCAAGCCTGTTTTAGCAGATGTAAACCAGGACACAAAGAACTACTCACTGTTGTTACCATGTTGCCAGAACTAACCTTTTGGCATGTCTTTCTTTCTCTTTGTTGCAGGATGATGAACTTACACATGTGTACACGTTGATCCTCAACCCAGACCAGACCTATGAGGTGAAGATCGATAACGAGAAGGTAGAGTCGGGATCTCTGGAGGAGGACTGGGATTTCCTGCCCCCTAAGATGATCAAGGACCCAGAGGCCAAGAAACCAGAAGACTGGGATGATAGCCCCAAGATCGATGATGCTGAGGACACCAAGCCTGAGGTATTCCGCTCTGCTCTTTATGTGTTAGCACACGTGACCACAGTGTTATAATACTTTTAGATGCATATTTGCAATAGGATTTGTATCCTTTTTTAAACTAAACTTTAAATTAATTTCTTTTCAAAGGACTGGGACAAGGCTGAGAACATCCCAGATCCCGATGCCAAGAAGCCAGAGGACTGGGATGAAGACATGGATGGCGAGTGGGAGCCCCCAATGATCCCCAACCCTGAATACAAGGTAGGGGATTTACTATAGATAAGAGTAATGCGTGATCTCTCAATCAAATTGACCTGTCTTAAAGCAGACATAGAATGTAAAAGCATTTTACCTTGGCTTTGTTGAATAAGGAGTATTTGGTGCATGGCTGCAAATCTACAGTGAACCCGAAAAACACGGTTGTTTCCTCCTCCATATGCCAATCTCTGACTTTGAAACGGCTGCTAAAAAAACAGGCGAATTTGAACAGGCAGTGTCACGTCGAACACAGACTCAAACTATCCCTCTGATTACCACTCCCCCTTCACATGTTACATTACCACTTTGAGTTGGAGATTCAGAAAGAAGGAGCTAAAGTCTGTTGTTAAGACATTGAATCAGTGTAAAGCTCACTCAATTATTCATGTGGGTGACAGATAAGCATGAAGGGTGCTAGATATCTGCTAAAATGTCATCGGAGCATGTTTTGACAGACTCTGTTCATCCATTCTGTCTGTAGCTTTTGATGGAATTGTCTGTTGCTGCAAGGCTTAAAAAGATGCCAAAATTAACGCTAAAGAGGATGTAGCCTAATCACTTCTTTGTCTACAGGGAGAATGGAAACCCAAACAGATCGACAATCCCAACTACAAGGGGGCGTGGGTCCACCCTGAAATTGCCAATCCTGAATACACTCAGGATGCTGAGATTTACAAGTTTGACAGCATCGGTGTCCTGGGCCTGGACCTGTGGCAGGTAGGCACTGGCAACGATGCATGAGCTGATTGATAAAGTATTTCAGTCGTGCTTTGGAGATTAATGTTTGTGTATTTTTTTGTTTTGTTACCAGGTTAAGTCCGGCACCATTTTTGACAACTTCCTTATCACAGACAATGTGAAGGAGGCTGAAGATTTTGCAAAAGAGACATGGGGAGTCACAAAGGTACAGAATCAGATGTAGCGAAAATCAAAGAATGCAATAATAAGAGTGACATTCAGGTTATAAACCCCACAGTATGTGGAAGAAAGGCATCATCATTAATTTCAAATCTTACTTGGTTGTCTCTTGCAGGGCCCAGAAAAGGCAATGAAGGAGGAGCAGGAGGAGAAGAAGAGGAAAGAGGAGGAGGAGAAGAACAAGGAGCAGGACACAGATGGAGATGAAGACGGCGAGGAAGAGGAAGATGCCGAAGAGGAAGATGAAGATGAGGACGACACCGAGGAGCCTGATGTCACGGAAACGGACGAGAATAAGAAAGAGAAGGACGAGCTCTGAGTGACCAGAAGGACGTTCCTCCGGCACACATCTCCTGCGCTGTCATGGTTACAAGAAACCTAACCCAAGCGCATACTTTTTTTGCGTAGTGCCATTGTGGGATGTGACTTGCTACCAGTCACACTTATTTTGTACAGGGACTGAGGAAGAGTGGCTCATATCAGATGTGATAATTTAAGATCTATTCATTGAAGTTTATTATTATTATTATTATTATTTTTTTTTTTTTCTTTTAAATAAATTCCCCCAACCATTCAGTCCACCACAAACTTGCACACACATACACTTCCCCGGCTCATGTCATGTTACTTACAATTTCAGGTTTACAGATCATACCCCCCAGCCAGTTCAGAACTACGGTGTGACATCCAATGTAATAAGCTGCAAGTGACTAGATTTTGAATGTTATTAGTCTTAGTAAGTGCACACAACTTTCTTAATAGTGCCTTTTTTAAGTTTGTTTGGGTTTTAATTTGAATTTGGTTTATTTTCCAAACTTTAAGTAAAACACATGGTTACTGATCAGACTCCCTTTTTGATGCTGTATCTCCCAGACCACACACTGGTACTCTGTACTCTGATTGTGAAGATGTGTATCATTTTGATCAGTTTGGATTGCACAAGGATGTTTGGCTTAACTCTTAAATGTCACTGAACATCACCTGTGTTAAGAAAAGACATCTCTTCATTGCAATTGCAATTCAAATGCAGTTGAGAATTTACATATTTTTTGGCACTGACTTTTATTTGTTTTGCTGTAGCAAACTGCTTTTCTACACCCCTCAGAATCGTGTCTAATGAGATTATATGTGTTGTTCCAACTGTTAGTTAACATGTGCTGTGGGAGGCCTTTTTCATACAATTTTGCAAACTGTGACCCCATTTTTGTACATGTAGACTATTATCAGATGTGGATAACTTGGCCTAATTAAACTCTGAGAGGATTTATATATTTTTTACTTGATAAAAATGTTTTGTGTGAGAATTGGTCACCTTTATATTGTCACTGTCACAAGTTTGTGCATTCCACATTCGTCCAGTGATCCACATTCTGGATTCTGTCAACATTGTCCTTTTGCTGTCATAATTGATGCCAAAGTTGAAATAAAAGATGTTAATATTAGCCACTGTGGTCCATTCAGTAAAAATGATTGCCCTTTTAACATTGACCCCGAGATATTAGAACATATTTGACAGTGCAATGAAGTCACAGGTTTTGTCCGACTTGAGTAGTTGTTGGGTTAAACCTTATAGTTCCTGAATTTCAAGAAGTACCTTTCTGTGACACTGAATGATTAAATTGCTAAGAAGAACACAGCGTTGAGTAACTGATTTTGAGAAAGATCTTGTTTGGTGCTTTGAATTTCGGCGCAAACTGAATGAATACTGGAAGTAAAGAAAATCCACGTCAGCTCACAGCTCTTGACCATAGACAGGAAGAAGAACTAGCACGCAATGTTCGGGAGCGCGCACGCATCAAGGGAAGGAGGAAACATGGCGGTCCACATGACGCTATCCCAGGTAACAAACCGATAAGTTTGGTCACCTTTTAACAAACAACAGAAAGTACAAGGGATATGGAGCAAGTGCAGTCTGTAAACGTTCATGGGAGTCTTGTGAGAGAAATGTGACAGGTTTGATAGTGACGTTAACTTGTCTATTGTATTCAATGTACAGGGACGGGCTATGTTTTCGTGTAAACTGATAGGCTAGATAGCAAGCTCCACTGACAAGTTGGAAGCAACATCTGAGTGTTTTGGAAGAAGAAAATGCTTCAATTACATAAAATAGTTACACACCAACACAGTTTTGCGAATTGGTTAACTGGGAGGGAAATCGTACGCGTTTTGTGAACTTTGAATAGTCTTTGTCATTAGTCCATTGGCTTGTTGATGGCTAAGCTAAGCAACCTTGCTTCTCACATCAGCCTTGATAACTATTAAGTTATTTCAACCGGACAAAGACAAATCCTTCAAATTAAGCTGAAGCTCTGGTCCTGAACGCTAAATTAAAACGAAGACAATCTGCAATGAATTAACGTTTTATCTTGCACAATGTTTACAGTGGCCACGTTAAAATGGTTTTCTGTGTACGTTAGTGTGCTGTTAGCTGGCTGGCAGTGCAGAAAATATGTAATGAATGTTACATTTGTGTATTTATTATTGTTTATGGTGTACCCCACCCTTCAGATATCAAATGGAAACCCTGCTTATGACAGTTACTACAGACAAGTAAGTGTGTTGATCTCGCCTTTACGGCGGTCTCATTTAGCACTGACTTGTAATGTACAACACTGGCATACAAACATCCATAAAATTACACTGTTTCCTTAGGTGGATCCTGCAAACACTGGCAAAGTTGGGGCTGGAGAGGCTGCCCAGTTCCTTAAAAAATCTGGCCTCTCAGACAGCACTTTGGGAAAGGTAGGACAAGCATAATGAGGATAGATTTTCTTCCTTGCTCAGTCATCATCTCTCAGAAACATTAATGAGCAATACAAAAATAAACTAATAACAATTTAAAGTCTGATACTTCTGCTCTTGAGACTGCTTGTCATATGCACATTTCATTAGTGATGTGTAAATAATGCAGTCTTACCAGCACGGCATATCCACATTTTATTATGTTTTTTTTTTTTTTTTTTTTTTCAGATTTGGGAATTATCTGACTCAGATCATAAGGGCTACTTGGACAAGCGGGTAAAGTTTTTCTGAGGCAAAATCTTGTAGTTTGTTGTCATATATTCAATAAAGATGCAATTACGAGTATACATTCATTTACGATACATTTTTAGTCCCAGAGCCAGCTCAACATTATGTTTAATGTTTACTTACGTATAAGTTTAAGTTAAATAGGAAAAGCCTACTTAAAATAGTGGTGCCGCTACCGTGCCAGGCTGGTTGTTGGTTTGGCATTGGCATGTTTTCACAAGCTAAACTTTCTTCTCTATCTGCTTTATCATCATTAATAGAGCTTGCTTATCATTAGTAGCTTTCACTTTGAAATTGCCTGTCATAATGATGAAATCAGAAGACATTACTCAGAAACAGGCACAAGAGGGTGCTGTTATGAAATCTGGGCTGTACTTATGAGTGTATCTGTCTGGACAGCCTCACACAGGATGAAAGCACACACTAAAGAATTTGGCATTTGACTTTTCTCTGTATTTACATCATCACTGTGAGATGTAAATTAAACACAAGCTGGACAAGATTAACATGTTTTAGTGTATACTTTGGCTTAACGGATTGTATTGTGTGGCTTAACTGGAACTCAGTCCAGTTTTGCAGTCATTCTCCATGTAAGGGAAATGAACATGAAAATGAACCCCCATATCCTCTGATTGTCACTGTTGACCTGGTGCTGTTATTGTGTGCCTTTCAGGGTTTTTTTGTCGCCCTGAGATTGGTGGCCTCTGCCCAGAGTGGTAATGATGTCAGCCATAACAGTCTAAACCACACTGTCCCTGCTCCAAAGTTTGTGAGTAACAAGACCACACTTACCATCTCCCTTTGTCTCGCACATTTGACTTCATGGGTTTAATGGGCTGAGTGGGCATCTCATAAATGTGAGACTGGCATCATCCTACAGCTAGTTGGATTTCCCATGCTGACACCTGAGAGAAAGTGGAATAGATCATTATGTCCAATATTCCAATATGTGGTTTAATGCTCTACATTTCCTCATTAGTAGGGGTCATTCCGTGTCAAATCACCCAGTGGCTGGCAGGTCACCCTCTCCCAAAAAATCTGAAAAAAATCACATGTGTTTGTAGACCAAACCTATGCATAAATCTTAAATAGTATATCTGTATCACTAATGGTTCCAAAACTACAGCCCTTTGAAGTTTCAAGTCATTTTAAGCATCGTGGTGAACAATCCTTTTTGTTCAACTTCCAACATTATTGGCTCTTTTGGTATTTCACACACATTAGTGAAACTGTGAATAGAAGTACATTTTCCTGTTGAATTAAACAATCCAATCAAATCAGGTGTATCTTGTGTAATTTCCCCTCTGCAAAGCTCTGAAAATGGCTATAAATTAATTATGTGAAAAAACATCACCACCTTTGAGGGCTTGTCATTCAAAAAGTATGTGACACAAATTCATCAGATTTTTTCCCCACTCATGTATGGATTATAAGGTCATGTCCATGCATTAACTTTGGTTGTTAACATTATCATAATTATTGTCAGAGCATTTTTATTAAATTGGGCTTGATTTTCAAAAAGCCCGTTTTCATCTTCTCATTTCACCACGTGGACAGTTAACAGGATTTTTTTTAATTTTACCATATATCATTCTGTATGTGAGGATCATCTGGCCAAAATTTGGGCTTGTTGCTGAGTTTCTTCATTGAGATAAGATTTTTTACAAATATTGTCTATAAATCCACTGAATTTGTACTTTATCTGCAGTACCACTTTGCACCACATGTGGTGCTCTTTTAATACAATGGAAGTCAATGGAAGAGTAAGAGAGTCACTTGTTTGCTGCACATATCCAATCTAAACACACAGTTTATGGTTCATGTGGTTCAAGTAAAAAGGGGTTTCTAAAATTCAGTGCATTGGCAAATGCAGAAAAATCAATACTAACGATGTATCATCTTTTTACAAATGCCTCTTGGATCCACGAGTCCTCAAACCTTGTTATGAATACTTGTGATGGAAACACACATGGTCATCTTCATCAAGTGAAATACCTTGATGAACTGAATTTTAGAAACCCATTGTTTGATTGTTTGTTAAAGCACTGATCTCCATCTTGATGCTCTTTGTCTATGTATCACAGAGGACTGCATCCCAAGCATGACGATGAATATAGACTTTGCCTAACCAGCTGGCTAGAAATTATTAAAGTGTTCACATAGGCACTGATAGGTTGAAGCTGGTGTAGAAAACTCATTACAAAGATGGTAATTATGCTAAATCCTCTTGCTGCATGTATGATGACCAGTCAGTCTTATGTGTGTATAATTTACTTGATCAGTTTATTTTCTCTAAATAAGATTTATGTATGAGTAGTATGTTGTTCATGTTGCAATAATTATTTGGACCAATTCAACTATGAACCATAAACTGTGTGTTTAGATTGGATATGTGCAGCAAACAAGTGACTCTCTTACTCTTCCATTGACTTCCATTGTATTAAAAGAGCAAAGTGGTACTGCAGATCCAGTACAAAAAAAAAATCTTATCTCAATGAAGAAACTCAGCAACAAGCCCAAATTTTGGGCAGATGATCCTCACATACAGAATGATATATGGTAAAATTAAAAAAAATCCTGTTAACTGTCCACATGGTGAAATGAGAAGATGAAAACAGGCTTTTTGAAAATCAAGCCCAATTTAAAAAAAATGCTCTGAAAATATGAAAATGATAACAACCAAAGTTAATGCATGGACAGGACCTTATAATACATATATGTGTAGGGAAAAAATCTGATGAATTTGTGTCACATACTTTTTGAATGAGAAGCCCTCAAAGGTGATGATGTCTTTTCACATTATGAATTTATAGCCATTTTCAGAGCTTTGCAGAGGGGAAAGTATACAAGATACGTCTGATCCGATTGGCTATTTTAATTCAACAGGAAAATGTACTTCTATTCACATAGTTTCACTAATGTGTGTGAAATACCAAAAGAGCCAATAATGCTGGAAGTTGAACAAAAAGGATTGTTCACCACAATGCTTAAAATGACTTGAAGTTTCAAAGGGCTGTAGTTTTGCAACGATTAGTTATACAGATATACTATTTAAGATCTATGCATGGATTTGGTCTACAAACACCTGTGATTTTTTTCAGATTTTTTCGGAGAGGGTACCTGCCAAATTGCGCTGAAATTGGGTGATTTTGCACGGAATGACCCGTAGGCCACTTTCACTAAAAGCAGGGCTCGAATTATCTTTTTGTGTTTTAAGGGGGTCTCTCAATCTCATAAATATTGCCAAATCCCGGCCATAGCCTAAAGGCGATACATTATAGGCGCGAGTGGTGCTTTTGCGCAGTATGCGCATAGGCCTAGGCTATAACTTGACACACGCACACAACAGACAGAGATTTTTCATAGAAATTGATTCCTTTTAGTTAATTTCAACATATTGATTGCAATAGTCCATATTTCATTTCAATTTCACAACACAAAGAAATAGTGATGTAGTCGGAGTGCCATTCTCAATTTCACAACGTAACTCATTTGAACCAGACCACCGTCTCAGATAGGCTATCCTCAGTGTCAAGCACAATAATGCATTTAGTCTTTAACTTATACACAGGGAAAATGCACTAACTGGCAGAAATTAATAAAGCCATTTCAGCCAAACTATGTTCTATAGGCTAATGTACACATTACTATAGGCACACTGGGTGTTCGGTCGTCTCGTGTGTTGAACCGTGGAAATAAATAGACGAACAATTTTGGAATTTGCACTGAGATGTTGTCGGGTAGCCATTGAATATTCCGCCATCAGAAATTGCTAACAGGTGTTTTAAAATATCTGGGAACTTTCCGGAACGCTGAATGGCAGAGGATAGCTATCAATTCACACAATCATTGAAGGGGGCCATAATGTATGGCTTTGTCAATAAACATAGAAGAGGCAAAGCAAGTTCAACAGCAAACTGGACTTTTTCAGCACATATCAAACCAGGCTAGCCCAATGAACACCTACGTAAATAGACAAAACACTCAATCAAGCAGGGTGACTTCTTCGGACTTGCGAGTGCTGCTGTCAAATCGATCGTATGCGGTTTGCTCATATAGTCTAGTGGTGTGGTGGTGAAGTGCTGTCATGTTGCGTTCAAGAGCGTAGGGTAGGTCTACGTCCAGTAGTAGCCTATATTTTAATTTAACGTCTTTAATGGTAAGAGATCGCACAGGGATGGATAATGAGCGTTGTTTAAGATTAAATTACAATGCCAGACACCTTCAGATATGAGAGACCCATCCGATTTTTGACTTTGTTGCTTTCATGGGAGCCCGTCCTCACTCTAAGGGAGCTCGGCTCCCTCTGGCTCCCACGTAATTCGAGCACTGACTAAAAGTATGCTCCTACTGTTTGTCATGACCCTGTATGATATCTGTACTGATTTCCCAAACATAGATAATGTAAAGCGATTGCTTGTTTTGCGTCAAGCACCATTTGTGTCACTGATTACAGTAGACTGCATGTCTCCTGACTCTGCCACTGTCACTGTATGATTGTCTATTCTTTTGGCCTACGATCTCTTGTGTACTTAAACTCTGGATAATTCTGTGTCAAGTCAGAGACGCATATCTTGATTGGACTTCTTCTCTGTGACTGGATCTTGTGTCTCACTTTGGTATGCTGTATTTATACCTACTGTGCTTGAATTTGTTCCAGTGCGTAGATCATTTGATGGCTTTTTCATGTCCTCAGTGTTGAATGGAGATGCATGTATGGAATTGTTAGCTGTTTCTCTGGATTTGCTGTTTTGACAGAGGGACACAGGCAGTCCTTCCCTGATTTCAGCTTCTCTGCTGTCCACTGACTCCAGCTGGGCCGTGAGGGTGAGTCCCTGTGTGCCAGGGTTGGAGTACCTACAGTATGCTGTTAGTGTTATATATTAGTCAGATACACATGTAAAATAAAACCCTTTCAGCTGTCAATCTGGTAACACAGGATGGATATGCAATAATAAAATGAAGGGCAGTCATTTAACATTGATCTTGACTGCTGAAACACATGACTAAAGACAGTGGGTTGTTGTTAACTAGTTTTGACAAGGACTTTCACATTTATACCCTTTTCTGTGTTCTGTATTCCTTTTCATCCTGTCTCTGTCTCTTAGTCTGATGAGCGAGCCAAATTTGATGGGATCTTCGAGAGCCTGGGCCCAGTGGGGGGCCTTCTCTCAGGGGACAAAGTGAAGCCAGTTCTCATCAACTCCAAACTCCCCCTGGATGTGCTTGGCAGAGTGAGTCCCTGATTTACCCAACACACATATAATACAAATTAACGATAATAGTTGTAATGATAGTGTTATGGTTTAGTATATGCTATTGACTGTTGCTTCTGTAGTAGTAGCATTGTTACTAATAATTAACTAATATGTGATCATAATTAACTAATATGTGATCATATGTGTTTGTCATATATTCAGATTTGGGATCTCAGCGATGTTGACAAAGATGGACATTTGGACAAAGAGGAGTTCACAGTGGTGAGCTGGATGCTTATAGCTTGTAGCACATTTCTCATGGATGTGTTTTAGCCAGCACTTGCAAGACCGTTAAGTGTCTCTACCAAAGAAAACAATTCATATTATTTTGTAGAAATATAAGCAACCAGCAGAGCGAAAAATCACTCTGAGCTAAAGTCTAGTGTAACCTAGCAACTGTAAATGTAAATGTAACTTTAAAAATGTATTTATATAACAATTACACCAACAAAAGTACCCCTGTCTCTATCTTAGCCTCTGCCTAGCCTGTCCAAAATGAAATGGTTTGAATCTGTGTGTTTTTAGAAGGAACTGTCAGTGTTAGTTTACACAATGCACAGTGGATGTGATGTGTGGGTGTTTGTGTGTGTGCTGTGTATAAGATGGTGGGCTACATCACAATGCAGTGCTAGCCAAGGAGTACTATTACACACTAGCCCACCCCTCACCATGCGTTTTGTGTTTACCCCCCCCCCCCTCTTTCTCTCTCTTGTCTCTGTCTGTCTTTCTCTCTCTCTCTCTCTCTCTCTAGGCCATGCACCTGGTGCACCGCGCCATGGAGAAAGAGCCGGTGCCTGCCACCCTTCCCCTCACTCTCATCCCACCGTCCAAACGGAAGAAGATCGCCGGGTCGCTGCCAGGCTCGGTGGCTGTGCTGCCCGCCAGCCCCTTTAAGGGTCTGGGCCTGCGCCCCACCACCGACCCCCAGGGCAGGCAGAGCCCACTGGGTAGCAGCAGCAGCAGCAGTGCTTTGGGTGGCACAGGGAGCCTGGCACAGAAACACTCCTTTAAGAGCAGCCAGCCCCCTCAGGTAAAACACACACACACACACACACTCAGATCCACAGACACTCAGATCCACATACGGATGCAGATGTGTGAATATGCACACACACACACACACACACACCCACATGCAAACATGTTACCCCTCAGCCTCTACCTTCTCCCAAGGAAAGTCGCCTGGCATTGCAGCCCCTACACATGGCAATCCAGACTATTTTCATTCAAGTGCTGTCAGAGCAGGGGCTTCCCTCTCTGACTTCAGGAAGCTCTTGAAGACCCAACTCTGCTGAGGGTACCTCCTCTCTTAACACTTGTAACTACCCAGCATGCACTTCCCTTTCTTCCCTCCTCTTCCTCCTTCTTCTACCACTTTCTCCTTCGACTACACTTTGACTGGTACTTAAAACGAATGCACACTCTGGCAATAGTACTGATTGATGATTGATGTAGCATTGAATTCATCTTGAATTTCCCCTTGGGGATCAATAAAGTCTATCTATCTATCTATCTATCTATCTATCTATCTATCTAAAATAATTGCCAGGTCACGTTAGATAAAAGTGGGGTCATTCCACGTCAATTCAACCAGGGCCCACGCACTTAGGTCTCAAACAATTCTGAAAAAATTACCAGGTGTACCTATGTTACCCAGGAGACACACTGTAAAATTACGCTTATGTAAGATCAATACTTCCCAAGATACAGCCAGTTTTACAGGGGGAGGGGGGTGCCGATTTTGTTCGGGCTCTTTTTTTTGTCAAAGTTCACAAGCCCACAGCGCAAGAACTAAACCTTATAGGAGGCTCAAATTTTGCATGCTGGTACATAAATAGGAATAGTATGTAGCAAAATCGTCACGTTTGGTCTGGATAATCCTGCATGGTCATAGCTGTCCCTCAAAGTTGATACAAATTTTATTGGAGTTTTTGGCTGGGCTCTGTTTAAGCCTTCAGAAGACATATTTGTACTCAACATAGGCTCTTGATTTATTTTCCTTACTGAGATAATTACAAACACTCTCACAAAAAACAATGAACAGAAAATAAATTCCTTCAGGGTCTGAACAGCAGACCTTACAAGCCTAAAAAATAATTTTGGTTCTCATTTTCAGAGCACCTAAACACCTTGTGGGAATATACAAAGATTTTTTAAATATTTTTTTCTTTATTCTCCATGATCTTTTCTTTTTAAAAACACCAATTTGACTTGTCTTTCTTTTTCACTTTCCACCCTGAACATGCGCAAAATGCACCATTGACATCAATATGTTTTGTATAGAGCTACCACAGGTTACTCTATACAACCACAGGTGGCAGTGTGTTGACTCTATATAAAACATATTGATGTCAATGGGGCATTTTGGGTAATTTTTTCAGAATTTTTTGAGATCTAAGTGCGTGGGCCCTGGTTGAACTGACGTGGAATGACCCAGTGTCTGCTAAATGGATAAATGTAATGTTATTCTGCTTTGCGTCCGACTACCGATTTTTATTTAGCCTATGGCTAGTCAAATTAAGCTTAGCATTCACAGCACAAATTAATTTAGTCTTTTACGCAGTGGAGAAAGTGACAGTGCATGGCAAGAAAGAAAGTGCATCCAAATTCACCCATTCTTTGCTGAACTACTCGCGAAGTAGCCTACTCATCACACAGACATCACATGTATCACATCACACGAAAGAGCTTTTTCTCAGCTTTTAAACAATGTTAGCCGCTAGTTATTGTGGTAAACGGTTTGCAAGAAAAGTAACTTTAATTTAATCATATTACTTCTGCGCTCATCTCCCTACCCATTCATCTCGGTGGAATACAAACTTTTCCCTCAACACATGACAAACCAAATATCAGAAAAAACAGCAGACCTTACCGAACACAAAGGTGTAAAGAATTCCTCTGTACAGTAAGCCATTCCAGAGTAATCCGGTTTTAAATTGATGCATGTCTCCAACTTTGGGCTTTAGGTTTCACAATGTGTTTAAATTGTTCAATACATGATTTCATAGCAGGCCAAATACAAAATAAATGTTACAAATATAGCCTAGATATCTGTAAATATTAAAATCAGTTCTATGATTTACAGTTCTATGTAATATGTCATGTTTCATGTTTTGGTACTGTTTCATGCAGGTCTGCTGCTGTGAATAGGCTAAATATAACTTTTGTCATTTTTATGCAGCCTCCTGTATATTTAACTCTGGCCTTGGTGCCCTGACGTGTGGCCTTTGTGCCCCCCACCAAATATGCCCAACTGAAGGTGCCCAAGTGGCCTTGCCCCTAAAATTATGAAATTCCAAGCCTGTCACACACGCATGAATAGACAGGCAGGCACACATAGGTGATTACACACACACACACACACACACACACACATAGAACATAGACTCACACACAAAAACACAGGTATACAGACAAACAAACGATCTAGAGAAACACAGACAGATCAGTAGATGCTCAGTAAAGACGCCTCCACACGCACCCATCAGTGTCGAGTAACTACAACTCTCACAAGGAAAAATCCTGTCTTCTCTGACAAACAAATCACTAAAGCACACGTACACACACACACCCGGCACTGTCCACTAAGCTGATAACACGTATACAGTCATCTGTGACAAACAAATCACAAAAGCACACACACACACACACACACACACCACACCACACACACACACAGCCCGCAGCCGTCCCAACCCACAGAGGTAAACAAACCTGAACAACCACACCTCCCAGGTGCACCTGTGTGAGCCTCTTTTCTTCCTATCCTTATTATGCCTTCACAGAATGACACCCCCCCCCCCCCCCCACACACACACACACACATATACATTAACACACACACACACACACAGATATACAGAGCCATGAACACACTTGAACACAGAACAGCCTGCTATGAATACATGTTTACACAAAGATACACATGCACTCGACTCGCATACACACACACAAGTCACTCACTTGCTTAGGACAGCACTAACACACAGTGAAGCCTTGCACTCTAAACTCTCAGGGGTAATACAGCGGGAGCCACCAACCTCTCTCACATGTGAGTGAGCTCTAGTCTACTGAACTCACTAAAGATACAGAGTCCTATTCCTCAAAGCCTGTTGCATATCAACACACTGACGTGTATAACATTTTCTTCAGAACATGGATTCCACAGGAGCTTAAAATGTCTAAACGAAAAAGTCTCAAATATAATAATATACATTTTAGGCCTGAAATTTGTTTTAAAATTCAGTAAAATATTGTGCTCTTAGACTGATGTTTAGGTAGATGTTAATTATTATTTCGAATATTGCTTTAAATGTTTCCGATAAACTGTCATGGTTAAGTATTGTAGTTAGTTTGTAAAAGATGGGTCAATGTTTTATACAGCATACTAGAACCTCCCTAGAACCAAGAATAAGCCCTAAAAGTGTAGAGAACCCCACACAGAATGCTGTATTGGTCCATTTGTGATAGGATTAAATCTATTAAATCTTCTGCTATCTGTTGTTGACAGATAGGAACTAACCTATTGCTGGTACACATGCTCAGCTGAATCTTTTTCCTTGACTTTGTACTGTAAACACAAGACACATATATGGGTCACCCTTTGAGAGTGTGGGGTTGTTATGCTTAGCTTGTTCTGATCCAGTGCCTTCTTTATACTCCCGAAATAAATGTGTCTTTCACATAATCTTCTCCCTACTTGTTCTCATTTTGCTTTGAGGAGCTACTCTCAGGCAGTCAGGCCTATTTTTTTTCTCCTAAAAAAATGTGTTGCCGGCCAGTCCCTTGATCAGGTTCCCCAGCATTCCTCTCTCCTCGACAAGTCTGTATCTGTTTCCTCATCTGCCCTGTTAAAAACCATGTTAACAATAGCACTTTGGCTTTTGATATGCGCTCTTGTGTGTCCACTTTTACACACAGAACCAAGTAGAACAACATTCCTGATAGTTAATTACATGCTAAACAGGCTGCTGTGGGATTTTCCAGTTCTGGGGTGAATAAGAATGAAAGTGTTATGGGAGGTTTTGCCTTTATTAGTTGGACCTTTGGGTTGAGAACCAGTTTGGTGAGCTGAGGATTGTGTTCTCAGTAAGGGGATATGACACAGCTCACCACCTTGACGGCACCAGCCGCACTAGTTCGCCCTCTGGTGCAAAGAAACCAGGGATACATCACACCTTAGCTTGTGTGCCTCTTGGAATGGAAAGACTAATAAATAACAAAATAATACAGAAAGTAAAGCTGTTAAAGCCAGTGGTGTAAAAGAGGAGTCCAAAAGCAGTTTCACCCACCGACCACAGAACATCAAAGGGTTGACCAGATCATTCTTCAGAAGCAGAATTAATTAGCATTAATGATCTCAGCACTATTTGTTAACTTACGGTACATAGTCAAGCTATGTGCACAATAAATAAATAGGAAGTCTGAGGAAGGGCCGTAAGGGCTTGAAACGTTACCAATAAAAAATACTTAAATGGGAGCTCTACAGTGTGCGTATCTTCACTTTTTCTTTGAACCGTATCTTCGATCCTGCACCTGTATTATTTTTGGATGTGGTGTGTGTGATTAAACCGTGCTTTCGCGATAAATAAATACGAATGAATGGATGAATAAATGAAAAACGGCTTCTTGTTGTATTTCCTCTTCCACCTACCCTAGACTGTGTGTGTTTGTGTGTGTGATTTCTAGCCTGCTGTAAGCTGGGTGGTCCCACTGGCCGACAGAGGGCGCTATGATGACATCTTTGCGAAAGCTGACTCCGACATGGACGGGCTGGTTGGGGGCGCTGAGGTCAAGGACATCTTCATGAACTCAGGACTGCCTCAGAACATGCTCGCGCGCATCTGGTAAGAGAAAGAAAGAGTTAGAGATCTGAAAGGACAGAATGAAATGTATTAAAACAAAAACAGTAAAAAATAAAAAAAAACTCTGCTCTTTTTTGGCCTAAGCGGTAGCCCTCATATATCAGTAATGATCCTTAGAAGAAAAGGATCATGACTATTTTTTTAGTGACAGTTACTTGTTTAGACATGATGAGTTCCAAAACCCTTCCTTTCGGCTGCTGTTAAGAGTCTAGACTATCAGGGCAGTTCTCTCTCTCTACTCTCTGAAACAACCCTCATCCTGGCAACACTTAGACAAAGTAAAAAAATATATACCTTTGGAATGTATATATACATTCCAAATATTCCCACACACTTGTGCTGTTGGTCTGGGAGAAAAAGGTCTGTTCTGTCCTGTTGGCTGGTTGTTCACCTCCTCTCCTCTCCTTTCCTCTCCTCTCCTCTCCTCTCCTCTCCTCTCTCCTCTCCTCTCTCCTCCTCTGTTACTCGCAGGGCTTAAAGTATTCAGGCACCGTGCCTGAATTCAGGCGTGAGCTGGTATGCTTAAGATTTGAAAATAGGCAATGAGACTACAGTATATATGACGTTCTCATAAATGTCTGATAACTTCAGGCACAGACATTTTTATTGCTTTAAGCCAGGGGTCTCAAACTCAAATGAGCTGAGGGCCACTTCTGCCAATGTCATCTGATTGGAGGGCCACGCCAGTGTAATACAAAAAAGAACAGCTATTTCCTAAAATGCAATGTTTTTTCAAATACTGTATTTTCAAACACAAAACTACAAAGAGAAAGTGCAAGTCTTTTTATCTATGTTATACACCTGTGCTAGCAATTAGCTTATAAATAAAATAATGATAAAATAAATATTAATACAAATTATAAAAACAAACAAAAAATCATAGAAACAGGTAGGCCTATGTGTGTGTGTTTTACACCAAATAAAAATATTTTCCTATCATAACTTTTTTAAACCTGGCCAACTAGGGGTCAGAGTTAAGAAAGCAACACCATTGGATTTTTATATCAAAATTTCAAAAGGCCATGGCTTGAAAGTGGTCAGAGATAAAGTCCTACTGTAAATGTAAAAATCTTTGAGTATAAACAAAAGTTTATGAAGGGGGTACATTTACCCATCTAATTTGCCACTGGATGGCAAGCACCTCAAATTTTGCACCTTTCAGTAAATACTGGATGAACATATTTGAGCAGGTTTACTTTCTTTTGTCATATTACCCACATAACAGGAAAACACCTAAGATGTATACCAACAATAGTAAACTATTACTAGCCTATAACCACAAGGCTTACAATAAAGTATCCTGGTCAAATCAGTTCCTATCGCGGGTGACTTTGTAGTTCTTCAGAGCCCTATTTCTACTAGCCCTGCTGTCTGTACCACGTCCATTACGGACACTTATCATTACGATTACCACTGCAACCTCCAAGCTATGTTGGGCACATGGGTCGAAATAAGCATGGTAGCCTATGCTTAGTGGACACCGTTGTATACACGCAAAGACGCACCTCCATTCACAGACTATCATTCACACCGTGACTATCACTGTCAATAGACGATTGATCATAATCTCCAAAAGGATATTCTCCTTCAGAATCAGAATAGGTGAATAACATAGCCTACCTAAGACGTTTTTCAACATTTGGTGTAGGCCTATTTCTGCTTCAATTTGTGCAAAACTATGGCCTGCTTCCGCGTCATTACAAATGTCTTCGTGTTTCTCGCGTGTAATACAAGTATTTCCTGAAAACTTTGTGCAGCGATTTTGGGTTTGAATCAAGCTCTGGATGTCTAGCAAATAGTGGAGGAGAGTACAAATGAGATTTGTCACCGTACTTGGATCTATCGTCTATTTTAATCAGTATCGTTGTTTGTCACAATTAAAAATGGGCTACCCTCAAGGGCCGGATTACATTATTATTTTGACATACGTCGCGGGCCGGAATTGGGCCGGACGCGGGCCGGATTTGGCCCGCGGGCCAGGAGTTTGAGACCCCTGCTTTAAGCCCTGTACTCGTTTCAGGTCTCTGGCCGACACCAAACAGCAGGGCAAGCTGTCCAGGGAGCAATTCTCTCTGGCCATGTACCTCATCCAGCAGAAGGTCGCCAAAGGCCTCGACCCCCCTCAAGTCCTCACCCCAGACATGATCCCCCCATCAGAGAAGGGGACATCAGGGCTTGTGAGTAATATATCCAACACACACACACACACACACACACACACTTCGAAAACAAACACAGATACAAACCCAAATGTATGTGTGTATGTAAATACACACATACACAGATACAAACCCAAATGTATGTATGTATGTAAATGCACACAAACACAGATACAAACCCAAATGTATGTATGTATGTAAATGCACACAAACACAGATACAAACCCAAATGTATGTATGTATGTAAATACACACAAACACAGATACAAACCCAAATGTATGTATGTATGTATGTAAATACACACAAACACAGATACAAACCCAAATGTATGTATGTATGTAAATGCACACATACACAGATACAAACCCAAATGTATGTATGTATGTAAATACACACAAACACAGATACAAACCCAAATGTATGTATGTATGTATGTATGTAAATACACACACACACAGATACAAACCCAAATGTATGTATGTATGTAAATACACACACACACAGATCCACTAACTTCCTATCAACGTGTTTACCATCAGGTGTTGGCAACTGTGCATTTCAGTGGCAGATAGTTGACGTTCTCAGAATGGTTAATTTAAAGCTCTTTGTTATTTCTGTACAAAAAACATGCTGAAAGACAGCATTCATGATGCCCAATCCTTCATAATGTCTTAAATGAGGCCTTGACTTGATGGCAGGATGGCTCTCTTTGATGGCAGGAGTGGCCAATCTGACACCCTCCCAACCGTCTGAGCTACAGTAGTTTCACACTGTTAAAAAACAAATCATGTTTGCATGGAGCTACATTCTACCTGCTTTTAATTCCCTCTCCCTGACTTTCCAGGAGGGCAACCTTTGCCTAACCCATGCTGATATGGCCTGAGGATAGTGTGATTTGAGTCTTTGCTTTTTGGGGCCTTATGTGTTAATTGACAGGGACATTTTCTCTTGTCTCTCTGTTTTATTTTCATACTTTGGCTCTACCTTGAAGAAGGGTGTCTAACTCTAATATGCATTCATATATCCCAATGAACATTTCTCCTCTTTTTCCGTGTGTGGTTCACCTATCTGTGTTTTCCCTCTGTCATGGCTGTGTGATTGTGTGTGTGTTCGTTTCACCTTGATCCTCTTTCCTGCAGGGTTTCTATGGCTTTACGGCTCCTCTTCTTACACCCCAAAGGGCTGTGTTAAACAGTCGCAGTGTGAGTAAAGTCCTGTTGCGTTGACTAGAGTAGAATAACCGCGAATGGAATACACCAATACACCAATAATTGTCACCCGTTTCTGTGCCTGTGGGCGATCCACGAAATGCATTACATACACGTATCTCTGGCACCGGTTTGACGGCTCTCCTGCACTAGTTCCATCTGTCTTATCTATCTTAATGTGAGCACATACTGCCCTCTACTGTCTGCACTATTCTTTTCACCCTCGAGACTGCTGTGTCTTTGTTTATTTTTTTTATTCTCTGATATCAAAAGCTTTTTGATATCTTTCCATTATGGCTCCATATCATATGTTTCCTCTCTTTTATGCTAAGCTATGCTAATAACGCTATATCTGATGGGGGGTGTAACGGCAAACAAAATTCACGATTCGATACATACCTTAGTGATAGTCATGGTTTGGTTAATTTTTGGTACAGTAGGCCCGTAAGTACTCTGGCATAACATTCACTGACAATATTGCTGATGCTCAACACATTTGGCGTTAATGAACCAGTCAGATATATTGTCCTCTTAATATGTGTGGGAACTCGAATTTGAGACATGGTCCACATACAAAAAAGTCTGCTGTTGATTACTGTTTAAGACTGTATTCAGTACACATCTGTATTGACCTTAACGTCCTGTACCTAAATGGTTTGATAAGAATAGCTGTACCTTTACACCCCTTACTGTATATCTGATGTTTCAGAGTGCTTCCCATTTTACTCGAACTGGAAGTAATATTTTAGATTTCATATGTATCTCACCCATATCAGAGAGAGTGAGAGAGAGAGAGCAATGTGTGCTGTGAACTGGTGCCATGTGTGAACGCTGTGGTTAGACCTCAGTGAGATACTTTGCCGCAGATACACTCTCTGCCTCACCACAGGTGCAGTCAGTGTGTATGTGTGCATTTGTATGTGTGTGTTTCTATTTGGTACATTTAGTAACCCGTCTGCTGAAATACATATCTTACCCTGTCTCTCTCACTCTCTCTCACCCTCTCTCTCCCAGTCTGACTCTGTGTCTCTCGCCCGCAGGACACTGTCAGTAGCAGCTCAGTGGTGCCTCTGGAGCTCACTGGAACCAAAGAGCTGGATGACATCATCCAGGAGATCAATCAACTGCAGAGGTGTGGGGGATTGGGCTTTGAGCTTTAAACTTATCACTTTAAACTTCTCGCCTCTGTCTTTATTTTGGCGAAAAGGGCATAAGTGTATGTGTTTTTTGTTCATAAATGTTGCTATGGAGGTTTTGGGATTTGCCATTTGGCTTTCTCTCCCCTTCAGCTTTGAGAATGAGAGCCTTTGTGCTGTGACTAAAGCTCGTTTCATCTTGGCTCCAGGCCACTGGACTTGAGGTTTGCTGTCATTTGTTATAAGAGTTTGTTGTGGTCACAGGGAGAAGGTCACGCTGGAGCAGGAGATCAGGGAGATGGAGCAGACTTTAAGACACAAGAACAGTGAACTTCAGGTGAGACCTGGAGACCCTATTTATTTATTTATTTTCAAAAGCACGTAGCCATAGTGGTAATTGTTGAGCGGAAGATCCAAAATGATAGTCTGTCTGTCCTCTAGTGATGGCAGTTATTCATCAACGCTTTCCAGGAAACCCCCCTAAGGTGAGCAGAACAGTGGTGCGTTTAGCATCTCACCTGGCCGCCTCAGCTGGTTATCCAGCTCTATATACGTGGGGAAGTCTGTGCACTGTGGATGACTGCAGACACAGCTGACTAGATGATACACTTACCCCCTGAGTCCCCTCTGAGCTGGGTTCTGATGAAGGGTGCCTCCTGTTGAAGAGGAGTTCTTCCTGGCCAAGTTTAGGAGTTAAGGCCTTGTGCTAAGCTGACGATGTTTATTGCTAATGCCTCTGTAAACATCAATAAAGTTGAATTTGTAGGACTTTTCTTATTGTAGGCCAATTAGGGAAAAGTGTAATTATGTCGCAAGCGGCAGCATCCAACATGCCACATTCAGATTGAAGTGCCCACGGGGACCCAGGTTTGATTTTTGACCTGTGGTCTTTTCCCAATTCTACATTATTCTACACATTCGCTCTCCCGTTCATTTCCTGTCAATCACCCTCCTAAAAAAATTAGCCAGCCAGACTGAAGTGTGAAGATGTGTTCTCGTGTCGCGTGTTCTCGTGTCGCGTGTTCTCGTGTTGTGTGTTGTCGTGTTGTGCGTTCTCCTGTTGTGTGGGCTCCAGTGTGGTCAGTGAGCTGTGTGTGTGTGTGTGTGTGTGTGTGTGTGTGTGTGTGTGTGTGTGTGTGTGTGTGTGTGTGTGTGTGTGTGTGTGTGTGTGTGTGTGTGTGTGTGTGTGTGTGTGTGTGTGTGTGTGTGTGTGTGTGTGTGTGTGTGTGTGTGTGTGTGTGTGTGTCCAGGACATGCAGGGGGAGCTGGAGCAGGAGAGCAGTGGTGTGCAGGACCTGGAGGCCCAGCGGCATGTGGCTCAGGACCGGCTGCAGGAGATGGACCAGCAGAGGGCCAAGCTGGAGGACAAGATCAACGACGCCAAGAGCAAGTACCAGAACGAGAGCCAGAAGGTCAGACACACACACACACACACACACACAGTTTTTCCTTTTTGTCCATACTAACACAATGCAGTACCATTTTGCTTTTTTTGGTAGTCGGCTCACACTAAAAATGTCCTATTCATACCATAAATATGCTACATTTTTAATGGAGATATTTATACACACATATGTGTGTGGGTGTGTGGGTGGACGTGCATGTGTAGGTCGTGTCCCTGCAACTGGAGATCAGCTCCCAAGAGCAGGAGGTGCAGGGCCAGGAGAAGGAGCTGAGCCGCACGCGTACAGACCTGTACTGCCTGGAGCAGGAGGAGGAGCAGCTGGAGGAGAGCATCCGCGCTGGGCAGGCCAAGCTGCAGAGCATCCTCAATCTGCTCAAGAGCTCTCAGGACGAGATGGAGGAGGTGAGAACACACACACACACACACACACACACACACACACACACACACTCACATGCATATCAGGAGCTCTCAGAACAAGGTGGAGGAGGTGACACACACACGCATGCACACACACACTTCAGCAGGACATCCTCAAGCTGCTCAAGACTTCTCAAAAAGAGGTGAGGCAACACACACACACACACACACACACACACACACACACACACACACACACACACAGACACACACACACAGACACACACACACTCAATCTGATGTTCTTACATGTGGCATTGGACAGAAGCAAATTGCTTCTGCTTTTTTCATCCACACCAATTGTGGAAAAGATTCCACAGGGTGCAAAAGAATATATGAAAGAATAACATTTCTGCTCACAGTTATAAACATTCAGTAACCTGCTAACCTGACATTAAGCATTTAATGACTTTTCGGGGACAACAGGGCCCTAGATTTTGTGGTTCTTGCACGGTGGTGATGGCAGGGTGTGTACACGTATGTGTGAGAAAGTGACCCAAGCCTCAGAAATGAGATTCTCAGAAGTCCAGATACAGCACAAAAGTGTTGTGCAACAACTTAAGCAACTTTCTCAATCCTCTCTGCAGGCACTTGAGTTCACTGCATCGTAACAGCAGATAGGGAAGGTCTTGGCACGTGCTGCAATCTTGTATGATTTCTTTTTTTTTGTACCTGATTGTATCACGCACACATATCTATCTATCTGTTTGCATATACTGAACAACAAATAGATTGCAACATGAAACAATCTCTCTGTGTGTGTGTGTGTGTGTGTGTGTCTGTGTGTGTGTGTGTGTGTGTGTGTGTGTGTGTGTGTGTGTGTGTGTGTGTGTGTGTGTGTGTGTGTGTGTGTGTGTGTGTGTGTGTGTGTGTGTGTGTGTGTGTGTTGCTTTTTTCGATGTGATCATGTTTTTCCTCTTCCTTGCCTCCTACCAACTTCAGGCAACTAGTGAGCTTGCCCAGATCCAAAGCAGCCAGCAGGAGCTGACCAAGACCATCGAGGAGTACAGCAAGGCCCTGAACGGAAGTCTAAGTGACCTGTCCCGCTTCCCTGAGCTAAACGACCCCCTGCCCAACAACAGACCCCTGGATCGCCTCAACGAAGGCAAGGTGTGTGCTTGTGTTTATATGTGTGTTAAGCTTTGTTTGCTTGTGTGTATGCGTTGGTGTATAAATATTTTATCATGTTCAAATGTATTTATATAGTACAGTATATCATACAAAATGGTCATTAAATGTGCTTTACATTTTATGCACAGGACACTAGATCAATCAATGGTGACAAAAATAAATGTGTAAGCAGTACTACAAAGACAAAATAATATTAATTCCCATACCAAAAAAAATATTAATGATAATTATATTATATTATAATAAAATATAATAAAAAGAAGAATATATTGTGTTATACATTATATATTATATTATATTATATTATATTATATTATATTATATTATATTATATTATATTATATTATATTATATTATATTATATTATATTATATTATACAGTATTTTCTGGACTATAAGTGGCATTTATTTAGAAATTTATTTCACAAAATCCAAGACCAAGACCAGACATTTAATCTGGAAAGGCAAGTTCTTAACACAATAGCACACAGAACAACAGGCTGAATAGGTGTCCGGTATGTTAACGTTAAAGAAAAATCCGGTGTTTAGCACTTTGAGTCCCTTTTCTGGTTTGTTTTGGATGAACTAGAGTGGTGGACACCGAAATTTTCACGATTGGTCCTGTCTCAACTTTTCTGACTCCTTTTGAATCGCCTTTGACTACTTCAGAGTGGCTGCCTACAGGCATGCACAAACATGTCCTAAAACAACTCTTCGTTTCGTTTCAAAACTGTGCAACTCAACGAGTGGTTAGTGGTGTTCGTTGATGTTCCAAAACAAGTAGCGTAGCGAAGTACAGTTTCTGTCGTGTTTTATTTGGCATTTTGTAAAATCCCATTGATTTCTGCTGGAAGACTCATTGCACGTTGATATTACTGCGCCACTGGAAACGGAAACGGGGGCTTTTTTGGTTGTAGCAGACATTCTCTGGTTGTAGTTTTTCCGCAAGACCTTCTTTTACTGTCTATGCCTAAGGCTCAAATATTGAGCGGAAGTTTATACGCGGTTGTGAGGTGTCTGAAAAAATAGTTCCACAATAGCAAATAAAACGGCTGGAAATCATACATTGCGCCGATATATATTTGATTTTAATAATCAACGAACACCTTAACCACTTGGTGAGTTGCACAGTTTTGAAAACAAGTTTTGAAAACAAACATTAAGGGTTGTTTAAGCAGTTAGACCGAGAATTCTCATCGCGAAATCAAATTTCCACTGGAGCTCCAAGGAGATTTGTACACACAGCCTTACAACACTGTTTACAGCTCTTTGAGTCACATAGTACATAGCTAATTTAGATACACTTATGGGGTTGGTGCTTGCGTTTCTTTAGGAATCCGCCGTCTTGGTTTGTATAGAAATAAATATTAAGTGACACATACACGTAAAAGGGCGGAAATAGGTGACGTTCCGATACCTGGTTTATATTGAGCAAACATATCTGCAATATGTTTTGCCCTGAACATTAACTGTGTCTTATAGACACTGAGTAGAACTTTAAGTCCTGAGGACTGGAGTGATGTGCTCTCTTTTCTTTGTTTTGTTTAAAATCCTGTGTGTTTGTGTGTGAGATTTAGTTGTGTACTTGTGTGTTTGTGTAGGTGGTTATGCGTTTGGAGCAGTGTGTGTGTGTGGGTAGATGTGTGGTTTTCATCACTTTTACTATCCTGTATGGATGTCTGTGTATTGACTAAAAAAATATTTCTGAGAAACTTATCCTGTTCCCAGGCTCTTTACAGGTCTTATCCTTCAGCACATCTCAGTAGCTGATGCTGTGTTGATGCACTCTGTCGGTGGGCTCACAGTGCAAAAAAATGCACCCTTGTTGTTAAAGCACCAGGTTCCTTCTGCTGAGACGTTTTGACAGCTGTCCCTTACCTGACCTTGGTGTTATGCAGAGTGCTGTTGATAGAGTCCTGAATGTGTGTGTGTGTGTGTGTGTGTCTCTCTCTCTCTCATAACAGGAGAGCAGCTCCAGCTCCTTGAGATCTAGAATAGCCATGTTCAACCACACTGCCAAAGAAACCCCAGCAGATCCCTTTAAATCCGAGGACCCCTTTAAATCAGATCCCTTTCAAGGTGAGCTGATTTCTCCACTGCCTCTTCTATTCTCACTCTGCACTCTTGCACATGCACATACAGCTCTGGACAAAATGAAGAGACCACTACACATGTTTCTGATGTCAACCTATGAGTAACATTCGAATGAGTTGACGGTCATATTCAAAATTAAGAGACCACTGCAAATTTGAATATGACTCATTCAATTGTCACTTAGCAACCATAGGATGACATCAGAAAAATGTGCAGTGGTCTCTTAAAGGTTGTATCAGCGATTGCAGGCTTAAAAAAGGTCCAAATCTGTCCTAACTATCCGCTAGCTGCCCGCCCCATAAGCAGGCCGTCAAAACAACGCGTCTCTGTAGGCAGCCTAGGCTGCACATCTGCACACAAAAACAATTGCCAACCACTCAAAAGCAAAATAAAGTGTTCCAACCAATAACCGACGAGATGCGCGTTCAGGAGAGTTTCAATTGCACGGGAGGGAGAGGGAGGGAGTAGCGAGCTGTCTGTTTTGTTTGAACATCAACAGAAATGATGTTACCCCGCCATCGCTGATACAAACTTTAATTTTTTCCAGAGTTGTATATGCTAACACACACACACACACACACACACACACTTTCAAACCAGCATAAAATTCAGTTTTATTTGTGTGCTGCCACAAAATATGAATGTCTCAAGGCGTTTTACAGAGCCCAGCATGAACATGATCCCCCGTAGAAAAAGCACAAAGGTAACTATGGCACGGATAAAGTCCTTAAAGGAATAAACCGTGAACAGAACCTTGTGGGCTACATGGCACCTGAGCTGCCTCTTTACATTCATATCTTTGAGTTTTAAAGGATAGTTTGCTTTTCACAGTGCTAGCTCCTACCACTCTGTGCGTGCGTGCGTGCGTGCGTGCGTGTGTGTGTGGTCAGTATTTGCTCTCACTAAGGCAGTAGGTGTTCATTAGGACCTCAAAAACCATTTGGGAGTCCATGAGTGGTGAAGCTGTGGATGTTCTAAAAGCCTCTGGTGATTTAGTGAGAACAAGGGGCGTCTTTATGGGCATGGGGCTCTCAAATGCCAACAAGCTGCCCTTAATCACCACTGGGCATCCATAAGGCCTGCTGGCTTTTGTAGAAGCGTGGGCGTCCATGAGGGCAAAACACGTTCTTCTAAATGTCATGTTTCCCATACCCAGTTCTGTCCGTTCCCTCAGATCCTTTTGGAGGGCATCCTTTCAAAGAGAGCGACCCTTTCAAATCTGCCGATCCTTTTGCATCTGGGGACCCGTTTGGCAAGAGCTCCACAAAGGTAGTGTAATGCCTATCTCTCCTCAGAGCTCCACAAAGGTAGTGTAATGCCTATCTCTCCTCAGAGCTCCACAAAGGTAGTGTAATGCCTATCTCTCCTCAGAACTGTTGCCAAGCTGTTGCTATTCTTCACATGATATCCACACCTTCCTTTGGAAATTGCAGTGCTGTTGTGCTATTTTGATATTTTGTTTTGACACATCTCTAACTTTCACTCCCTAAGCTGACCGCTCCCTCTTTCTCTCCCCACACCCAGACCAACTTATCCCGAGGTGACAGCCCTTTCGCCCAGTCCATTGCTAAGCCCAAAGACTCAGGTAGTCCATCCATCCATCCATCCATCCATCCATCTGTCCGTCGTCCAACGCCCTGTAACTAAGCATGGCCTCTCTCTCTTTTCCTCCTCCCTCCGACTGTGTGTATTTATACTCTAGCCACAGTTGTCTCAGTGCATTGTCACCGCTGAAGCGATAAACATACCCGCCTCGCTGAAAATGGCAGGCCTCCTTTGCTTGTGTGTGTGTGTGTGTGTGTGTGTGTGTGTGTCTCAAAGTGGACAACTGCAGTTCGACACAGGCTGTTTATTTCAATCTGTCTATAGATCCAGTGTGTGTTTGTTTGTCTTGGGCTCAGGCCTTGTGTTGTCCGCCCGGGGAGAGGAGAGGAGGGAGGGAGAGAAAAAGTGGCTCCCCTCCTGAAGATACTCCCCCCCCCCCCCCACAAATTATGGGTGCACAGTTCTAAAACGTTTGAAAGTAAAAGGTTGTAAACCTACACTTTAGAGTGCGGTAAGAAATACTCATTTGCAGTGCGTGGACATGTTGCGGGCGGCCCAGCCCTTCATCATCATTTGGGTAGGCCGAGCTTCTCCTTCTGTCTACAGTGAAGGTGCATGCGTTATACCCTACATTTATCTATTTAGCAGACTCTTTGATACAAACCAACTGTGCATGTGAAGTGTACACATCAAAGGTTTTAGAGCGGAGCGCGTAGTGCGCTGGAATCTTTGATGCATATAATCAGTTTGTTGGCGCAGCGGGAATTGAAACCATGCTGTAGTGTTACGTTACCAGAATGTTAGAGATACAAACAACCAGTCGTGCTCCTACCAGCACCAGTGGTCGGAGAAAAAGGGAAGTCATGAGCACCCCCCCCCCTCACACACACACACACACACACAAATCTACCACAACACTCGTGCTCGCTTTGGACAGGGGAAAGGACCAGGAAGGGGAAAAAAAAATAAAGTTGTGCAGGTCTTGCGTAAGGTGGGTCAGGACTTTTACAGCGAGAAGGAGGGAGAGAGGGAGTGTTGCGCAAGGTGCACCAGGACTTCCACAAACGCTGAACTCTACTCAGGAGCAGGTGCCAGCGGCTTGAGTGGCGATGTAGAGATAGCCCACAGGCCACAGCGTCAGCTCACTGTTAAGTTCAGTGTTGTTCTTGCAATCATCAACGGCAGTTGATTAGAGACAAAAAACACCAACCATTGAAATTCTGGGGAGCACAAATGCACATAAACGATAGAAAATAGACACACTTATAGACATTGTATGTGCTTTATGTGCATTTGTAACATTTCTTGGCTGGCAATACACATGCATGCACGCACGCACACACGTGCACGTGCTTGTGACGAGTGTGTGTGTGTGTGTGTGTGTGTGTGGATGCTTGTGCATGTGTAGCCTGATGTTTCTTGAGCTGAGGTCAGGTTGGATGAAGCCTGAGGTGTTTGAGGTGAGGTACCGTTGGCCTGAAGTGGAGTGGTAGAGGTCCATGTTGCTAGAAATCCGAGTCAGTCACTCTGTGGAGAAATCTGTCTGCGAACATGTTCACACTTCATTAACTTTGTCGACTTTAACCCTGAAAATTAGTTTTTTTATCCATCTCTAAACTTTTTCACGCGAGTAAAAAATAGGAAAGTTGCTCTAATACAACATATCCTTGACCAGGTTATTAGTCAGCATTCATTTTCTTTCTTTTTGGTCATTTATAGATATATTTTATTGTTTTAGGCAGCGGTTTTAGTGAAATATATGTGTAGCCTCACATTTTCCTGTGGTTGAAGTCTATATTTGGGGCTCCAACCTACACGTTTAACTGCTGTCCTGCTGAAAATAGTACTAGAGGAACAAGCATTGCTTTGTGGCCAAGCATAACAGAAAAGCTCAGGCTCTCTATTCAGCAACACAGGCATACCTGAGAGAGAGGAGGGGGGGGACGCTCAGGCAAGGGAGCTGTTTTTACACACTTATTTTTTTACTCTTGCCTTTCTCACACAGACCCACATGTGTACATGCGTAGACACATGAACACTTACACACACACATATATATATATATATATATATATACACGCATAGGAACACTTACAGATACACACACACACACACACGCACGCACATGGAGGTATACACTCGCATCACGCACACACGTAAACATACACAGACTCATTTGTGTCACTCCTGTTTTTATTTCTTTACTCGTTCTTCTGAAGGAAGTTGTTTTAATTTATGAGAAACACACAGGCTCTGGATGCAGATGCATGCTTGTAAGAGCACACAGCTCACCCTGTTTTTAACATACTGCACCCATAACACCCTCTGAAGTGAAGAAAAAGTAGTGTCTCGGAGAAGAATAACTGGATTCATATCGTCATGAATGTCACCCTTCAAACCTCAACCTCACAACAAACAGATTCTATTACAAAGTTTTGTTTTGTTACCCCCCCCCCCTTTTTTTTCTGCTTTCGTCAACCTGCATTTGTCAGTTTATTCATTAAGCCCGGCGCATGCCGCTATGTTGCAAACAGAGGCCCAGTCGTGGAGCCAGGAACAGAAAGACCACTTACTGGCTGTAATGAGTTAATTAGAGACATGCGTCAGGCCTAACAAAAAGCCGTTTTTTGCTGCCCCAGTAAGTCATGGAAAAGCAAATGGTCAGGTCGCATACCCCTCACTCTTAAAATAGCACCTGGCCGTTTGACTAAGCTCAACACTGAGATTGTTGGAGCAGGGGTGGTGTAGGGGTCGGGAGTGTGTGGTTTTTCAGGAATTTTGTGTTACTAGATGTTTCCATTAAGGTGTGTGTGTGTGTGTGTGTGTGTGTGTGTGTGTGTGTGTGTGTGTGTGTGTGTTTCTCCCTTCTTGCCTCCCTCTGTTCCTCAAACTACCCCCCCCCCCCCCATCCATCTTGCTTCCTCTCTCCATAGATCCGTTTGGAACAGAGGACCCCTTTGCTGACAGTGCCTTTGGAGGCCAGAGTGGCTTTGCCGACTTTGGGCAAATGTCAAAGGTAGGGTGGAGGACAGGATTGGAATATGATGCGTGTTCTGCCATCCGCTTGATACGATGCTGCAGATGTCGTCACACCACTGTCGTCACGCCACTGCCTTACACACACACACACACACACTTAATGTATTAATTTCACTTCTGAATGTATAATTTAAAGAGAAGCAGAGCAGAGATATAAGGTTGTAATAAACTGCTGGAGTCCATCTAAAACAATTAGCAGACACTATTATCCACAGCAGCTCACAGCACAGTGTAGAAGTCCAGTGACTTCTGAAACGCATCGTCTCTGTTTTTTGTGTCTGGTCCTGTAAATAGAACTTTTCTGGATTGGCGTTTGAGAGAAGGCCTTCTCATCCTCCTAAGAAAACCCCACCTCCTAAGCCCGCCCCTCCTCCCTATAGCTCCAGTAAGTACAGAACCCCCCCTGAAACATTTCTGTGTTGAGTTATATTCAAACAACTAATTGAAAATGATGGATTTCAATTGCTTTGTTCTTTGTTTTGACATAATACCATCAAAGTTATGGACTTTGCCATCAAAGTGCCTAAGCTTGACTTCAGCATCCTAGTTTTGTGAAGCAGGGCTGTGCACCACTTTGCTAACTTTAGAAAGCAACATACTGTGAGATAAATCTGAGTTCAACCTTTGACCTGCTCATGAGATCATACCTCTAGACTGTTTAATCTCGCTAATGGGCTTTCCTAATTACAACCCTGCCTGTTAGGACTTGGGACTTTGCCAAGGAATCATAATTAGGCTAACTGAATATTTGAGTGATGGGGTTTTTTCTCACGGTGTAGGCCCTCAGAGGGTCATTAGTTGTTATGACCGTTGTAAGGGGTGTAACTGCCGAACTACATTGGGCGTGCAACTGAGGAGCATATGCTAATGCAAATGGATACAGAAGATGCAAGAGTGCTACACACAATTTCATCATTTATTTCTTATATACAATACCAAAGCACATTAATGGGTTGTGCCGATTTAATAACATTGTTTAGCCCTTCGTAAAGGACATACCAGGATTGTACTGATAGGGAATCCCTATTTCTCTATGCATCACCTAGTGATTGATATTATCTAATGCCCCCCGTCCCCTCCCCCAATTCCAGATGACAATGTCTCTAAGTAAAGGTAGGTAAACCTGGCATCAGACCCGTGTTAGATCCAACTCTGTTGATGTGAACCAAAATCAATTAACTGAAACCGCCACATGTGTTGAACTCACGTAATTACAATGACGGGGGATAGACAGCCAAGGCTGAAATGAAAAGTGTGTCAGTGTGTTCAGATGAAGTGAGGCCTGCTGCATGCCATGAATGTGTACGTGTGCCTGAAATAACTTCCCCTTTCTGTGAGTTTCTCGTTTTCTGAGCTTATCAACAGGAAACTGTGTGGGCATGGAACCGCTTGGTTCTCACGAGTGAAGTGTGATCCCCCCCCCCCCCCCCCCCACCACTGGCTAGTTGAAGGTTGTGTGGTGGAAGAGTAATTAAAAGTACAAACAGTTGTTTGAATTGGTAAATCGGCCAGAAAATTGGCAAAAATTAGAATAGGGAACTCTTGAGGAGAACTATTAAAGAGATGAAAGGTCTGGACAAGGTCAAGACATGCAGCCCAATCTAATGCCCGGCGCATCGTGGCGCCAGTTATGATGCAAATGTCTTTGCTAGTTTGTGACCAAGGCTCATCGTTACATGTCCGATGCTCACGTTGCCTAAATAACAAATCAACTTGCACCCATTAGAAAATGTGCAAGTTGCTATAGAAACTAGATGATGTTCTGTTAAACATTTTATCACTGCGTCAGGATTAGTCGCCTGGACTATAAATTAGCCTGTCGACAAATCTAGTCAGCACAGGGCTGCACCCTGACCCTGGAGTTCCATAACCCCTGGCACCCCTGAAAGTGGTGTGTGTGTGTGTGTGTGTGTGTGTGTGTGTGTGTGTGTGTGTGTGTGTGTGTGTGTGTGTGTGTGTGTGTGTGTGTGTGTGTGTGTGTGTGTGTGTGTGTGTGTGTGTGTGTGTGTGTGTGTGTGTGTGTGTGTGTGTGTGTGTGTGTGTGTGTGTGTGTGTGTCCTTTTGGATGTTTGTAGAGCAGATACGCGACCTAGTCCCTTGGCGCTGGGATTTCTTTCTTTTAACCAGTTGACCTTATGGTGGAGGGGAAAGAGCAAACACTGGGGGCACAAAATTATGTTTATAGATTAGCACATATTACACATGAACGCCACAGAAGAAAAAAAGCAGAAACCTCATAGAAGTCTTTATCATATCAGCTGACCAAGAGATAATCACAGCCTGATGAAAAGATGCAGCAGCTCAAGATGATTCATCTGCATGTGAGCTTAAGACACAGGCTGTCCAGGAAGTGTTGATGTCCAGCAGGGATGTGACCATGGGGAGGCAAACCTCCCACCAGGTACATACACAGAAACTGTGGCTGTGTGTGAGTGTCTTATTGATTGTGAGTGTGCTGGTCTATGACTGTCTGGTTTATGACTCCTTAACTTGGCTTTTATCTGACCTTGGGCCCATCTTTGAGACTGAAATGGCTGTGGCTCTGAAAAATCACTGCCTTCAGCAGGTTCTCTATTCTCATGTAGTGTTTCAGATGTGGTTAAGGATGCTTAGCAGTGTGGGTGCCTGTAATCTGACCTCTCACACCAGCCCTTTTGGACGGTCTAATGGGTCGCAGGTTCCATTTGTACAGAGCCTGGTTGCCTTGCCCTACAGCCTTGGCCAGTACGGAATAGGACCATTAGCTAAAGCAGGAAAGAAGTAGTTGTAAACCAAATTGAGAACTTATCCAGTTCAGCTGTGTTGACTCTTCAGGTTCTTATCGCAGGGCTGGCAAGCATATGGGCATGCTTATATTTGTCTCAACAGAATTAATTAAACACATGCTTTATGATATTCCTTTTTCCATGAATGAACACCTGAGTCAAAAAACCTGAGTAGTTCCACCACGCTTCTGAATTCACGTTTGTGGCTTTACGGGAGAGGACTGATCATGGGAGGAAAGGGAGAAGGTTCACCGGAGCACACAGAGATGGCTTTGAAATGTATTTTCTTGTAGTGCACAGCAATTGACTAACTAGCCAGTTAGCATGCTAACTCAGACTTATTTCTGAACATTGTGTTTACTTTTTGAATGTTTTTTTAAACTAAAATTCTTGTAGTATCCTAAGCTGCTTGTAGTGTCTATGTTTGTGGTGTTGTGCATGACCTATACTCTCCTGTTATCATAGTATTACTCACCAGGGCGTGGCAGATCTAGATGCCTGTGCCTGGATAGATGACAGCTCCTTTGTTGAGAATGGAAGCCGCTGATTCTGTTTTTCTGTCTCAGTTTATCTTGCACATCTTTACATATTTTCACTCTCTCTCTCTTGTCCATATCTCAGTGTTGACTCATCTTTAGTAGTATGGCTAACACCTTTTTTTAGTGCAGGCCAAGTGAGTGTGATGTTCCCACAGAGCATAGCACTGCCACTGCTCTGTTCCAACTGCTTCAGTGATAGTGGCAATTCTCTCTCTCTCTCTCTCTCTCTCTCCATCTTTCTTTCTTTCACACTCTCTTCCTTTCTCTCTAGTTTTCTCTCTCTTTCTGCCCCCGTAAGCACCTCTTGCCGACCATGAGAGAAGGGAAGGATAGAATGAATGGTCAGATAGAGTCGGCCTTTATCTCTGTCATGTTACAAATGTTTAATGTTCAGTGGCAATGATCGTTAAAGTTTGGAAGGGAGTAGATAGAATGGGCTTCTTTCATCTGTGTTGTGTTAGTGTGCAGGGAGCCGCTTGGTGTCTTTGGTGAATGCAGAATTGAAACCGGCCCTGTGGTTTTTGGTGAGCCGCGAGGAGAGTAGGCTATAGGATAACCCCAATCGTGGGGGTGTTGAGCAACCAGAAGAGTGTGGCACCCCCAACCAACCCTGAAAACCTATTGACCATAGTGTGTGGGTATTCTCTTATAGTGTGCGGTAGATGAATCATGACATTGGTAGTTAAACCAGAATCTCATCGCACTTAAAACTGAGTTGGGTGAACGCCTCGTAGGCCTGTGGTAAATTTAAGGTCATAGAAATGTATCATCAAAATCAAATTTATTAACACTGCCTGCCTTCATGACTGTAGCTGCACCCTTCCAACACCAACAAAGGCAGCCTAATCTCTCTAGCAGTTTTGTGTTACTTGAGGTTGGACAATTGCCCACATGATTATTGTGTTTCTTTGTTGTGAAGACGAGAATGGTCTTTCTTCCGCAAACTGTTCCTAGGTCAGGGTGCGCCGGGACACTCCTTGGGGCCAGCCGGTCACGTCGTGAGTAGAGGCCAGAGAGGCCCGCCCGCCTCTTTGGCCAATATTGCTGCCGTAAGTTCAGCGTGGATCCCCTGTGTGTGTGTGTGTTTGTGTCGCCATTGTGTCCGTGCCATGTGTTCGTATTAGTGCCGAGCTTCGTAGCCAACCATCTCTCTCTCCCTCTCTCTCTCTCTCTCTCTCTCTCTCTATCTCTCTCTCTCTCTCTCTCTCTCTCTCTCTCTCTCTCTCTCTCTCTCTCTCTCTCTCTCTCTCTCTCTCTCTCTCTCTCTCTCTCTCAGCCAAGCCCCAAACCCCCTCTCTCCAACTACACTTTTCACAACTAATGCAGCTCATTTGTGCCTTTGGTCTCATCCACGCTCTTCCCTCTCATCCTTCACATCCAAACTCATTTGCTCCCTTGACAGTGACTTGTCTTATCTGTAACCCTTTGTTCAAGACAGATGCTCACAGATTCGGTCACTCAAGAGGCATACACTCTTTGACCTCTCTGCCTTAAATACGACACTTGTTTGTGTTGGTGTCAGTGGTTCATTAAAGTATGAAAGTAGTATGTGAGAAGATGAATGAATCTATGTCGTCTTTCACAGGATAGCGGTCCTGGACACCTGGGCCCGTATTCACAAAGACTCTTAAGGGCTAGAGGTAGCTTCCAATTGGCGGATGTAGAGGAAACTCCGAAAATTAATTGCTGAGAGACTAAGACCAGTTCACAAACGATCTTGAATCAGCAGTTTGTATCATCCATTTTAAAATGCACATGCAGACTCTGCATAGGAGCGGTCTTAGCAGTATGATCAAATGCGGGTCCTGTGAAATCAGAGTTGCACAATTCAAGAGTTCCCCGTTGAAGCTCCTTTGGCCATGTTGGCGCTGGAGCACCTTTGTTATGACCCTATACCAGAACCATCAACCGGCTGTTCCAGAGGGTTTTTGCTTATACTGTAACACCGCCTGATGCTTCCATGATGTGGAGAAACCCTTGGTGGGTGGGTGTGTGTGTGTGTGTGTGTGTGTGTGTGTGTGTGTGTGTGTGTGTGTGTGTGTGTGTGTGTGTGTGTGTGTGTGTGTGTGTGTGTGTGTGTGTGTGTGTGTGTGTGTGTGTGTGTGTGTGGTCCTGGAGATTAACAGATGCCACTGTGCTTTTCGCTCTCACATTGGCACCTAGTGCTGAACTTATGCTAAGGGAGATGATGGTAGTCACCAGCGTTTCCTAGCCTTTTACCATCTACGCTACATAGGCTAGGTGTTTTCCCCTGCTGCCGATTTTTTAATTACCTATTGCATTTATGTACTTCCTTGTTCTAATTTGTTAAACTGTAGAATCAACTATTGTGCTGAAGAAGAAAAAAAAGGACTCTAAACATATTTTAAAAGGGCTGTAAGCTCTCTGATGATGCAAGGGGCATCTGATCAGGAGGCATACTCTGAGAGCAGTGCCCCATATCCCTCACCATCACACATTTCTCACACCATCTTTGTTAGTCACATATTCATCTCTGTGGCGTAAAACACCCCAGCAAAACGCAACCGTGTGTGCGTGTGCGTGTGCGTGTGCGTGTGTGTGTGTGGGGTTTTATGTGTGATCTCAGTTCCCATCATCTCGGGTCGTCTCACCTGACCTCCTGACCCCTCCGCACCATCTGCATGACTGTGCCCTGCCCTGTTGTTTGTGCTCTTCAGGCACTAACTGCTCTAGTCGTTGTTTCAGTTTGTATATCACTTTAGTGCGCTACAGCTGGGTGTGTCTGCTGCTGCTGCTGCTGTTGATGTTGTTGTTGTTGTTGTCGTCTTTGATTTGGCCTTTGTGTGTTCTAATGTGTTTTCCTACCCAGGTGCAGGAAGTGGCAAGGTAAGGTTACTCGAGGGTTCGGCGACCACAACTGAATTTCTTTTGCATGCGTAAAGAGCAAGCTCTGCTCGCTCACTCTCACAAGCACCAGTTCCCACGCTCCACCCTGTAGGCCTGCTGATCTGTGAGGACCATGATTCAATCGGACACCAAAAATCTCCTACCTCTCTCTCTCTCTCTTTCTTTCTTTCTTTCTTTCTTTCTTTCTTTCTCTCTTTCTCTCTCTCTCTCTCTCTCTCTCTCTCTCTCTCTCTCTCTCCTCTGTCAAGGGGTTGATGGACACAGTACAACACTGCAAATGCAACACCTGTACCCTCAGTCAAAGCATTGTGACAGAAAAGGTTAATTTAGTGCAACTTCAACTCCTTATAATAGTAAGGAAAAAGGCAAACCGAGAATAGTGCAGTGCAAAACTGCCGTTGCTGAACCTGTCATTTTGCTCTGGCTGTTGGCATGTGGTATATGTTCCGTCATACTCTCGTGTCTGATGATTAGCTTTTCATTAAAAAAGAGTCTGAATCCAAATTGTGTGCTGTGCTTGAAAAGTGCACTCAATCAAAATCACAGAAAAGTATAAATTCCACTCTGTTTTCCTCTATTCAATCAAATCAGAGTCAATTAGTTAAGCAGTTACTCATTCTGTGATTGACTTGTAGAGCAAATTGCCATGTGAATCACTTCCTGAAATCCGAATGAACACTTGCTGCATAGGCTAATCTGGAACTATGCTATGATGGTGCTCCTCTGTCTATATCACTATGGCCTACAGATCGGTGTGAAATGCACGTGATGCACAAGGGAATCAGCTGCAGTGCACGATGGGAGTGTCTGATTAAGTGTGTTGTACTATGCATTGTTCTAGTTGTGTGTGTGTGTGTGTGTGTGCGCACACCTCTTGTCACTGGGTTTGTTGTGTGAGCATGTGTTGTCATCGTGTGTGTGCGTGTGCGCAGCGTGACCATGTGTTGAGATGGAATGGTGTGTGTATGCAGCGTGAGCATGTGTTGTGATGGAATGGTGTGCGTGTGCGTGTGCGTGTGCGTGTGTGTGTGTGTGTGTGTGCGCGGCGTGAGCAGCTTGCGTGTGTAAAGCCGTGGTGTCTGTGCTGTCTCAGTTTGGAAGTGAGGCGGAGCAGCTGGAGTGGGCCAAGCGGGAGAGCGAGCGGGCGGAGCAGGAGAGGCTGAGGAGACTCCGCCAGCAGGAGCAGGAGGACCTGGAGCTGGCCATCGCCCTCAGCAAAACACTCACCTGAACCCCCTTCCTCTGAACATGACCACACACACACACACACACACACACACTAACTTACTTTCCCTGAACATGCCTCCCCCCCCCCCACACACACACACACACACACCTGAGCCCCCTTCCTCACACACCTCACACACACACACACACACACACACACACACACACACACACTCTAACTTACTTTCCCTCAACATGCCCCCCCCCCCCCCCCCACACACACACACACACACACACACAAACACACACACACACACAAATCCCCTTCTTTTGCCTTTACTTGAACATGCCCCGCTGCACACACTCACACCTAGTCCCCTCCTGGTGCCTTACCCCCGAACATGACCCTGGTGCTTTTCCCTGAACCCTCCCACCCTTTTTCTGGAGGCATGAGCGTGGTCCCAGCGCTCACCTGGACCTTTTCCTCTGACCTGATGTCCTACAATACACTCAGACTGCTGACCTCGAGGATCTACTCAAATGAATCATCCCCTTAGGTTTCTCCTGAAGATGTTCACAACACTCACTTGATGCTCCCCTTTTCAAAACACACTGATAACATGGTGTGCAGAATGCTACCCTGGACATTTTCATAACTTCTGGAACTGTTCGGCGTAGTCTGAAGTCACCTGAGGACGCTCAGGACACTCACCCTGACCCTGTTCCACAGTTTGAAATGGTCAGTGAAGCCTCCCTCTTGGCCCATTTGAAATGTTCAGCCTTAAAACCCTGCAAATCGGTGTGAACACTATCCCTCAAATAATTCCACCTCCCAGATGCCAAAACGTACTAAAATGAGGTCCTAGTCTTCCACTGCACATTGACCCCTATCTTGACCAAATAAGTCCTCAGAATTGTCGACTCTCCTACCGACAGACAACATTCTGGACACACCAACCTGATGAAATCCCTTAATGATGAGCTCAGTCATGCTTTCTCCTCTCTTTCCTCTTTTCTCCTCTTCTTTTTCCTCTCTTTCCTCTCTTCTCCTCTTTCTCGTCTCCTGAAGCTGCTCTGTGGCTGTTGGGTCACTTTAGTCTAACAGGAACAGCCGTAAAGGTCTCGGTTATGTATGTATATATATATGGACTGTGGAGCATATGAAGTAATTATGAATGCACTGTAGAAAAGTAGGCTAAAGATTGTTCTAGAGCTTCCTGCCACTTTAGTCTGTAAGAGCATCTTTAATTGTACTCATTAAAGCGTTAGGATTCCTTTTGTAGACTGTTGATGGTAACTATTCAAATGGTTGGAAAGCTTTTCAGTTTCCTAATGTTAAAAAGGTATTGAGTTGCCTTTATGAAGTTTTATTTAAATCTCGACAATATTTATGTGTTGCCTCTAAACCTTAAATTGTTCCACTGTGGTTTCTGGACGTGTGAGGAAGTGTTGAACTGTCTATAAACTGTCCTTTTCGCAAACTTGTTGCACTAACCAGTTATGAAATGACTTGCATCTGCTGTGCCACTGCGTCATTTCAGACTTTGTTTGAAAATGTTTAGTCGTCAAGGGATTAAAAAAAAAGGTAACATTAAAAAGGTACAAAGAACTGAAAGGGATGCATCATAAGCATTATTGGACACCTCTTAAAGCCGTATGCTGTATGGGTTCATGTTCTACTGCGTGGTTATGTAACTGCAGATGCTTTAAAGATGTATTTGAAGGGCTCTACTTTCCTCTCCAATATTTTGCACTGTGGAATACAGCTATGATGCCAATAAGCAGTAACCTGCCAATAGAGGTCATCAGAAATGTAATGTAATGTGATGTGATGTGGTGCTTTTTTTGGCGGACTTTCAAGCTCATTTTGTTAAATGTAGGCTGCTAAAGTGTTTTTTCTATTGGCCGCCATGTAAGAACTTGCGCCAGCTCACCCAAAGACTTTGATCTGCCAGTGATTTCAAAATAAATAAATAAATAGTCCTAATGAAATTCTAATGAAGTCTAAATATGGAAATCAGGGACATGAGACTTTTGTGATATTTGCTCTGTTATTCTTTCAAGAGTGTCTAATTTTCTGTGTCTTGGTGGAGATCTTGTTTGGTTTGTTTTTGGTCAGCTCCCTTATGAGTCAGTTTTTTGATGTTTTTGATTAACACTACTTTTTGTTACCATTTATTTTTTGTTTACCTTTTTGTCTTTTGAGTCTTCCTTCTGCTTTGATATTTTTGTTATAACATTAGGTGCCTTTTAAGACATCTAGACCTGCACTGTACTGTACGGAAGAGAAGGTGGAGTAGACAGCTGTCTGTCATTAAGGAACATTTTACCTGCCATGACTACCTGGAGTTATGCTGTTTGACTCATTATCGCATGTTTGCAACTGTTAGCATTGTTATATAACCCACGATGAATCAGAAATTATGTAACCTTGTATAATGTTAGCATGCCTCGTGAGATGCACCTTCACATTGGCAGCCTCTGGGGCTCTGTTTGGAAGAAGTCATTGCTTTTATCAGTTACATCTTGATTAGCTGATCTGAGTGGTGTCTGTTGCCAGGCTTGAATGCAGACGAACATAATGCTCTTAGTTATTTCAGACTTGTACAGAGGTTACACCTTTTGAAAAAAAATAACTGTCAACAACACTGTCCAACTGTCCATAATCACACAGTTTGTTTCGTCACTGCCCTCAGTGGCTAGGGCGCCCTCTAGCAGTGGCTCTTGTGAACTAGAGGCTGTGAGGGCTGAAATAAAATCCCGCTGTTTAAATGCAATAGTCACTAGGAAAGAAAAGAAAACACATGCATGCGTCTGGGGTTTCTTGTCATTTGATTTGGACTATACTAGGGGTACACATTATAAAATACCATATATTAAATGATCACTAAAACATTAGTGTCCTGTCTTCACTCTTCTTTATGTGCTTTGAATCATGTTGCTACAGAGTCCACAGCACTCATATGCCATTGTCTTCTCTGTGAAACGTGTGTGTCCGTGTGCGTGCGTGCCTGTGTGGGTGTGTGTGAGTGAGTGGAGGGGCCTAGTGTGGAACTCGGGAGTCTGTCAGTTTGTCAGTCAACACAGTCAGGACTACACCTGTAGAGGTGTGTGTTTGAATGTGAAACTAAAAACTACTACTACAATCAGGAAGCTTTGAGTACTGCAAGCCAATAACGTGTGTGTGAATGAGGGGATAAAAGGCAGAGTGTATATAGAGGAGATCTGGGTAAAAAGCTTCACTATGACTGGGTGTGTGAGCACTTTTGGTTTTACTTTTCAGTTTACTGTACTATTGCCATCAAACATGTTTTTTAAAGTGCTTTTAAAAGACTCCTTGCCCTGAAATATCGTTGTGGAAAGTTAGTTGATCTATTCTAGTTGTTTATTTATTTCATTGTGCAAGGATCTTCGACCATGTTACCTCAAATTAAACGGGAACGAATCGGGGAAAAATCATTTTAACAGTTGAATGACTCTGAGCTCTGGTATGTTAATTAGCCCAATTTGACATAACAGGAAATTTCAGGAAGTTTTTATTTACTGGATGGCTCATGAAAGGACTGAAAATCAGATGGTCACTTTTCCTCCACGTCTCAGAAGAACATCCAGCGCAAATCCCCCAACCCATATCATTGCATTTTGGAACAACATCTCCTCTTAGCTAGTCAAAGGAGTGACAGTTTCATCTTTGCAGGTGACATGACAAAGCCTTTCAGTGCTAGCTTTGCAGTACAAATGCAGCTTTAATGTGTCTTTGTAACTATGCTATGAAATAGTGGAAAATGGTGGCTTTTTTTCTTTCTTTTTTTGATATTCTACCAAATATGACGGTTTGAAAAAAGGAGAACACCATGTTTTTATTGAAGTGTGTCAAGACTTGTAGTAAAAGTTACTATGATGAGAACAAAAAAAGTGAAATGAGACTGCTACTTTTGCACTTCACTGAATTGTCTATTTATAGATGTGCCCGGAGCAAGCATTTCTTTTTTGCAGAAATGGAGTGATTTGTAAGAAAGATAACGATGAATGCCACACCATAGACTTCCCCGCAAGGGGATATTGACATCTAAATTGTAATGGACTCAAAAGTATATATTATTGTATTTATTGTGCTATTTTACTTGAGGTCAACTTATGAAAACATTCACATTCTAGTAATAGGACTTCAAATTGCCCTTTTCTGATTTACCTCTGTAGGACCATACTTTCCTAGAGGTCTGTCCAAGACGTTTGTCATGAGGTACACTTAGCTGAGCTCACCCCTTATTTTAAACTGGCTCCCTTGGCAGCTTTGTGAGTGTGCACAGTGGTGAGAAAGTGCTCGGCGTTGCCAAGCATCTGTTGAACATGGTTGGTTTTGGCAGTGAACAGTGAAATGTTGTGTGCAAGCATCTTGCCACCTGTAACAGACAATGCATCTCTCTCTCTCTCTCTCTCTCTCTCTCTCTCTCTCTCTCTCTCTCTCTGCCTCTGTCTCTCTCTCATCCTCATCTCTTGCCCTCCAATTTGCACCCACCAGCTCATCCTATGAATCCCTCCATCAGTGTGGGGCCCATGTGTGCAATTTTAGGATTTGAGGCCTTTGATGTCATCCCCATGCTCCCCCCGTCCTTCCCTCCCCCAGCACTCTGCTGCTGCTGGTGCTGCTGTGCCGAGCGTTGCGGCCCCTCTGTCCAGACGTATCTAAATTCACTCTCTGTAATTATGTAAATGTAATGTTTGTATTTATAGGGCGCAAGCCACATGCTACTGGCCTCAGCCCCTTTGCAGCTGGAAAGCATCACCCATGCGAAGTGGAATACCAAGTTCCCACTGGCTGAGTGGGGGCTCAGAATAGTAGTGTGTACCCTTGATTTCTCTGAATGCCTTGTTATGGTCCCTAGTCCCCATAAGCTGTGGCCTGGTACAGCTCAAATGTCTAGGGCATCATTTTCCAGTTTGGTTTAAAGCAGACCATAATAAGAGACTCTAGTTTAGGGTGAGCTTTAATATTCAAGGTGCCTCCCCCCCCCCCCCCCTTTCTTGCTTACTTTTTGCCCAACTTTCTCTTCCTACCACTTGACTGATTTCGAACACATTGAAGTGATCTTTCATAAACAGTGCAACAGACAGTGCTATATTCAAATTTAGTTTAATATTTACAATAAATACCCTACTTACAATATAAAATTTATATACACATTTGATAGAAAAAAACAGGACATCAAGCCCTGATTTGGTATTGTACACTGGGGCTTGAGAGTACAGTTATTGTACCTATATGATACAATTGTTTCAATAGAAATACATATACACCAAATCCATCATGACTTAAGGACTGTCTTGCAAAGAATGCACAAAGAGCTAGAGTCACTGAAACTTTAAGGCAGTTTCTAAACCAAAACATTGTCATATCACTGAGCTCATATTGTCAATCGAGATATTACTGTTTCTTTTTTTAACATTGCTAGTCAACAGGCTTGCCCTCATACAGTAGTTTGTACTCGTAAATAAAAAAGGCACTGTTATACACTGTTCCAGTTGAATACAAATATGTCAAAAGCCAACTTTTTCAAGTTGGTGGTGAAACCCCAATGTACACACACAAAAAGACATTTTCTTGCTCTTTCAATCGTAGTACCAGCTACATTTGTTAAAAAAATTATAACATTATAAATCTTTAAGAACGACTGAAAATGCCTTTGGAAATTAAATAAAAAAACACAATATTGTAAGGCAATTGACATAACAAATTCATGTTCTTCAACACTGTTGTCTCAGTCCTGCGTCCGTTCACATGTGACGCTTCATGTGCAGTGCCAGGTGGTCCGACCTGGAAAAGGCACGTTCGCAGAGGTGGCACTGAAAGGGACGGTGACCGGTGTGCTTGCGAAAGTGGCGCGTCAGCTCATCGGAACGAGCGAATTTCCATCCGCAGCCCTCCCAGTTGCAGTGATATGGCTTTTCACCTGTTAGAGAAGAAGGGGAGGATTTTAGTTACAGAGGAAATTAGTTACAGTTTGTTGACTTCACAGATAAGAGACTTTGTTTTTAAACTCCGTGATTGGTTGCGCGTAAAAACACAGAAGTTAATACTTGGCAAACTGTTCTGCAGGCACCATAGGCACTAAAGTGAAGAAATATCAAATATTTAACAAAAAATAAGCATTTCTTACCTGTGTGTGTGCGGTGATGAGCCTTGAGGTGTGAGCTCTTTGTGTAAGTTTTGCCACAGCCAGCGAAGGTACAGGTGTGCGTGGCAGTGCGCTTTCTTGGCCAGGAGCGACGTCCTCTCTTGGGCTTGGTGTCCAGAAGCTCGAGTGGCGACGACGGAGGTGTGAGCAGAGCTCTCTGCGAGCTCGGCTGCATCCCGAGACCGTCTTCGAACATACCGAACTGGTGCGCTCCCCGGTAGGGATGTGGCATCTGCTGAGGCGGCGGAGGAGCTGGGTGATGGGCATAAGCTGTGTAGGTCTGCGGGAAGATGTTGTGGCAGACTTGTGGCTGGCACTCAGAATTCCCTTGGTCATCCGGACTAAGTGGCGGAGTCATGTTGGCAGCTGCCCGTGGCGATATGGCAATACGGGGCTGCTCAAAAGACATCATGCATGAGACGTTGCCCTCTTGCTTAATTTTCTGACATGTCTGAGGGACCATGCCCATAACTGGTCCGTAACTGTCCATGGACGGCTCGACCTTGATGTCAACAAAGTCCTGTCTGGGAAACGGCGCTGAGTTGATGAGAAATCTTCCTTGAATTGTGCCATTGCTCGGCATGCCGTAACTGTCAACATCGACTCTCAAAAGTTCGGCCATGAGGCTGTTGTTGTAGGGTGGTGGAGGTGGGCTGGCATCGTTTGACTGGAAAGTGCCCATGCTGTTTACGGTTTGGTAAAGGTTGCACGGTTCCGTGCCGGCCATGGAATACTCCGCACCTGTGGCGAGCGCCCCGATGCAATCGGCGCCGGTTGTGTTGGCAAGAATAAACTCCAGATCTAAGTATTTACTCAGATCCTCGTCGTCCTTTCTTCCACGGTAACTGTCCATATTAAGTTCAGTGCAGTTGGAAGATACGGACTTGTCCGCTTCGTTTTTCCACCTCTGCAAAAAAATACAAGATGCGTTCTTTAGGGGGATTGTCTTTCAAGCCAAGAAAGTAAACACAGACAGAAAATACAAGGACTGTTTTTTTCAAGAATCGTTTAAACATTAATTTCATCACACAGGCAGAAAGTTGGAAACGCATACTTACTTGTTCCCAAAGTTTGTCCTTTTGGTTTGAGAATGTTGCTATTGATGGTAAAATGGTCCCAGATAAGGCCATCTCCATACGTCCAAAGTTCTGCTCTTGAGGTTAAAACGTGTGCCTTGCCTATACTTTGCTTTTCACAAGTCTTTAGAACTGACTAAAAACGGTCTACTTAAGTGTTCAAGTTTGTACAGCAGGAGATCCTCCTACCTTATAAATATTGCAGCTGAGTAGCTGGACCAATTGAGCGAGTGGAGGAAACACGTTCAGGATGGAGCCCTAAATTTAGCCCCAGTATATAAAGTGCAGCGCTCGCTTCTCGCAGATCAGTCTGTGTCCTTACGCTCATGCAAACCTATAAAGCTCTGTGGAGCTGCTAGATGACGCACAGTGGCCTGCCCCCTTTATGGGTTGGGTTGACGGGGCGGGAGTTAAGAGGTTGTAGAAAAAAAAGAGAAACGTTACGAGTGAAAGGCAACAGGCTATGCCACCATGTACAAGCCTACTGTAAATCGCTTAAACGAGAAACAAAGTGCCATAATTAACCTGTTTAAAGACAACATGTGACAGAAATAAGCTATGTCCACATTCTTCAGTCTGCCTTCTTGAAACTGGCAAGGATTTGTTAGATTTGAGAGGTTATGGCATATTCTGAGACATTTTCCAAAATTAGTCAGCATATGTAAAAATAAACAATGACAACACATTCTTTCATAGTAAAACATAGGTTGCAATCTTAAGAAAGTAGGTGAACAGTTTTTTTTTCTGATATTGTTATTGTTATGTTATTGTTATGTTATTCTTCTAAGGTGAGGTTGGAAAGGTAATGTTTCTTGTCGGTGGCGTTTGTTTTTGCCGTAGTTAGGGACAGAGGTCTGATGGAGCCTTAAAAATGCCATAAAGCAGGATTTTTTGCAGCCCTACTGCCCAAGTATCTATGAAAGAGAGAGAGCGAGAGAGAGAGAGAGAGAGAGAGAGAGAGAGAGAGAGTATCTATCTGCAAGGTACGCAGTCGATTGAGCTTTCAATACACATAATGCGTAATTGTTATTCATTCTGAGCGTTTGACACAGAAAAGCAAAGACATGCCATTTTCCCCATTGACATCTGCTGGAAGAGCCGAGGAGTCGTGGTCATTATCATCAGTACGAGCGCACCTTTATGTGTTCGCAGCAGGTTTGTCTAAACGCGGGCACCAGGCGCCAGCGTGATCATCTGTGCTTTTGATGGCCCCTCTCGTTCCCAGGGGCGGCCCATGTTAACCTTTATTTTGGAGCGCATTCAGGTGGTAATCAGGTGACGGGGGCTTAAGCTTTTCGAACGCCGATTTGAGGCGATTGTGGCTTTGTTTTGGAGGCTCATTAGTTTCGCTGATGATTGTCCCCAGAGATGCGACAAGATGACGCTAACTTACCAAGGGGTCAATTGCGTTCTTGCTTTGACATGGTCTATTGACATGGTCTATAACGTCCCATAATGTACGTTAAAGTAATGCAAGATTGGCTGCGTCTGTGGTGTAATTGCGTATCTTAGGCGGGTTATGTAGGCTAATCATTATCATCAACACAAACTCGTATTTTAATGTCAGCCTAGTTTAAGCAACTTCTTTTGGCCTGAAAACAACTGTTCAAAGGTGAAGTGAAGGGACGAGTGAGTATGATGACCAGGAGCGTGCGGTCCATATGGGCAGGTGGGGCAGCGAACTACCTGAAGCATCCTCCACAAAAAATTGTTCTTCAGAAAATCATTGCTCCAAGTCTACTTTTAATAATGTGATTGTCACATTAATTATCTATAGTTTCTGTAGGCTTTCCAACTATTTTTGGTCTATTGACATCAACTTTTGGATGATGGTGCCGATTCTCGTTGAGTTTAATGTGTCATGCAATGTTGGGGCAGGGCACCTCGACGATCGCATTCCTCAATAATGTATCGCATAACCCTGGCGTCTTCAATAAGGATTGCAATCCGCGCTAAAAGACGTCTGTATGGTCGTAAAGTAGTCTGCCATGGTCATATTCTAGAACTACTCAAATTATTCCGCCAGTTATAAATTAGGCCTATCGTTTCATTTCAAGATGCAGAAATGGCGAGTAGTGTTGCACCTGTTAACCGTGTTGAGTTTCTGTTAAAAAAAAATTGAGAGGTTTAAATTAGAAGATACATTAGCTAACCCTGGTGTCTTCCTTGGTTTAGTAGCTAGTGGATTTAATAGCATCTTTTGACAGCGCAAAAACGAGAAGGCAACGGTGTTCAAAGGTATGGCATAGGTTGCTGCCATGAGCTGAATGAGCTATATCCTATGGTCTAGTTTCTACAGCGAGTGGTCAGACAATTATCCATAACACCCAACTGTCTTGAGTTGCAGTTATAAAACCAAACTACTTAAAAATATTAGATAGTTAGCAGGCCAGACACAACAAAAAAAATAGTTTTGTTATGCTTCGCTGGTTTAACGTGATGAGAACGGTGCAAACTTAACTGATGGGTTACTGATCTACAATTCTGACTGTGACATGATTTAAGCATACAGCAAAGTCCTGTAAAATATGTAATTTTAATGTAGCTCAAAATGATAGGCTGTTAAAAAAAAAGTCAGACTTTCTGCCCTACCAAAATGTATGGTCACTGCACGCTACTGATGGTGAGTACGAAGTGGTGGACATGGGGATGCTTCTGGTCATACCAGCTCTACCTGTCAGGGCAGGAGAGCATCACAATGAGATAACTAAAAATCTAGAAGACACAAAAGCCTAATGGCTTTTCATTAACTTCCATTCCTGAAAGTATCAGGATTTTCTAGAGCTTTTAAAGAGACTCACTTTCTTTGTCTCTCTCTTTCTCTTTCTCTCTCTCTCTCTCTCTCTCTCTCTCTCTCTTTAACTGTGTCTTTGTGTGTGTGAGAGAGAGTGACATGCTGTGTGTTTACATGTGTTATGTGTAACTGAGATTAGAAGGGCAGTGTGGTGGTCCCCCATCTTATTTTATCTCTCTCTTTCTCTCGTTCTCTCTCTCTCTGTGTGTGAGAGAGAGACATGAGAAAGTGTTTGTATGAGTGTGTTTGCATAATTTCTTAGTAATTGAGATTAGAAGGGCAGTAGAATGGAGAGTGGTGTGGAGTGTGTGTGTGTGTGTGTGTGTGTTTGTGTGTGTATGTGTATGTGTATGTGTGTGTGTGTGTGTGTGTGTGTGTGTGTGTGTGTGTGTGTGTGTGTGTGTGTGTGTGTGTGTGTGTGTGTGTGTGTGTGTGTGTGTTGATTCACATGCTTGCTTGAATGTACAAAGTAGGCTACGTCACTGCTGAGTTCCAGGCAACCTGTAAGGGAAGGGAAGTGTGTCTGTCCGGCACGACCTGGCTCTCTGACTGCCTATACCTCTGTCTGTCCACACGGAGCCTCCTCAGAGTGTTCCCAATGCGCTCTCTCTCTTTCTCTCTCTCTTTCTCTCTCTCACCCCAGTTTCACCCCGTCACACAATCACCTGGGTGACACTTCACCCTCTTTTCTGCCTTCTACACATCCCTGTTCTTCCAAAACGTTCCAATAGTTTTCTCTTATATGGATATTTCCCTCAGAGATTGTAACACTGTGAGGTTATTGCTGGAGCATTCTGAACTGCAGTGGATAATGTTTGTAATAGAAAAAAAGTTGTCTGAGGAAACTTGTTTGAGAAATAAGTCCCTACTTGTTTAGTCTTTACACAGATCCACGAATTAGGGACGGAATGTTGACATTAGCCTGGTGCTTTAGCTGACATTTGTAATGGCATCTGCTACTGTAATGACAAATGGTTCAGTCTTGCTCAACCTTTACTGTACTGTACGCATGAGATAAATTGCTTAATGCAGTGTTTTCTTTGAACTTGCTTTGGAAATGTTTCCTACAAAATCTAGAATTATTTTTTTCTTTAACAGTCAGTTATGACTACTGCCCCCCCCCCCCCCTCCCCCCCAGGGGTCTCCGGCTGATGTGCTTCTCACTCCTACATGACAGGTTGTAGCGCATGCATGTCATTTTTATTTTGTGGTTCTTTTTTGGTTTTTATCACGCGTGTCGTGTGTGTGTGTGTGTGTGTGTGTGTGTGTGTGTGTGTGTGTGTGTGTGTACGTGTACGTGTGTACACGTGTGTGTACGTGTGTGTGTACGTGTGTGTGTACGTGTGTGTGTGTGTGTGTGTGTGTGTGTGTGTGTGTGTGTGTGTGTGTGTGTGTGTACGTGTGTACACGTGTGTGTACGTGTGTGTGTACGTGTGTGTGTACGTGTACGCGCACGCGCGCGTGTGTGTGTGTGTGTGTGTGTGTGTGTGTGTGTGTGTGTGTGTGTGTGTGTGTGTGTACGTGTGTGTGTACGTGTGTGTGTACGTGTACGCGCGCGCGCGTGTGTGTGTGTGTGTGTGTGTGTGTGTGTGTGTGTGTGTGTGTGTGTGTGTGTGTGTGTGTGTGTGTGTGTGTGTGTGTGTGTACGCGCGCGCGTGTGTGTGTGTGTGTGTGTGTGTGTACGCATGTGTGTGTACGCGTGTGTGTGTACGCGTGTGTGTGTACGCGCGCGTGTGTGTGTGTGTGTGTGTGTGTGTGTGTGTGTGTGTGTGTGTGTGTGTGTGTGTGTGTGTGTGTGTGTGTGTGTGTGTGTGTGTGTGTGTGTGTGTGTGTGTGTGTGTGTGTGTTCAAGAAACATAAGCCATGCCCTTGGCTTTGTAAGCACCTGTTTTTGTACCTGTTGAGCAACAGGATTACCTCCAACACCCCATTGAACAACAAATGGACAGAGGTTATTGACTGATCATGCAGTCTTTATGCATTGGATGTCAAACTGCCACCCTTTCACTCGAATACATGTGAGATGCCTTCGGTTATTCAATCTTATCTTACCCAAATCATTTCACTTCCCTTCCAGAGTTCTGCCTCTCTTGACAGTGAGGTTAGACATTTCGAAATGATTTGTGGGATATCTTGGTGATTTATCAATACTCTCTGGTAGATCATTGCAAAATGGTGTACCAATAGACATCTATATATTTTTAGATATGGGAAGTGTTTTTATGCTGCATCCTTAAATTGTATACAGACATTCTTGAGAGCAGTTTGAACTTCCTTGAGTTGAACCAAAGAACAGATGAAAACTAAGTGCTGTCAGAGAACAGAACGCATAAGGAAAACCCCAACAAAACCAAGGAACAGCAGTCAAACAAACCTCCATCAGTATTCTTTTTTCCTTCTTTTCTGATGTCATTTGAGGTGTAAAACCTCTGGCATGACTTATTGTGAAGACAGACACTGGCATTCATATTTTCTTTTCTAGATCTTAAAGTCATGATACCTCCCACACAAAACATCATAGCACCCGGGCTGGATTGTCTGAGCCATTTTGGCGCTTGATACTGAGCTCAGACATGCTCTAGCCCATCCACACATTATAATTCAGCTTTTAACTGATGGCCCGTGGGAGTGCGATGTTTCAGTTGGATTCACAGACCTTTACTCATGTGTGGGTGAAATTTATAGTGTTTGTTTGGGCACTTAAGATTCCCAACTATTGTCTCGTCTTCTGCGTTGGTTGAATGGGACCCGCTAGCTGAGCTCACCACCCCCCTTTCTTTGCTGAGCTCAGGAGCTGCCGCTACCGCGGCCGCGTGCTCATGGAAAGATTTCCCGAGGCTTTCCCAGCCGGGGTGAGAGCGAGAGAGACGGGAAGCCTCGCAGCCACACAGCGAGGCATCCTGTCGGAGCAACAAGCGCCTGTGAGTGTGCATGTGTGAGTGACTGAGTGTGAGAGGGAGAGGGACTGCTTATATAGCCCAGTTATTTTTATCCACACACCCCTCGCTCATTACTGAGTTTCCTCCCCCGGAACACTCAGGAAGCCCGCGGCTCCATTTCCTGTCCACACGCGGCCAGATTCGAAAAGAATCAAAGAACGATAGCATTGAGACTGGCCGTCTCCGCGAGGGAAAACAGCGCACAGCGGAGGAATGGGAGTCAGCGGAGGCTGGCACGTGTGCTCACGACCCCTCCGCTCAAAGAGCTGGCCCCCCTCCAGCTCTAATTTCAGGGCACCTCAAATATTTGTGGAAAAGTTCTCTGGAATAGCTCGCCAGCCCCTCGCTCTGTTTTTCCATGACCTGCACCTGAGTGGTGCTCTGTGTTCCTGCTCTGTTTGTTGAATAAAACGTCACCGCCAAATAGGAGCCCAGTTTTAGAACAAAAAAAGATAACAAACAACTCCAAAAAGCACAATAGGAAAATAAAAAACAAAAAAGAAACTAAACAACTAACCCACAACCAATTGGTAATTTTTGTATTTCAAATTGGCGGTTGTTTGAGATCAGATGTCATGGATATTTTGTGTAATGTCATGGATATTTTATGTAAGGTGATTTAAGAATGAAATTCTTGACCAGATTTTATTCAGAATTAGCCTGGAAATCAAGACCCTGGAAATCTAGAAAGATTAAAGATTAAAAGATTAAATTAAAATTGTGATCCCACACGAACTCTGGATGTTCAGGGTAATTCAGAACTACATAGCTCACTCATTTATGGATATACTTAAACTTCTGAGTATATTGCAGATCTTGTAGGTGTGTGTGTGTACACATGTACTGTGTGTGTAAAAGGTTATACTAATTGCAGTTTGAAAATAGAGTCTTGGCCAAAAAGCTGTGTAATATTTATGGATAAGTAGCAACACATTGTCATATTAACAAATCACTGCATTTTTTCACCAAGGCAACTTTGACGTATGTTCAACAGACAGAGCGTTGTCGCATCCTGCCATTGTTCCGTGTGCTGATAGAGTTGCACAATATCACCCACATCACAGTAGCATTGGCAGCTGATTACATTCGAGAACAAAGGACTAAGATATAATAATATGATAAAGATATACACAACATGGCTATTTGACTCTAGAGGCAGTTGTGTTTGTACACTTCCAGCTGCATCCCAGGCCTGTAGAATAAGCCTTGCTTATGGTTTTGTAAAACACAGGTTTTAAAAATTGTGTTTGTGCTGAGTGGTTGGCATTCCAGGCATGTTGTGTTCTATTAACACCTTTCCATTTCTTGGCTGGTGCTCCCCTCCCCCTTACAGGTCTAAGAGGTACTTGTTATGTGTTCAGTGTCCAACCCGTATTCACCCCCCTCCCCCCGCCCCCCCAACACACACACACACCTTCCTCTTGTAGCTATGCAGCCATGCAGCTCAAACAAACATTTTAGCAGTGACATAGTGAGGTGCTGTGTCCTTATTAGCTGTTACTTAGAACAGTAGCAATGTCCTGGCTTTGCACTAGAGTAAGGCCTATAGTTTAGGAGGCGTTTGTGGATTATTGTGTTGTCCATAGTTCTTCCCCAAAATGCATTGATTCAAATGGACCTTTCAAGGCCAAGGCCATTAGTTTTGCAATAGACTTGAGATTTTCCGCATATGGGGGACTAAATCTGGTCCTGGCACTGAGTAAACTCCTCTACGTGTATCACAGCCAGCAGATGCAGACTGATTGCCACAAATGACAGGAAGTTCTTTAATTTTTTGAATCGTTGGGTGAATCATGAATTGCATAAATTTGGACAGACAAGACTGACAATGATCTTTGCTGTCATAAAATGAATGTGTTTCATTCATTTCCAGCTCTCTATAAATCACAGTGTGGCCACTGCAGAGACCACAGCTGAGTGGAGTCAGTAATGTGGGATCAAATCACATCTGGCATAACAATGCACAAGGCTATGAGGATATTCATAGCGGGGCACAGAAACACTGCATTGACTACAGCATTTCTTGTTGGGATAGAGTGTTGAAATAGAGTAATGAAAACCAGGTATAAAGACGCCAGAAAACCTGATTGATGACAGCAATTCAAAGAGTACTGTAGTCTTTCATACTTCACAAACTAATTTGGCTCAGACAGTGTGAGCCTTTTTTTTTTAGTAGGCCTAGAATTTGCATGTTTTTTGTAAAACTTTCATTTTCCCCCCATGAGACGTGAAACATTTTTCTTTTCACTGCTAATGAGTAGCGCTAGCAGTGCGAGTGACAGCGGATCTCTGTTTCACGTCTCCTGCATGGATCTACAGCTGCAGACCTGGCCACTATTGGTGATAAACATACCTCCGATGCCAGGCTAACATGTACCAGCTGCACAAACAAGCACAGCCCAGGTTCAGCTCAGATACGTATGCAGCCCGACACTCTCCACACACTGGTTCTCTCCTCTGCATGTGCACATACACCTGGCCTCTTTACAAAAAATAATAGTGCAGGTAGCAAGTACTCTTAAGAAAGTGCAGTCAAATTATTAATACAGTATAATCTTATGTTTAGGACAAGTTCGGTATTTTACACTTAAAGCCCTGTTTTCAGATAGTTTATGATTAAATAGAACGTTTAAGATTGAAATTTGGACACATGCTGCTGTCCTGAGAATTTTCGGTTTCTGTGGTAGCGCCTCCCCTCCTCCACAACGCTGCATAGGTGCACTGGAACAATCCTTCCTAAAACGCATTTAACTTTTGTTTACAAAGACTTGAAACTCACCGAGTGGTCAGGGGTGTTCACTGATATGCTCACACAAAAATCGCTGCAAAAGATTCTTTCCAACAGGTTTTATTGTAGTTTTTGTCCAACTCCATTGACTTGTATTGGATGTGCTGTGAAGTACGGTATTACTCCGCTGCCGGAAACGGTTATGGGGTTGTTTGTATTCTCTCTGTAGTCTTATGCAGTCGCGGTATCGTAGGCTACTACGCTATCCAAATTATTGTCACGTCCAAACATGGCTAATGCTAAAATGTCTTGGAACTTGCACGATGTGAATGATAGCCTACGTGAATCATTACGTTTTCATCATGAAAGTTCCACAGCCAAAAAAATAGTAAACGTACAACATCATGTAGCCAAATTATTCATGTAGGCTAGTGTTAGGCTTATGATGTTAACAGGTTATGGACATAACAAATAAGTTCATTTTCCGCCTGTTACAAACATTACGTTACAAAATGTCAACCTTACCCCAAGTTCTTCCAACTCTGTCGTCCCAGGAGGTAATGTGGGAACCGCGTATTTCTCAGGCGAAAGAGCTTTTTGGGCGATTTCTTTCGACCTCCAGCGAAGTTCAGTAAAATGCAGACCGCAGAGACACGGTGATCAGCTTTCTGCAGATTCTCAACAGGTGTTAGGGCCAATTTATCTTTTTGTTTTAGTTTACTTAATGTCGTCTCCCCCTGCTGGTTCTGACAACACAAGCCACGACACACCTGCAGGAAGACTATATAGACTAGGGTTGCAAAGGGGCGGAAAACTTACGGTAAATTTCCGGAAACTTTCCGGAAATTTACCATGGGAAGTTAAGCTGGGGAATTTTGTAAATATTCCAAATTGGAAACTATCATGGAAATAAAGGAAATTATGGGAATTAATGGGAATTTACGGGAATTAACTGGGAATTTTGGGTAATTCATACAAACTGTTTCATATACAAACATTAACATTTTGTTTCGTAATAAGCAATATGATTTGTATGTTCGTATTTTTGCTTAGCTTAGCATACAAAGCTGGCTAGCATGCTAGCAGGAATCCCATTCTCTGCCTATGGTTTACTAGCGTGCTAAACTAGCAGCAATGAATTGCCCAAGATACACCATGCCACTCAACAACAAAATCTGATTGGTTGGAACATTTTTCCCCATGCATATAAATGCACCATAGGTTTCCTTTATGTCTAGCAGCCTACAGTATGCCGATTGTTGTGTGCATGTGATTGACATGTGCAAGGTAGAAATTCGACTGAAATTGCATTAAATCAGGTTGTTTTAACTAATATTAGACTGCAAGATAGGGTTTTGTCCACTACATTTAAGTTCCCTGTTATAGTCTAACTTTCCCAGTTTAACTAAAAATTCCCAGTTTATTCCCATTAATTCCCGTTTATTCCTGTTAATTCCCATATATTCCCGTTAATTCCCATGGAAAGTTTCCAACTTTGAAAATTCCCGGAATTTTGCAACCCTAATATAGACTGACAGGAAGTGCGGCCTAGGCAGGTGCTTGATTAGGAAAACGCTAGTCAGCGGGAGAACGAACAGTTTTTTGACCACTCTATTTCACGCTATTTGAGATTCATATTAAGAATATAGGATAAAGGACCTTCATTTACATTGATTTGCATTCATACACTATCTAGGATAGTTTTCAGTTAGGTTTAGAGGGATAGAGAATCCTATTTAAGTTGAAAGTTTTGGATTATTATTTCTACATTTGAACGTGCGTCAAGCATTCCCCTCATCTGGCTCGCGTGGTGGCCTGAAAACCCCAGAAATTCCAGCCACAACTTTAGCCTTTCTGGATCGTTGAAAGGAAGTCTGTGACAACTTCTTTTTGCTTCAAATTTTCCCGCAATTCGGAACTGCACAAAATCGCCTCATTTTTAGCTGTCTGTTGCAAAATACTTCAAGACAGCGATCTTCTGCTTCTTCTGTGTATTCAATGAAATGCCAGTGGTTTGCTTGTAATTGGCAAGATGGTGTAAGGTGCATTATCGCCACCAACTGGGCTGGAGTGTCTATTATTTAAGCTCTCAACGGAAGAATGTATGGGTGTGAGGCATTGGGAAACATAGCTCCACAGTTTTACAACGCATGGTAAAACACCTGTTGGAAAGCATGTTTTGCTGCGATTTTTGTGTGAGCATATCAGCGAACACCCCTGACCACTCGGTGAGTTTCACGTCTTTGTAAATGAAAGTTTAATGCGTTTTAGGAAGGATTGTTCCAGTGCACCTATGCAGCGTTGTGGAGGAGGGGGGGGGGCGCTACCACAGAAACCGAAAATTCTCAGGACAGCAGCATGTGTCCAAATTTCAATCTTAAACGTTCTATTTAATCATAAACTATCTGAAAACAGGGCTTTAAGTGTAAAATACCGAACTTGTCCTTTAAGATGTAGGGTACCTGAGACTAGAGAGTTGTATTTCATTTTCATAGCTCTTCATGTAAGTATTGGTTAGGGTTAAGGTTAGGGTTAGGGTTAAGGTTAGGGTTGGGGTTAGGGTTAGGGTTATGAGACAGAGCCAATATTCAGTTTCATAATCAGACATGTAATAATTGAAGTAAACAAGGCATTTTCAATCTACGTAATATTCACACCATTGTACGCTGACACTGCGTAGATGTTTTTGAGGTAGATTTTTTATCTATTATACTGTTTTTTGGATTGTTTGTGCCCACAGCAAATGCATGAGTCGATTCTTGTATTTTCTTCAGCTGGCTCTGTGTTGCCAGATGTGTACTTTGGTTGATTAGAATCGCCTGACATGACTGACATTCCAGAGAGCCATTCCCCAGAAATCCTCCAAGCTTGGGAAAAAGATGTTGGATCCTACCACACTTGATCGACTGTTTTCAAGATAGCCACAATGGATGGCTTGGAATCTAACATCAATTTCCTCTTGTCTAAAGACAGGGACTCCATCAAACTTCCTCTTTTCAAACTTTCAAAGACATGGGGGGAGATTCCTGTTTACCTTCCAATATGAATGTTTGTTTATTTATTTGTTAGAAAACAGACTTTCAATATCTCCATGAAATATAAGATAATGTGTATGTGTGTTTTGTGAGAATGTGTTTGTGTGTATGTGTTTGTTTGTGTGTGTTTGTGTTTGTGTTTGTGTTTGTGTGTATGTGTGTGTATATGTGTTTGTATGTATGTGTATGTGTGGCTGACCTTAGTAATCTGTGAGTCTCCCGATGACCTCAGCTCTCTCTTTCCATCTGCCTCAGCTTAGGCTGGCCAGTAGGCTATACGTGATGACCCTGAAGTTCAGCGTGGAACTTTGAGCAACACTCCTCATTCACCCACGCCCAATTCAAATAATCATCATGAATTTTGTGACTCATTGTTCAGACCTCTCATGCGTTCTTGATCATATTTCAGCTCTTGTGTGGACAAGTACTGTATATAGATGGTTTTATTTAAAGAACTATGTGTACATGTGGATAGTTCAGTAGTAACAGTATTTTGTATTAGTGGTACTCAATCTCAATTTCCTTCAATTTCCTCCAATATAAAATGTAGTATACTGTACATATAGTGTTTATGAAACAGGCGTAGAGTCCCCCATTTAGGACTGTTGTATTCAGGTGTGAGATATTAGCCTTAAGATCCCAGATCTTGCAACCTTGAACAACCTCTGCCATACAGGTTACTGAGTGCTCTAGTCCCCTTTGCTCAGCTGAGGAAGCCCAGGCTGAATGTGTCACCGTGCCAACCTGCTGAATCTGCTGACTCATCATCTGTGCAAACGGTGTCTCCCTCCAGCTGGGCAGTCAGGGCATGTGTGCTGCTTTCAGAACCAATCATTGGTCTGCTGGGATAAGTGTATCATTTTTGCTCTGGTCAATGTCTGATCGCTAAAGCATTTACACAGGAAGGGTTGTGCACTTCCTTATCGAGTCATTGTACAGTAAGATGTTTCTCAGGGAATATGAAACTGTTTCTGTCATAACCGGAGCCTAGGCGTCAAATAACATAATATTGGAACTCATCCCAAAAATGGTCAAAGGAAAGTCAGGACTGAGTCTTATGTGTTGGCCCCCACACACCCACCTGGAATCCTTTGGCTGGCTTTATTTTGCCGTCATTAAAGATTGTGGCTTTGAAGTTAGGTCTGATTTAAGAAAGCTGATCTGAAAATAAATGTAAAGATATGCTAAGACAGATAGATACATAGATAATAGATAGATTGATGGATAGATAGATATTTCATTGATCTTGAAGGAAAATAAATGTAAAACAAATCTTCTAGATTGAGTATCTGGATGTTAAGTTTATTGGTGCTCAGTTCAATGGGAGATCCTGTTGTTACATAACAGATGCGGACAGAGGAAGTGACAGTTTTGTGAGTGTCTGTGTTGAGAGAATAAAACCAGTTAAAAACAGTTAGGCTGATCAGGGAGTACCCTGGGGTGTTACCCCCCTACTGACTAATTGTGAAGGTTGGGCTTGGCTGGTCTGTTACATCCTTGGTCGAGATCTCTCTCAAATCTGATATAATGCGGTGAGGCAGAGGGTGGACGCACGCGAGATGTGACCACGGCACGTGCCAGTCCCAATCTTGCTAGTCTTCCACGAGCCGGTGCCTCTCGGTCCTCACCTCCAAAACTGTCGGTCCAATGGGCGTGCTTTTGTTTCGACCTCGAAACGAAATCAAACAAAGTGATTTTTTTTTTTTCACTGACTTTCGGAATTAGTGGCAAAGGTAACGAACGCGAGCCGCGTTGCTGTGGGCGCACGGCGCGTGGCAGGAAGCGGTGGGGCCTGTGGTGAGCTGCCTTCCTCTCGGGGCCGTCGCACCCCTGCACCGCTCGCTCAACCAGACGATCCCAACTGATGAACTGTGTCACTTTCTGCCACCACAGACACACTGACACTGCCATACGTTGACTCAAAACCCCCACAAAACTTCTTTCATCTATACAAATGATCTGCACCGGTTGAAGACTTCAGTTGGTTTATGTTGTCATTTGAATGGCCGTTGTGTTTTTTCTACAAAAATGAATAAGTTGAGTGTTGGAGGAGCGGTAAATATTGTGCTTAACTAGGTGGAAGTCAGAGTGTGAATCCGTTGATGTGGGTTTTAGCAAACTCTTTCACTGTAAAATGCTTGCTCATATATCGTCTATACCTGAGTCGGCAACTCTTCTCTCTCCTTTCAACGAATTAGTCATCAGTGAAAGGAACAGACTGGAAACAATGTTCTACCCTATAGTGATTTTTAATGACATTTGAACAGTGTGATGGATTGGTGTAGAAAGGCACCAACATGAGAACAAGACTAAGCAACAATAGCGCACTGTTCAATGCATTACCGGCAATCCAGACTCAGATTGCTAGCTATCAATGGTTGATATAATTATCAATAGCTATCAGGGTTATGCACAATTCCAGAATTTAATTGAAACTGGCTTTTAAATCCCAATTAAATAGTTGAAGTTCACTTGCATTTCAATTGAGGTAGCAAACAGGAAGCAAAATTGCAATTCGAATTTTGCACAACCCTGATATCTAGGCTATTATATACACGTACATCTCAAAATATCAGCTACATGCTTTTATACAAGTTAAATCTGGTTTAACTATTTATTAATTTCTGATTGGACAAGAGGCAATGTGTCATCTAGAGTGGGGATGTCCCAGGACATCCCGACTCAGACTTTTTACCACTAGTAATCACTCAGCATATTGCATTGAATTATCCAACAAGGACCTTCCATTCATTCAAAGCAAGAGAGCAGCGATTTCTTTATGCCACATTTGAGTGAGAGAATGGGGTAAATAAAGCGTAGGTGAATGCTCAATTTAGTTGTCGTATAGAAAAATAAGTGAGCTATACAAGTTACTTAATTGCGTTCGGCCCTCGGCCTCATACCTACAGCCGAATTATAGCCGTCGCAACATGCTTTACCAAACCCACTCGTGTCATACTGCTTAAATTACACTGCAGTTCAATATTTTATGTAAAAAAACCTTTGCTAGCCTGGGCTCATGTTGGAATAACCTATTTTTTAGGCTAGCATTTGAACTTCAGTTCTGCTTTAGTTCTGCTCAGTGTACTGGCTTCTACACTGTGGGAAAGATATGTACAGAGATCACAAAGTCTTTTTGTAGGAGGCTTTAGAAAAATATATTTACCCTTGAGCTCTAGTTTAGGAGTAGGTCTCCTTATTCAGGCTGTGCTCTTTTTTAAGATCAGAGGAGGGAAAAGAGAGGATGCTGCAAATAGTCTGTGTGTCTATTTTCAATGTCATTTTTCATATCAACTGACACATCTTTAAATACATTTTATTTTCATCTGTTGGCAACAAAAAATGGAATTCACCCTTATTTGAGGGGTGTTGTTAACACAGGTTCAATTTCTCTCAATTTCTTTGAAACCTGTGTTGTAATGACAGAGATACTTTGTCTAAATACGTATATGTGTGTGTGTGTGTGTGTGTGTGTGTGTGTGTGTGTGTGTGTGTGTGTGTGTGTGTGTGTGTGTGTTCGTGTGTGTGTGTGTTCGTGTGTGTAATTGCCTGATGCTTTGAATATAGCCAGACTCTGGGTGTGGACGCTCTGTTACACCTTTTGCTGTAGGAGAAATCTCCTGAATCCTCCCTTTGCCTTGCTTTCTCTTGCCCACACGAGTGTGTGTGTGTGTGTGTGTGTGTGTGTGTGTGTGTGTGTGTATGTGTATGTGTATGTGTCTCTTTCTCTCTCTCTCTCTCTCTCTCTCTCTCTCTCTCTCTCTCTTTCTCTCTCTCTCGTGGGTGTGTGGGTATGTGTGTGCCTATGCATGTGTGTGTAGTTCCACTTTCAGCCAGTTTCACTGATTTCTGTGGGAGATGCCGTGACAGGCTAGCGCACTGCATCATAGATGGGCATCGTACTGTCCACTTATAGAGCACAGGACTGTGGGTCAGTGAAGTATGTGATGACAAGAAGGGTGTTCACATTCACTGTACCCTTTTTCAGTCTCTCGTACGAAACTTATAGTATGTGTATGTGTATGTGTATGTATGCCAAAATATGACACAGAGTTGCAGTTGCCTACAGTTTCTGTAGTAACACATTTGAAACAATGCTCTGAAGTTATCCCTGCTTACTGAGGTCATGGTCTCGGCCCAGTCTTAAAAACCCCAGACGCACAAACACGTCACACGGCTCAATGTGACGCTGATGTTTTTCTTCGGCTCACGATCCATTAAGTTTGCTAATGTTTGGCTTGCTGTGCGGGGCTGGTTTTAGAGAGGGGGGTTTACTAGATGAGTCTTTGCACAGCTGGATGTGGTGGTGTTACGGGGGCCACATCAGGGTGGGTGGGAGGAGGAGGAGGAGGAGGAGGAGGAGGAGGGGGTGGTGTTCCCGATGTGATTTCAGCCCTTTCAACCATGCTGAATTTATTCTCTTTATCTCCTGGTGTGTGTGTGTGTGTGTGTGTATGTGTGTGAGGTCAGAGGTTTGGGGGACTGTGACATAATCCTGTGCCTCATGAGCATTCCCACTCTGAGTGTGAGTCTGTCTGAGTGTGTGGGAGTGTATATGAGTGTGTGAGTTTGTGTTGGTCTCATTCATCACCCGCTCGTCCTGTTCTAAAGGAACAGCTGGACATCACTGGGTGTACTCAACTGTGTGTGTGTGTGTGTGTGTGTGTGTGTGTGTGTGTGTGTGTGAGAGAGTGTTTGTTTGTGTTTCATACACTAACTAAACTGGTTGCTTAGCGACCGCATGTGTTGTGAAAGCCTAGTGAGTACCTCATATGGGTCATAGGGACCGTACTGAGTTCTGAGGTCAGGTGTCAGATTGGAACTGGCTATTGGTGTTGGTGGTAGTCAGACGATAGGATTTGTGCAGGTGACCCCACTCTGACCTTGACTGTCAACCTCTCTGATGACCTTTTGACCTCCATCCTGTTTGTCAGTCCCCCTGATCTCTCTTTCTCAGCCAGACGAGGTCACTCTGGTTGCCCCTTGCCCCAGGCCCAGAACTAAAGCCCTAGGCTGGTCAGTCTGGGCTCGCCTGTTAAGCTCTCCAGCCCGTCGGCAACGGGAGCCGACGACTGAGGACCAAGGCGGCTTGTTAAGTGGATGAGTGGACTGAGTGCATGAGTGCTTGTCTGGACAGTTCTCTTGACCCGGGCAGGATTTGCACTTCAGCCTGGGAGCAGCTGGGGCTGGTGGGATTGAAGGGTGGTCGGGGGGGGGGGATGGGGGGGACTTCAAGATATACATTAATGACTTCATTCATATACCTTTGCTACACACCATAGCTGCAGTTAAGTAACATCATTAAGCACTTCTCTCTCTCTTTCTCTCTATCTCTCTCTCTCTCTCTCTCTACTACATATATATGATTAAGGCCAAAGGCTACAGGGTTTTAGTTTCCCCTTTTCAACCTCCTCGACCTCCCTCACACCTGTGGTTCAACAACTGTTAACTGTTTACAGTTTGTCCATCCCCTCATATTACAGCACAGTACATGTCTTCTCTGAGAGAGTGAAAAAATCCCCTGGTGTGGCCTCAGCATTCAGAATGACTAATCAGTGTTTCTATCTCTCACATTCACTGTCACACACTCTCTGAAAGCAGAAAGCATGTTTGAGCATGAGCTAGATTGAGCTCTCTGCAGCACAAGGACAGAGGTTGTGAAGACAATCAGTAGAGTGGAGAGGAGTGCTGTTCAAACTGTTTGGAACATTTCTGCTCACTGCTTGCAATATATGCTAATCACAATTCCAGTTTATCTGTATCACTGACCACATCTTATTTTAATGCATGAATTAAATATAGGAAAAATGGTCAACAAAAACCTTTACATAACACACAAACATAGCGTTGTCAGGAACATCAGAATTTATTTCAGAGTATATATTCAGCACATATATATATATATATATATATTTATATATATATATATATATATATATATATATATATATAATATGTATTCCCATAAACAGTTCCATTTTGGCTTGCCATAACACTATTTAGAGATAGATAGAGATGAGGTCTATCAGAGTTTTGATACAAAAAGTATTTCCATGGTCATGGAAAGGTTTTGGTAAAGGTCAGGTCGGTAACATGGCAGGGGTTCACACTGAGTGTGTGTAGGTGGTGAGCGGCAAGAGCCTGGGTGAAGCACTGTGTGTGTGTGTGTGTGTGTGGTGTGTGTGTGTGTGTGTGTGTGTGTGTGTGTGTGTGTGTGTGTCAGCAAGGCAGATCAGGAGTGCTAAAAAGCCACCACAGAGACTTGACACATAGGGACCTGTGTGTGTGTGTGTGTGTGTGTGTGTGTGTGTGTGTGTGTGTGTGTCAGCAAGGCAGATCAGGAGTGCTAAAAAGCCACCGCAGTATATATGCTAATCACAATTCCAGTTTATCTGCCACTGCAGAGACTTGGCACATAGGGACCTGTGTGTGTGTGTGTGTGTGTGTGTGTGTGTGTGTGTGTGTGTGTGTGTGTGTGTGTGTGTGTGTGTGTGTGTGTATTTGGGTTTGTGTGTTTGTGTTTTTATGTGGAAATGAGGTTTAACTCTGTGTTCATGTTTCATAGGAGTGGTCTGTACTAGAAAGGTCTCTAGGCCATACCAAGTTGGTACATTCAAATTTGGCAAGAAGGATCAAACATTTTGTTTGGTTCACACAAGCAAACAAATTTGACCAATTTTACATTGTAAACGTTCACTAAATCTGAACGCACTTTAGGCTTAAAGTTCAACATACCATTAATCTTGCTTTGTGGTATTCCCCTTTAGTATACGCCCCTATTTTTGCATTTCCACTGTGTATCATGTTCCTTGGAGGACTGATTTGTGTAGGTACATGCTGTAAGTTTTCTGACATGTCGGTGCTCTCTGTGTTGTTTTGTGTTGTGGTTTGTAAAACATTACTATATGAAACATTGTTTGTGTTTGAAGGATGCCTCTTTGTAGATGTATATTTGTGGGTACAGTATATGTGTGACACAGGCCTGCAACCAGAGTGCTCTTCGCACCTCGTGCACATGTTCTCACGCTTTTCTAGCTGATAGAAAACGGTAATGTCACCCTGGCTCTTTTTCTGTGGTACTCTGATTCTTGTTTATAACACCTCCAACACACCTTTTTCCTCTGGTATAGCGATCTCTGATCAGGTTTGCAGCCTACGGGCGATAATTCTGCTGACTTCCACATATCTAGATTGAGCTCTCTGCAGCACAAGGACCGAGGTTGTGAAGACAGGCAGAACATTTCTGCTCACTGCTTACAATATATGCTAATCACACTTACAGTTTATCTGTGTCACTGACCACATCTTATTTTTATCCATGAAACACACATTTTTTCTCTGGTATAGCAATATCTCTGAGCAGGCCTGCTCCCACCGGCGATAATTCTGCCGACTATCACATATCTATCTGCCAGATAAGAGGAAATGCCTAGAACTAGATAGATAGATAGATAGATAGATAGATAGATAGATAGATAGATAGATATTTTATTGATTCAACATGTCACGATCCTGCCTTAGATCCGTCCCGATCCTGCTGTAAACCTGTCCCAATCCTGTCTTAAACCTGTCCCGATCCTGTCTTGATCCTGCCCTGATCCCCTGCAGAAGTGGTCCTGATCTGGCCCAGAATATGGCCCAGGTCCAGCCCAGTTCTGCCAGCAGTAACGTTACTCCTCCCTCGGCTCCTCTTGTCCTAATGAGAAACATGCGTGGTGGCTTGCTTGTGTTTGAGTTCAGCATCATCACCCCCCCTCTCCTCTCCTCTCCTCCCCTCTCCTCTCCTCTCCTCTCCTCTCCTCTCCTCTCCTCTCCTCTGCGCTGGTCGTGTCCAGCCTCTTGCACAGCCCCTCTCTCAGCGTCCATCTGTATCCCATCAGGGCCTCAACGGCGGCTGAGCTGATGCTGATGAAACCCTGCGTCAGTGGACCGGAGCGCGGGGCAGGCCAGCGCTCCCCGTAGACCCCTTTCCCCTCTCCCCCTTCTGGCAGGCTCGAGCCCAGCCCAGCCCAGCACGGCCCAGCCCAGCCCAGCCCAGCACGGCCCAGCACGGAGGCCCCAAAACAGCTGTGCGGGGTTTCCCCCCTCGCAGTTGCCATAGATCCTCTTTCCTCAGTCCAAAACCAAAGGGGCCCCTGCTCCTGCAACTATGTCTCATGCACACGCACACATACAGACACACACACACCACACACACACACACACACACACACACACACACACACACACACACACACACACACACACACAGTGCCAAACCTTTTTCTTTTTTTTTTCTCTATTCAGTTTCTGTTTGGAAAGCACTGCTGCCATGATTTGCCATGATTTTTACAGGCCATTGTGCAATGCATTTGCTAATCGATTTTTTTTCCAGGCAAGGTTTACACATGCGCAGCTGCTACTTTGGAGCTTCTCTTGTGCCATGATGGTTTTCGTTTTATCAGTTTCATTTAAGTTGTGGTCTGCAATTTGATAATTGTTTTTAATGAATGTGTCTATATCAGGGCAAGAGATTCATGCTGCAAGGGTGTTGATTTTGAGAGAAGTTAGGGACAGAGTTTGCACGACAGGAATCAATCAAATGTAAATAAATAGGGAAAGAATTTGAAGAGAGGAAGACAGAGAGACAGAGAATGGATACACACCTTGCAGCCACCCCACCCCACCCCACCCCACCCTGCATCATGATCCTCGAAGCTCCACAGTCTGTCTGACACCACATCAGGCTCCTCAGACCATACAGTACGGCAAGTGTGAGATGCAATCCAGTTTCTCAACCGAACCTGCTCTCATTTTTAATAAATGTGTGCGTAGTCTGTATGAATATGCTAATGTGTACGTGCGTTAGCCATAGTGTGCAGAAAAAGGAAAGCGAGGGCGAGCGAATCAGAAGTTGTGGGCCCGTGTGGTTTGCCGTTGGTCTGCCTGTACGGGCGCGAGCATCCGCTGACTCAAGTGTGTACTTTCAGAAGCACCCTCCTGAGGAAGCCGAGAGAAAGTCTCTTGTCAGCTCTACTAGTGCCTCACAAACCACTTATAGTACTATCCTACAGACACTATAAATAGTATATCATATCCCATTATCAACTTACAATGCAATAGTGCAGATACTGTATGTAGAAGCGTATCCTTATACACAATTGTAATGCTACAGTTGCTATATAGTACTATACACTACAATAGTGCACACATATGCTACAAATAATATAGATAGTATCATATCCCTGTACATATGCTCCAAGTACACTATGCGAGATGATAAATGGTGTCTTATCTGTAAACACTATTATAGTGCTATACTACAAATGCATGGAATACGTTTGTTACTATACAGATCTTAAAAAACTCTTTTCTCCTAATTATGCAGTGAAGAATTATAAATGATACAGTGGCTTAGTGTAGTTAATTTGGTTTGCCCCAAGACATCATTTGACGTGAGTTTTATTTGGCAACACTGTGATTTTCTTTTCTCTTCTTTTCGCTTCATTATTGCTGAACTTGTGGCTCACTTACTCACTTTTCCTCTCTGTTCTGGATAGGCTAAACATTGTTCCACAGCTTAAGCCTTCACAGGTCAGCTTCGCTGCTGCTCCGCATTGAGAGTGTGAAAACATTTGACTCGGCGGTTGTCGGGACTGAGAGATGCCCTTTTTCTCACCACAGGCTCATGTTCACAAGAAAGAAAAAGAGTACGAAAGAGAGAGGGAAGAAAAAATGGTGAGAAAGGTTGAGACAGACTTCATATTTAGAGCTTAGCGGAAGCTTCTATTTGGGTGGGATGCGTTTATGAGGAGGCCACAAATGATGGGTTGGTGGGGGTGAGATTGTTCAGCTCTGGCTAACCATCGCCATGGAGGGCCTGCTGCTATGTCTGAGACAGCGGACGGTCAAGGAGGCCTTTCCCAGCCGACCACCAAGAGCGATGGGGAGAGAGACAGAGAGAGAGAGAGAGAGAGAGAGAGAGAGAGCTGGGTAGCCAAAGACCAGGGGGCCTCTAATTTTTCATCCACCCACCCAATGGCAAATATATAATAACATCCTGTCTGGTAGTATTTTAGGTGCTTCAGCCTCTGTCATATGTTTACATGTGTATTAATATTTTTTTGGTTCCTCTGGAATCCCAAGAGAAAGAGAATGAGGGACATATGGAGAGCAGAAAAGCAGTTAAAAGAGACTCAACTAAAAGAGACTTGGACATTTGAGTATGCAACTCATAAAAAGTATTCTAAAGCATTCCCTTTTGAAATTATGAGTTTATTTCTGCACAGACCTTTCTCCTGTCTTCACATTAATCTTACCACAAAGGACATCTGCTCTTCTCCTTCAGCTCCTGCACTCTCATAGCTGTCACTCTCCCCACACAGGCACTCTTACTCCACAGTGCCTTGTTTATTTTCCCAGCTTCCTTTGCTTTGTGTAGCGTTTCTGTTTCCCCCGTCAGTCATTCTCTCTGGCTCTCGTAGCGAGCCGCCCGGTCTCTGCTGTGTCATGGCATTTGGTGAATGTCACCTGCTGTTCTGCAGCCTGCTCTCTCGTCTCCGAGTTCAAAAGGAGCGGCCGTCTCCCTCGCGCTTGCGGCCTGGAGCAAAGGCCTCGGGTGGCGGAAGCCTCCTTGTTCTTGGAAAAAGCTGGAGCAGGCCTGCTGATTGTTCTCTTTCCTGTGACTCCAGAACCTTCTTTTGTCCCCTCTCCCTCCTTTTCTCTCTGTCCCCGGGGCTGTGGAGGACTGATGTAGATCTCGTCAGTGCCTCAGGCGAGCTCACGTCGGTCATTCTCAGAGTTACCTCACCACAGTAGTGGGCACTCAGGGGTATTTTTAATGCCTTGCGTCATGCCGCTCTTGACATGACAGGGTTTGGTTGGCACGCAGTGCCATGCAGAGTTTGGGGGGGGGGGGGGTGCTTGTGTCCTTACGCCTGTGGTGTAACATTGTGACTCGATATGGAGTGTTTATTTGGTCAGTGTGGTGATGCCGTTGTTCTGGTCCAGTTTAGGGACATTAAAGGAGAAGAGAACGACATAAGTGGTCCTGTATGAACAGCCTAAAAGTCAGTCCTTCCAGAGTTGCTCATTTTATGTCAAACATTAACAGAACTGATTTGAACCTCTGCATTTCCCTTTTTCAATAGGAACAGGTCCTCATGCTGGAGATCAAAATTTTGTTTTTTAGATGGGGAAAATATAGTATCTTCACATTGAAGATGCTGAAATGGATCTGAGCTCTGGCGTGGATCTGGCCCAGACCCGGCTGAGCTCGGATAAACTGCTCTCCTCCGAGAGATGAGACGGAGACCTGTTTCATCTGTCCCACTGGGCGCAGGAATCTGATAGAACAACATTTGTTGGGGGAATATGTTGTTACACTAAGGAATACTGAGGAATGACGTCAAAGCGGAGACATGGCTGTGAAAAAAGAATAACATTGGGCAGACCACAGCTAACCACTCTTATGCAATCATCTGTATGACTGGCTGTCTTTCACATAAAATAAGGCTCCTCAGCTTGATGCTTTTAATTATCTTTTTATGATTGTTTAATTCAATAGGCATCAATCACTGCACTTGTTTTTAACTAATACAATCTCAGGAATTTTCAGTTTACCAAGTGTTTCATATAAAACCACAGCAACCGAGCCTCCCCTCCAAGAGATTCCATTGCTCATCAGGCGCAGTCATGAAAAAGCACTGACGCAATGAGGGGACCTCCTTGGTGACAGTCGAGACGTGTTTTGCACTTTGCTTCTGACTAATCAGAACCAAAGGGCCAAAGAGTGTCTTAGAGTGCCTGCAATCCATGTCTCTCTGTGTATGAGTATGCTGTGTGAGTGTGTGTGTCTGTGTGTGAGTGAGAGAGACTGATTGAGTGAGTGAGTGTGGTGGAACGGTGCGATTTTTCCTTTTATACCTCCCCCTAAAATAAGCCGGGCGCTGATTGGCCGAGAGGAAAGAAAGTTCTCATTGAATCACACTGGGCCAATTAGAGTGTAGCGTTTCCTGACCTGTGAAAGATGTTTCCTGTAGATAGTGCGCATGGAAAGGAGATTGGCGGCGGCGGTGGGGGTGGCGGTGTGAAGGGTTGCCGTTGTTTTCCTGAGTTCTGAGAGGCCCGTGCGGAAAGACGGCCACTGCTGAGCGGGAGCGGGCTGCAGGGCCGCGCGAACAACGCTGGGACTCCAGGTCATAGGTCAACACCGGTGTGTTTTGTCTGAGCACATGGCAGTTGGAAGTAAAGGACACAGCTCACCACCACCCCCACCCCCAGCACAGACCTCAGGATCAGATTCATCACTCCTGGGTGTGCGTCACATCTGACGTGACCATTAATTAATAAGAGACACATTCCAGTTCCATTTTTTCACAGCACTCGGTTTTGTTCCAGCAAAAGATCATTCTTAACCCTTCAGCTGGTACCATCACGCCGGTGTGACAGGAATGTTGGAAATTGAACGTTCTAAAGAATATCTGGGTTCATTGAATTTAACATGGAATTTGAAAAGCTTACATTGTTGCGGAACAGAATCTTCTGTTAGAATGTTAAACTCCCCCGCTGAAGGGTTAACAGTAGTAATCATCAGGTGGGCTGTTTTGTCTGAATAAATTAGAAATCAGCTCTCTAGCCATTTAGCCATCTCAGAAGTGTTAAACACATACAGTTAAACACATACACAACAGTCTTTACAGGGGGGTGTGTTTGCACAGAGGTGGTGATTAGCAGAGCTTTGTCATCAACGACGCTGAAGATAAACATCTTGTGTGTGGTGGTGAGGGGCTTGTTCAGCCTCCATAACCACATTGGGTTTGTGAGAAGAACTGCCTTGAATCATTCTTGATAACACAGTGATAGTGATACTACTCAGCAAGAGCCTGTGTGTGTGTGTGTGTGTGTGTGTGTGTGTGTGTGTGTGTGTGTGTGTGTGTGTGTGTGTGTGTGTGTGTGTGTGTGTGTGTGTGTGTGTGTGTGTGTGTGTGTGTGTGTGTGTGTGTGTGTGTCAGGGCTGAGGAGCTGAAGTGAGTCGTCCCAGGGGGTTCAGCTGTGGCTGCAGCAGGTTAAGTGCTGTTTACTCTCCAAGGGAACAGTGCAGAGAGAGAGAGGGGGGCAGGCTAGAGAGAGAGGGAGAGAGAGGGAGAGAGGAGGGTGGGATAGAGAGAGAGAGGGAGAGAGGGGGGTGGGATAGAGAGAGAGTGGGAGAGAGGAGGAGAGGAGGGTGGGATAGAGAGAGAGTGGGAGAGAGGGAGAGAGGGAGAGAGTGGGAGAGGGGGGTGGGATAGAGAGAGAGTGGGAGAGAGGGAGAGAGGGAGAGAGTGGGAGAGGGGGGTGGGATAGAGAGAGAGTGGGAGAGAGGGAGAGAGGGAGAGAGGGGGGTGGGATAGAGAGAGAGTGGGAGAGAGTGGGAGAGAGGGAGAGAGGAGGGTGGGATAGAGAGAGAGTGGGAGAGAGAGGGAGGTGGGATAGAGAGAGAGTGGGAGAGAGTGGGAGAGAGGGAGAGAGAGGGAGAGAGGAGGATGGGATAGAGAGAGAGTGGGAGAGAGGGAGAGAGAGGGAGAGAGGAGGGTGGGATAGAGAGAGAGTAGGAGAGAGTGAGAGAGAGGGAGAGAGGAGGGTGGTATAGAGAGAGTTCTGGGGGAAGAGAGGAGACCTGGTGGTCTGGCTGTGCTTTGCTTGTGTACAGGAATCCGCTGCTGTGTGGAGAGAAAGTGCCGTCAGCTGAAATCAGCACAGTATCACACACACACACACGCACGCACGCACGCACGCACGCACGCACGCACACACGCACGCACGCACACACACACACACACACACACACACACACACACACACACACGCACACATGCATACTCCCACATGTGCATACACTTACATAGATTTACGCATTAAAAACAATTATATTCATTGCCACGCCCATCCACAAGAATGTATTAGTTCACTCATGATAACACATGCACGTACACACACTCTCACACACACACACACACACACACACACACACACACACACACACACACTCATTCCCTGATATCCATGTGCACACACACACAGGCAAAGAAAAACGACACCTTTACTTAGCCATTTCAGCCCCCTATTTTGTGACATTAGCCAGCCATGTGCTCTGTGCAACGGAGGCTCGCACACACACACACACACACACACACACACACACACACACACACACACACACACTCTCACACACACACTCTCTCTCTCACACACACACACACACACACACACACATTCCTTTAGACACCCTAAAGCTCAACATTTTCGCTTCGCCTACTCCCATAACAGTGAGTGTCACGAGCTACATTGGCCAGACCCAAAAGCGTGGCGTCTGAGCTGCGTTTGGGGGCGTGCGAGGGTCCGTATGATGGCCTCTCCAGATGGAACCATAAGCCACAGGACAATGGGCAGCAGATCGCTTTCCACAGCGGGGCGAGATGCCGGAGCTGCGCTCCGCTCGGGGCAACCTGCTGCTCAGGTGGATTAAGACTGGGGCTGGGTGGGGTGTGTCGCTCCTCAGCTCCCCGGGGCCTCCAGAGGTCCCTGAACAAACCTGGAGATTCCAATGAGTCAGCCATGAACAAAAAAAAAAAATATTTCAAACTGGTTTGAACTGGCGAAGGCTAGTCAGTTAGTCAGAGAGATAGATGAAGTAATTTTCTGTTGCAAGTTAGATTTTCAGAATGAAATACAAATACAGCAAATGAAGAGACCCGCTGATTGTATCAGCAGAAGTGAGTTAATATTTATAGGCATTCATATGCTGTGGACGATAAGGAATTGTGTGCTCCTGGATAATTGACCATGGCTCACTAATGACCATTTATCAGTGGAGGCAATGCTATAGAGCACTGATAAAAATCTTCAACTCACTGTTCAAATAGTGCACTTGGCACACATGCACATGATGCAAAACACCCACTCTCTCTCTCTCCTCTCTCTCTCTCTCTCTCTCTCTCTCTCTCTCTCCCCCCTCCCTCTCTCTCAAATTCAAATTCAAAAGTTGCTTTATTGGCATGAAAAATGAAAACTTGTATTGTCAAAGCAATTGGCACATGTTAAAGGTAAGATATAACAACAATTACGGAGATTACTCTCTTTCTCTCATACCCACACACACACACACACACACACATAACAACGAAAAAGCTGCTTTTGGGCCATGCGTCCTCACACAGACTGTCACAGACAGTGCTAACTGGCACAGTCCTTGTTCCTGCAGCTTGGGGCACTGGGGAGCAGGCTGTAGTGTAGACTGTAATTATGAGGTCGCTGGTTCAGCATGTTTCAATGACAGAGGCCATTTGGAAGCCTAGGGGATGCATCATGTACGGCGGTGGGACTGACCAATGGTGATTTCACCCACCCGTACCCATTCATCTCCCCTAGGAAACCAGAACTATGTGCACACTCTGTGGATTTCTCTTCCTCTTGGTCTCTCTGTTCCTCTTTGTCCCTCTCTCTCCCTCTTTCTCTCTCTCTCTTTCTATCGAGTTCTCCCGCTCTTTCAGTAAGTGTGCACCTCTGTTTCCCTCTCTCACTTCATCTGTCTGCTTCTCTCTCTCTCCTTCTCACCCCCCACCCTGACTCGGCTCCTACTTTTCTCTTCATCCCTTTCTTTCTTCGGGTGTCTGATTCTCTCCCTTTATTTTTCTCTTTAGTTCACTGTTTTGTCTGTCCCTCTCTTTCTCTCTCATATGCATGGTCCATCTACATCTCTTTCACTCACTGCTTGCAACTCTCTCTCATTTCTCTCTCGCTCTCTGTCTCACTCTCTTTCTTTCTCTTTTCACTCTGCCTGTCCTTTCCTCCTTCTTGGTCCTTCTACCCTGCAGTCTCTCTCTAACATTGACATTTTTCTTCTTTTGATCTTACCGTCTCTCACTTTTTGTTGTACACTATATACTCTCTCACACACACTTTCTGTTTCTCACTTTCTGTTGTGGTCTCGTGCAAAAAGGAACAAGATTTGTAGTCAAATGTGTATTCTTGCTTGAATTGACAAAAAAAAGCTGTTGAAGAAGCAAGTATGAAGTAAAGAATGTACTCAATGATGTGAGAAAGAAAGTGTTTTAGATTTTTGAGAAAGAAAAACATAGCGCTCTGGCCTTGAACAGATGAGGCCTCAGAGGTGGCAGTCCTAACTACTGAGGGCGTATATTGTCCTTTAGACTGGAATTCAACTTCTCTAAGTCACATCCATCCATCAAGTAATACAGTTCTACACACCCTCACACGTGTGCACACAAATGTGCCTCCTCCACAACGCACACACACACACACACACACACACACACACACACACACACACACACACACACACACACACACACACACACACACACACACACACACACACACACACACACACACACACACACACACACACACACATATATCCAACCACATATATCCATACAAACAAACACAGAGCAGACATACATGCAGAGCCCCAACACCATGGGCCCCATTCACCCAAATGTAGGCTCGTCTGATTTTTGCAGCACACAGGAAATGGTTAAGTGAGCAGAACCCTCAACACCTGTAACGCTACAGCGTTCCATATTTTCATTCCATTCAGGTGAAAACGCTTTCCTGTGCGCCTGCCATCCAGGCGGGGTCTAGCCAGACCGGGTCATGGTGCAGCAATGCTATCAGGTGTGGGGCTGTTTCTGTTAATCTGTTTACACTCAGTCTTTCTCCCAGTGAAAACCTTATTCCATTTCTAGGAAAACATTTCTATTCGTAATTTCATGGAAAGGTCTCCTTTATACTGATCCATTCAGGAATGGGTTGCCCCACTTGGATGTACAAGAAATAGAATGGAATGGAATAGAATGTATAAGATAGAGTGCTCTACAGAGTAGTCTACAATAGCTGCTTTCAGTCATAGGTGTGAGTCCACATGTTCTGCACATATCAAGACATTTGGAACTCCGAACTTAGGTGGCTCTTACACTACTCCCCTCCTAGTATTTCAGACGGGCATATGTCAATGAGCTCATATCTGTGAAGCGAATCATAACGAAGAACATGTTGGTGGGATTCACACCACGTGTACGTGAGAGGGCGTGTTGATGATGTTTCTTTCAACGCGCACTGGCAAGGAAGAGCACTCAGCTCAGTTAACGGCTCCTTGACCTCAACTTGCCCATACAGCAGGTGATCAGGAAGTTGCCAGTCCCGCAGGCCCATGGCCAGTAGTATCCTCCTCATGATCCAGCGTGGAGGCCAGAGCCCTATCACCACCACGACAACGGACAGGGACCATAGTATGCAAACCTGTGCCTTCATCGCTTTGTTCATGGTCTGTGCCATCAATTGCACTTTTGGACACATACGACACTTTTGTTCACTCACGTCGCACAACGCACATCGACACTTTTGTCCATGACCTAGGCTACCTGCAAATTGACACTTTGGGTTTGTGAAACGTATGGTTTGTCTGTATTTAAGTTTATAATAAGATACATTTTATTAGCCAACACAGTCGGTTTCCTGTGCATTGGAATATAGCCTACGCTTCATAGGCTCACTGCCAAATAAAACAAAGAAAATATTCGTTGCCATAAGGCTTGTCACAGGATGTTCGGTTGTGAATGAATAAGGCCTAGTCAAATAAAAAGAACAAGAAGAAAATGCTAAACTTATCGCACAGGCCTCCTCGACTCTGCTTCAGATAGGCTACTTAAAGAGCCTGGGTGCCAGCCCAGTTTAGCCCCGCCCACAACATTTGAGGTCGGGAAGTTCGTTCTGGACTGGTTCTGTTGTGGAGAAACTATGCCCGAAACAGAGCTGTTTGGACAAATCAAATTGGGCTTTGTACGATGATGGACAGATGAGCACCAGTGCCTCGTCTATCACGTCATCTGAGCACACTTTGGTTGATTTTGTTTGCAACAAAAACGCTGTGGCTAGAAGCTAGACAGATGGCCAGTTTGGCCTTTCATTTACACGAAAACGGAGGTTGTATCACTGAAAATAATTAGTTCTGAAAACAAAGTGGATGTGTGGGAAAACTCCGGTTTCACTTTCATCAAGGAAAAACACGTTTTCACTCACACGTTTTTTTCATTGTGACATGTGACAGGCAGCAGGCAGCTAGCGGATGGTCAGGTGATGTTTGCTGTATGTGACAAAAAAATTTTTAGCTTAGAAACCGCAATACATCGCTTCGAGCAACTTTAAGGCATTTGTGGAGAAGAAGGATGGTTCAGGTATTCTTCCTACAGCTCACAGTAAGCTATTTCCTTGCTCTGATTGGTTAGGTCTATCCAATTGAGTGCAGAGGCACCCCCCTCCCCCCCATCGAAACATGTTCCATAATCACTTCCCAAAGGAGCAGTATCAGACTCAAATTCTGACTAAAATTGAGTATAACGACGTCAGGCTACTACTTAAATGAAATATGCACATACATATTTGACTTGTTTGCAGGAGGCCAAAATGCAAATAGCTTATATGAGCCTCAATGTCAGGCACACATTTGATGAGCTATAGTTAGCAAGTGCGTATACTACAAAAGGCACCTGCCATTGCCATGCGTGTGATGGACCTGCTAACTACAGCCCACATTTTCTTAGGAAACTTAATTATTTTAATGTTGATAACAACATTGGACTCTTTTTTACAAGTCCTTCATCGAGAGTATTGTATTGTATGCTGGTATGGACATTCAAAAATCACACATAGGAACAAATTGGGGAAGATTGTTAAAACCTGTGGAAAAATCATTGGTAAGCAACAGGTTGACCTGTATCAACTATATCTGACCAGATTGGCACAGAAGGCAGACAAAGTGTGCATGGATACAACCCATCCACTTTCAGTGGAGTTCATGCCGCTCCCTTCTGGTTGTAGATATAGATACCCTAACGTCAGAACCAACCGAGCAAAAAACTCATTAATTCCCATATTTTTCTCTTTATATTTATTTTGTTTGTTTGAAAACACAATTTCAATGTTGGAATGCTAAGAAGACATGTGGCTTGTAGAAAATGGGTTCATAACTTACATTGCTGAATGTAGGGCTAATGGTCATAATCAGTTCAGAGATAATGTTTAGACAAGGGCTAGCACTCCACCAATCAGATTGGTCATTGAGTCAAATCGGCCAAAATGAACGCTGGCGGCTCCTTCCGACTGACGACGGCACAGAACACACCGAACAGACTCGTGTCACCGACCTTGCCAGACTGTCTGATGATGTCCGACGGCCGAATCGGTTTGGTGTGTCAGGGCCTTAAAGGCACACTATGCAGGTTTTTTAACTTAATATGCAAATTTTTTCGCTTAATTTACCTTCATTTAACAGCTTCAGAGTCATTGGAATGGTTGTATGACTTTTTTCAGGTTGAATGGTGGCCGTCTCGCTTCCCCCTAGCGCCTGTGAGCGGAAAAACCACCCTTGCAACTGTGGGCCGGCGGGCCGGCGGGCCGGCCGATGACCTCAGTGTCAGGAAGTATAACGAGTGTAACGAATTGCTTTACTGCATTCAAATACACATACACGCCAGGCATCGGCTAGAAAAAGGTAGCGATGGAGTTTCTCAGACATTCGTCATGACAAAGCCAGCAAAAAAGAAGCAAAAACTGAGAAAACAGTAAGGAAATTGCCAATACTGCATAGTTTACCTTTAAAGTCAGTGTAGCTGCGCTGTCCATGGTCACCTTGTGGGGGAGGGGTGCATTAGCCTTTGATGATGGGGGTGAGTGTTGCACTGAGAGTGAGGGGGGAGGTGTGGGTTGGGCAGGCAAGCAAGCAAGAGTAGTGTCTGGGTCAGCAGTGGGTGGTGGACAGACCACTGCCACTGGAGCTGGGCAGTTGAACCTGTTGTAGAAGTGATTCAACTGGTTTGCCCTGTCCAGATCTCCCTTCACAGAGCCACTACTCTTCCTCAGGCCAGTAATGGTCTCCATTCCATCCCAGACCTCATTCACGTTGTTCACCCCTGGGGGTGCTGTGGCGCAACAGGCTACAGCGCCCATACCACGTACGGGTCCTAGTGCCCACAGGGACCCAGGTTCGAATCCGACCTGCGGTCATATCTCGATCCCACCCCATCTCTCTCTCTCCCACTCACTTCCTGTCTATCTTCACTGTCCTGTTGGAATAAAGGCAAAAAAAGCCCCAAAAAAAAAAAATATAAAAAAAAACTTTGTTCTCCTGCAACTTCCGTTCCACCTTCCTTTCCTCACGTCTCGGCCATGAGTAGGTCTCTTTCTATGAATCCTCTTTGGCCATAATTAACGCATAATACTGGCATGTTGTACATGTAAACAAAAATGAGACCACAGCCAAAAGATACCACTTAGCAATGTTATCACACTTTATTATTGCTACCTTTGTAAGAATTGCAAGACTTTTGTGTGGCCTGCGTTGACCTCCAGTTAGATGCAGTTAGATAAATAGTTTTACACGAAAATTCCTTGCTGTTGCCTCAGCTAGTGTAGCTTACAGAGAGACTGTCTGTCGCCTCTGTTTGCACAACAGAGGAAGTTGGAGTTGTGAGAGGACGAGTCGGAATAGTGAGTCAACCGCCAGTGACCTCTCTGCCCCTATCCTTGCTCTGCCATCTGCCCTGTACATGCAGAGTGATTCCTGGCCGCAGCGAAGCAGAACCATTCGCTCGAATTCTGCGGTTTGTCTCATTTCCCCATTTTGATGCCATGGGCTCATTTAGTGTGTCCTAATTTCCAAATTTGTGTTCAGATTTTTGATTTCAGTGTTAGATGTGTCCTTCTGTGTGTGAGACACGGTGTGAATGACAATGCCAGACAACAAACTCCAACGTACAGACCACCAACGGCTGAATCTGTGGGTGGCTTTTTGGAGTGGTGACGTGTTATGGTAGGTTTCAGTGGAATGAACATACACTTCAGTCATCCAATTGACAGATCAGAACAACACCTATGGTAATGTTGTTTCAAATAGCTACAGCATCAACCTAAATAACAAAGTGTGAGACCAAAGCAAACAGTAATAAACCAAGTCGTAGAAAGAGAAAAGACAAACCCCAAAGCAATGACCATACTGTCTCAGGCTATAGAGATCTATACTGTAGATATGGTAGTGAGCTTAACAATGACTATAGCAGTATCAAGAGCTCAGCAATTTAAATATGAATGATGTTTGCTTACACCAACATGCTGGAAACAAAACAGACAAAACCAGTCAATTCTTTTGACAAACATCTTGTAAACTAACAATGCCAATTGAAACAGCTTTATTGAGTTATTTTGCTGACATTGACTTGATAGGAAAGAGCCCCCCCCCCCCCCCCACACACACACACACACACACAATTGCATAACCGTACCTATTTTACTTAATTTCTTTCTACTATTTTTAACCCTTCCATCTATCACATTAACATCAAGTTATGATTTGATGGTTAAGTATTTAAGCTCATTACCCTACACAATGAACAGTTCACTACCTATAAAAATAGACTTTTTGTAGGCTATTGACAGCAATAAGGGCTGAACCTGCGCTACCTCCACTGCAGCTCCAAACATTCCTCATGAAACTCAAGAGGCCTGATATTTGGGCAAAATATTTTGGGAGGCCATCTGTCCAATCAGGGGTCCCGTCTCTGTGAAAATAGGCCTCTGTCCAATCAGGGGTTCCACCTCTGTCCTGCTCTGTTTTGCATAATAGTTGGAAGGTATGACACGCGTGGAGGAAATTCCTTCCAGGCGACTAATAAACACATGCACGTGAGCACACGTGGAGAGGGAGATCCATCACACACACACACACACACACACACACACACACACACACACACACACACATACAATGACACAGGTCTACAGTTCCAACAGTGTTCCCTCTGTGACAGCCCCTCTTTGGCTCCACCACAACACCACTTTGCCATCAGCACCCACATGCCACAAGCTTCGACAATCAAGCACTAAAAACTGTTCTTGCTCAATGGCAATTGCTTAACACACCCCATTGCCAAGAAATAAATGCACACCCTTGTTCCAAGTTACCAGGCAAAGTTGGCACACACACACACACACATTTCTCCTTTGCTGGGCTGTGGGATGGTGGTTTAATGAGGCCTTTGATCCTACCTGGTCCTGTGAGCCCTGTTTACCCTACCCAGGAGGAAAGCTGTTCCCCCCCCCCCCCCCCCCCCTCCACACACACACACACACACACACACACACACATACACACACACACACACACACACACACACACACACACACACACACACACACACACACACACACCTGATGTCTCCCAGCAGGTAGGGCACTGCCCTCTCTGACCACCGAGGCCCTCACCATCAGTACCAAGACCACCAGCCACAGCCATCCCGAGAGAGGGTTCCGGAATGTTTGTCTGACTGTTTCCATCGCTCCGCCTCTTGACGAGTTGTTTGCCAACTTTGTTGAGATTTATCATCTTCCTAACTAGATTTGCTTTGTTGAGATTTATCATCTTCCTAACTAGATTTGCTTTGCTGTACTCGTGTGGAGTGTTTGGATTCAGCTGGCCCTCGTTTGAACTCAGACACTCAGAAACACACTGTTTTTTTATTACATACCTGTTCTGTAACCTACTGTGTGCAACTGTAAAGACTAAACTCAGATGGCCCACTCAATGATAGATGCAGTTCACACAGTGCACAAACTGATATTCATTTTCATCAGCACCTTTTTTTAAAGGGTGAAATTGAAATGTTTTATTTTCCAAGAGTGGTTTAATAGTAGTAGGGAACTCTGAAAGTTTAAAATGCACCTACTGTTATTTTAAAACGTGAAGTCCAAAGGGACTGGTTGGTGTTTTTATTTGATTTTAACTCACCGCTGAAGTGCAAAGAGATCTTTGTAGAGTAATGTGAGCTATTAAGGTTAATGGGTCAGAATGTCACTCACACACACAGTAAACATATTGGCACGCGTGTGTGTGTGTGTGTGTGTGTGTGTGTGTGTGTGTGTGTGTGTGTGTGTGTGCGTGTGCGTAAGTGTGTGTGTTTGTTTGTCTGAGAGTGTGTGAATGTGTGTGTGTGTTGTCTCTGAAGTAGTAAAAACAGTGCTTCAGTGGACTGAGAGTAACATAGAGACTTTAAAAGGATGCTTTTTATGTAAGGACTGGGACATCTTTTTAAGTCATGACATGAATGAGGCAACTGATGTAATCACAGACTCCATACATTTCTGTGTGGACAATGTTATCCCTAAAAAACATGTTTTGCACTTTCCAAATAATAAGCCATACATCACACAAGATATTAAAGCTTGTATAAATAAAAAGAAGATGGCATTTAAAGCCAAGGATAGAGCAGAGATCGCAGACAATCACAGAAAGAACTCAACAAAATGCTTAGGAATGCTAGGGACAAACAGAAAACCTTTTTGGAACAGGGCCTAGCTCTAATAGTAAAGAATTATGGAACTCTATGAAAAAGATGACTAACTTGCATACTAATGAAAACAATTAATTACTACGAACGAAGAGGTAAGAGCGGATGAGCTGAACAACTTCTTTCTAAGGTTCTCACCACAGAAGGAGCTCTTAGACCCTGAATTAGACTGGGCTTCGCTTAACAACTCCTCTTGCTCTTTCTCTTGGAAAATAACACCTCAGCAGGTACAATCCACTTTTCAGAAAGTGAGTAACAAGAAATCAACAGGGCCGGATGGGTTGCCAGCCATGGTACTGAAAACATGCGCTGCTGAGTTAACAGCCGCTTGGTGTCCCCTATTCCAGCTATCTTTAGACAGCTGCACGGTGCCTGCTCTATGGAAGAAATCCATCGTAATACCGATACCTAAAGTTCAGTGTCCGGCCGAAAATAAAGATTATAGACCAATTGTACTAACAGTGTTGTTATGAAGTGTCTAAAGAAAATAATGGTATGCATGCTGAAGGTGGAGATAGCCTCCCACCTAGATCCACTCCAGTTTGCGTACCGGGCCAAGCGCAGTACGGAGGATGCGGTTATTAGCACGACCCACCTAATAAACAAACATCTGGAAACCCCGGCAACATATGCAAGAGTCCTTTTTGGATTTTACACCCCCTGTTGTTGATTCAGAAGCTGATAAAGCTAGAAGTTAGCCCAACCATTATAAGGTGGTTCCACTCATTCTTAATAAATAGATCACAGCAAGTTAGAATAAACAGCACGCTTTCTGATGCAAAACCCTGCAGCATAGGGATACCACAAGGGGCAGTGAGTTCACCCATCCTGTTCACCCTCTATACTGAAAATAATGATATAATTAAATATTCAGATGATACAATCATTCTTAGTTTATTAAAAACAGTCTCCTAACATATTTTAATGAAATCAGCTCCTTTCGGGACTGGTGTGAGAGAAATCATCTTAAACTTAATACAGCTAAAACCAAGGAAATGGTCTTTGACCCAAAGAAAGTGGGATCCCATAACCCTGTAGTTATAGGAGACATGAAGATTGAGCAAGTAGCGTCCTATAAGTACCTAGGAATCCATATTGACAATCAACTAAAATGGAATGTGCAGGTAGAGTGTCTCTGTGCCAAGCTGGGCCAGAGACTACACTTCTTACGCAGGTTGAGACTGTTTGGTGTAAGTACCAACATTATGATACTCTTCTACAATGCTGTATTGGAAAGTTTAATCAGATATGGTATGGCTGCCTGGTTTGGCCCACTCACAGTACAGCTTAAATCTAAGGTGGAGAGATTAGTAAAAATAGCGATGATTACCTATCCCTTCAATCCATTTTTGAAAAGGTGATGGTAAACCAGGCACATACAATTCTTGATGACCCAACTCATATTCTCCACTGAATACGAGCTACTGCCATCAGGGACGCGGTTTAGGGCCATTAGCTATAAGAGCAACCGTTTTAAGCAGTCCTTCTCCCTACGTCGGTGGCTCTACTGAATAAAACAAAGGAAGGAAGGAAACATACATTTTAGAAATCTATTTATCCCTTAATTTAAGGGCTTTTTTCTCCCTGTATCAGAGCCATGTCCTGCTTGTATGTGATTGTTGTCCTGCATGTATGTCATTGTTGTCCTGCATGTATGTGATTGTTGTCCTTCTTTGTATGTAATTGTTGTCCTGCATGTATGTGATTGCTGTTTACAGAGAAGGCACTTTACAGCCCAAGACAAATTTCCCCTTGAGGGACAACAAAGTATATCTTATCTTATCCTATCTTATCTTAGTAGTAAAAGGGGTGCTTTAGTGTGCTAGAGTGTGTTTGTATGTGTGGCATGTATGTATCTTTATGCATATGTCCGATTCTTCAAACAATTCTTGCTTAATATTACTATCAAAATATGGTGATGGTCCATGTCTCAGATGGACAGAACCTTAAAGGCCAGGTCCTTGCACATGCAGTCCAGATGGGTTCTCCCTGACCCGCTCAGCGGTTCTGTAAGGATTAATGCTCCATTCGTCAGGAAGTTCGCACCTTCAGAAGAATGTGAGAAGAACTCCACACTCGCACTGGCCAGCCCAGGTCTCTCAGAGGGACTTTTGCGATGGCACGGCTTTGGCGTCAGCTCAGGGGAAGTTTCGCTTTACCTCACTGTGTGGAAAATCGTCTGTCATTGTAAAGTAACGCTCCCTAGCAACCAAAGCCTTGTAAACAAAATGTAGACTTCCCTTTGACAGCTCTAAAACAGTGAAGCGGCTGGAGAGAAATGCGAGTCTGCGTAGGGAGGTGTGGAATCTGTGGATAGCAGTGAAGGGCTGAATGGAAGCACAGATGTAGAATAATATGGAGCTCACTGACTTCTCTCTGTCCGATTACGACACAGTGTTTTTCAGATACTTGACAAAGTGAGCATTATCTGACAGAGATTGAACTTAGCCACACTGTGAACAAGATATTGTGGAGATCGCTATCGGTGGACTCACAGTTAACTCTTTGAGTTCAGAGAGGAGGGGGTTGGTAGTTACCACAGCAAGTATGCTGCTATTTTATGAATGGCGTTGCTGTGTAGGTTCAGTATCCGTTACTCACAATACAGGGACACAACACACACACGCACGCACGCACACACACAGACACACCTATCATAATAAAAACAGTTTTGACTAAGAATCGCCTAAAGGGGCTAAGGGGAACCATGTGTATGTACGAAGGTCTTCAGGCAGATTTGTTTTTTTCTTTTACGGTGTACGTTGTGGAATGTGTGTGGGTGTGTGTGTGTGTGTGGGTGTGTGTGTGGAAGTGGTGTGGTGGTTAGATGTTATTTTGATGTGCGTGTATGTGTGTGTGTGTGTGTGTGTGTGTATGTCAGAGGAACAGTGGTTAGATTTGGTTAGTGTGTTTGCATGTATATGTATATGTATATGTATGTGTGTTTGCAGTAGTGAGGTTGCAAATGTTATTGCATGTGTGTGTGTGCATGTGTGTGTGTGTGTGTGTGTGTGTGGTGGCAGCGGTCAGGTGGCTAGTTGGATGTTGTTGCGATGTGCTTGGCTTATGTGCGTCTGAAAAACGCTATGAGTCACAAACATTTCTCAGCAGAGCATTTCGCCGAATTCAAGGCACCTCATCTCTGCAGCAGAGAGCTTCTCTCGATTTTGTACAGTGAGTCATCGTGATAGGGAGTGTGCATGTGTGTGTGCGTGCGTGCGTGTGTGCATGCGTGCGTGTGTGTTTGTGTTTGTGTGCATTCATGTGTGTGTGTGTGTCTGTATGGTTTTAAACAAGCTGATTGAGTGTGTGTGTGTGTGTGTGTGTGTGTGTGTGTGTGTGTGTGTGTGTGCCAGGCCCTGTTCTGGCATGTGTGCAAGTGGAGAGGCAAGACCAGCAGGAATGAGCGCTGCTTCACCAAACAGGATCTGGGACAGCCCTGGGCCAGACCCAGACTCCAGAGCTAGCTGCTGTTCCAGGCAGCCAGCTGTGACTCTCTCTTGAGCTGAAAGCGTGGGAAAGTGTGTAAATGTGTGTTTTAAACAGACAGAAAATTCCCTGTGTACAAATGAGAATAAGTGAGTGAGAATGAATGTGTGGAGAGCATTCACTCACTATCGTTATCTCATTTTTGACGGAGGTGGCATTTAGAGGCTTTTGAACTCTTCATATGTGTGGCTACAGCCATAGTCATTGTTACATTGCACATTTTTACAGTCACAGGCATCAGGTTTCACATGATTAAGAGTCGTCACAAACACAATAAACACCATGATAGCCTTCAGAAGACCTTAGTGGACACATGCTCCCAGACTCATAGAAACGCATTGTATGCTAGAGATTAATGTGTGTGCGCACTGTGCTTCAAACACATTCCTAACCGATAAACCGATCAATAGGCCTGCCCTTTCAAACCCGAACCACTGACCTGACAATGGACTTGACCCTGTATGTGAGTGTTTGTGTGAGAGTGTGTGCATTTGCGCATGTGTGTTTTTTGTGTTAGAGAGATACTATCATTCTCTCCTGACACCCCTTTTACAACGTCCACTTGAGTCCACTTCAGACACTTAGCACAAATCCAAAGAAAGAAGAACTGAGAAATCACTACAACACTCAGCAGAGGAACAACAGAGGAAAGAGAAAAAAGAGAAAAACGAAGAGAAGACAGAGTGGGCTGTAAAAATTAAGAGACTGACCGATAACCCTGCTTCACCCTCCCTGTCATCACTGTCTTTACTGGCCTTGTGGTTGGGGTTAAGCATGTCTAAAAAGCAACCAGAAGAGTCAACAAAACTTTGACACAAAACACCTTGACACAAACTCTGAACTTGTACACAGACCTCCGCTGTGGCACACTGACTAGAAATGATGTCTGTAATTACTCTTTCCAACCAGTCCCGGCGGCATGGGGGGGCTTTGGGGGGCCAGGCCCGTCCTGGAAGTCATCTGTGACCGCCCTGGACGAGCTTGGCTGCTCCAACCAACCCCAATCCCATAGATCGATTTTGAACACTTATTAAATGTAGGCCTATATTAGCCTATACGTTTGTCAATCTAGCAAGTTGCAAATAAAACTTGTAAAATCTGTATTATTCCGTAGCTAATCAATCAGGAACATTAGGTAAGCCCATCACCTAAATGGAGAGGAGGTTACGTGGCGCAGTCTACTTCACTTCTGCACTAACCCCTGTCATCCGATGACAAATATAGCTTATCGGCTCGCAGGTAGGCTATATCTCATATCGTAGTTAGTAGAATTAGGCCTAGTAGTTTCTGGGTTTGTTTGATAGCGTTAACCTTTACAGTTTTTTTCTTCTGACCGAGTCGGAGAACAGGGAGCTTACCACTCCAGGGCCGAAGTTATCCGTAACTTCGGGGCTAACTCCCTACCACTCTATCTGAAAGTGGTTAACAAATGAACGAGGATTTTGGTTTTATCTGCGGATTTATTTTTGCATTATTTTGAATATGACTAGCTCCAGTCTCAACAGCATGTCTACTTTTTCCACACGCATCTCAGTTCTAACACACATATCCCCTCTCGCTTTCTCTCTCGCCATCCCTGCGCACAGGGCTCTCTTAACCCATTTCACCCCATCGGTCACAATTATGACCGAAAAAAAATATGTACTTATAAGCCTCTAAAACTGTAACTGGGGAATATCCCAATACTCTTTCAGTAAATATTGAAACAATAGAGTGTTTCAATGAAATGTGTGCAGTGTCAAATGTTTTGAGTAAATTGTCACATGACCAGAGCTGTTTACTTCCTGGTTGCACCTTGAGAAGAGGATGACGGCCTCACAGCTCCCAAATAAAAGGTTTTTAAAGTATGTTAAAATAAACATAGAACAAACATTTTTTGTACACATGGTCTTTAAGGTGTCTAGTTATGATATATACATTTATAATTATTCAAATGTCTTTGGTGTGTTTGCACAATGAGTAAACATGTTAACGGTCACAATAGTGACCGGTGGGATAGAGGGCTGTATTTTGGGTCACCAGCGCATGGCGTAAAGTTCGTTATTCACCGGCGCGAAGTTGAATTCGTTATTTTGCACCTTTATTTTTTAAGCATTGCACCCAGGGGTGTGGCAATTAACAACCTAGGGAGGGACCTGGCACATTGTCTAAAAATCGCTATCATACACCACCTAAACCTGGTCAGAAGTCAATGGCGAGTTGTTCATATGCTATTTTAAGAGCGCATGTCAACAGTCATATTGGCAGATGCACGCACCATCCTTCTATCATTCATGAACGCACACCAGCGCACGTCCATGCAAAGCATTACAAATTGCACGATTACAATGGTAAACATAATTAGAATAAAGATATTACGAAATACTGTACATCTCATGATGAGTAGTTATTCACCATCATTTGCAAATTGGTAATGACGGTTAAAAGTGATTAGGGGAGAGGCGAGAGACACGTATGGAGCACAGCTGAAGACGCACTGTCACGAGATATAAGCAACTCCTCTGCAGGATAAATGTTGTTTTATTCAGTCATTTGAGCAACATTAGGGTAAGTGTTGCTTTTTCCAGCCTATGTTTTCGATGGTAACCCATTGTCAGTCAATAGTGAAAGTAACTGCATATAACTGTCTTGTCGTTGACTGACTCCTTGGTGAAGTTAGTTTCACTTTGCCAATGAGTTCAAATAATAGACGAGTGCAAATGCGTGAAGGCTATGCTAGGTTTTAGTAAAGCATGGTTTAAGAATGACTATTCCATACGGTCTCGCAAGCAGCCTCCTTCAAATGCGCCTTTGAATGCCAAAATACCAATGCATTTATTTGACATATCGCGCGTTGCGCCGTTAAAGGGAATGACAGATGTCATTCTCATTGGTTTAAAATGATGTTACGCCCCAAACACACCCATATGACTGATTAAAAGACCTAGGAACACCTTGTTACGCCATGCGCTCCACTTTTGAGAACGAAACCCCTCCCAATGTGAACTGGACATCCTACTAAATTTGAATAGACTTTTGACGAGTGACGATGCACTTTAGAATGTCATGATAGGGCCCAGAATGTTGTATCTAGATGCACACATACTTCTACACCTACAAACACACAGACATACACATACTCATACATACACACATACAGAGACATACACACACACATACACACACTCACACACAGATACACACACACATACATACTCACACACACATACACACAAATATACACACACACACACACGCACACAGACATACACTCACACACATACACATATTCACACACACAGACACACACACTCACAGACATACACACACACACACACATATTCACACACACATACACATATTCTCATATATATATATACACACATATACATATACGTATATATGTATATACGCACACACCAGGGTAGGAATTTCACGGCGGCCACGACGGCCATGGCCGTCGTAGCCCCTTGCGTTGGCCGTGAAGCCCCTTTGAAAATCATAGGTTTACAGGCCACGGTGGCCTTGGTGCCCCCTTCTTTCAATATTCTGCTTTGTGTCCTACTAATAGCGATTTTTATTTAGCCTGTGGCCTATCAAAATAATCTTAGCATTCACAGCGCAAATTAATTTAGTCTTTTACGCAGTGGAGAAAGTGACAGCGCAAGAAAGTGCGTCCAAATTCACCCATTCTTCTCAGTTGAACTACTCACGAAGTAGCCTATTCATCACACAGACATCACAAGTATCACACGAAAGAGCTTTTCTCAGCTTTTAAACGATGTTAGCCGATAATTGCTGTGTTGAACGGTTCGCGAGAAAAGTTAATAATATAATTAAATGTAATCATACATTCTACTGAAGGTTTTGCGTCCATGATCTCCGTACCCATTCATCTCGGTGGAATACTTCACGAACCCTTCTTTTAACACACGACAAACCACATATCAGAATAAACAGCAGACCTTACCGAACACAAAGGTGTAAAGCAGTCCTCTGTACAGTTAGCCGTTCCAGAGTAATCCAGTTTTGAATTTGCAGTAAATTTCGACATGCATGGATGTCTCCAAATTTGGGCTTAAGTTTTACAATGTGTTTAAATTGTTCCACATGAATTCATAATGGGCCAAATACAAAATAAATGTTACAAATATCGCCTAGATATTGGTAAATCAGAGGACAGCTGACTAAGAGTTTGTGAAAGTAGCCTTAATGATCACAAAATGCTAAGCATGCATCTAGGCTATTTGAGTTTCTAAAAGCTGAGCTGTGCTACATTTAAATTGTTCAATACATGATTTCATAGCAGGCCAAATATAAAATAAATTTTATATATAGCCTAGATATCTGTTTTTATTAGATGATCAGATGATTTACAGTTATTTGTAATATGTCATGTTTCATGTTTTTGCAATGTTTCATACAGTGGTGCAGGTCTACTGCAGTGAATAGGCTAAATACAACTTTAATCATTTTTATAGCCTACTACTGTATAGTTAACTTTGGCCTTGGTGCCCTGACATGTGGCCTTTGTGCCCCCCACCAAATATGCCCAACTGAAGGCCAAGTGGCCTTGCCCCCAGAATGGTGAAATTCCAAGCCTGGCACACACACAATATGCACACTAACTCTCACACCCCATGCAGATACATACACATTCAGGGTTCTATTTTAACGAGCCGAAGCTCCTGGTAAATAAACAATGTTTACATATTTTTCATATTTATTATTGCCATTGGTCTCAGTGTTCATATCAGAATGTCAGAATACCTTTATTTTAACAAAAAAGCAATTTGAGCAACCTTTAATTGAGTATACGCATATTATCCCACCGGTCACAATTGTGACCGGTAATAAAACTCACTTTTTCATCTACTTTTCTACATTTAAAAAAAAAAAAAATTATTGATTACTTCAAAGGGTTGCTAATAACACATGATTTGCATATTTGCATGTCTGGGAAAAATTTGGGCTTAAATGGGTTAAAGGAGCTGCATTTTACAACAATTGCATCTACATTTTCATATTGGAATGTTTTGTCAAGTGTAAGCTTAAACTACCGTGATCAATTTAAGTTCCAGTGCCCCGCCTGGAAAGGTGTAATGCCCGTCCGTGAATTTGTGTCGCCGGGTCTGTTTCCAACTCTTTTAACCAAATCGTTTCAGAAGTGTAGCAATTTCGTAAACAAAAGTTTTAAATGCAGTTGTTTACTCAATTCCAAAGAAATACACATCCATGTTGGATTAGCGATTATGCCTGTGTTTTAGGGACATTGGAAATGGGCTTCAATGGCCTCTTGGCCAGATGGACCTGCAGAGCAAATCCCAAATTTGCCAAAGGTTGGTATGGATATGCACAGGCTAGTGTACTTCTGGAGGACATTGTTTAGGTTGTATGGCTATTTTGTGATTGTTGGTGCCAAGCAGATTGGCTATACACTACAATGTACCCTGTAAGGGCAGTGTTTTAACCTGTGGCTCCTTGCAGTCATTGTAAAAATGCCAACTGAATGTTCTAATGTCATTGTCCAGTTTATATGGCATTTAGCTGTATGCCCTGCAATTAGATTTCCATTATATTATGCCAGGTATCAAATACAATTAAAGAGAGCATGATTATTAAATGATATCTGTATATATACTTCATTACTATAAATTTGGTTGCATACGTAATGTTCTGTTCCAGTGTTTTGGGGGTGATATGTGATATTTGGCTGGTTTTCATGGAAGCAGGTTGGCCTCTTAGTGCAGAGTTATGTGTTTCCTTCAGCCCAGTGTAATGAGGTGATTAACATCCCAATGAGAGTCCGCTGATAAGATAGTGTATGTACACACACGCACACACACACACACACACACACACACACACACAAAACACACACGTGCGCACATACGCACGCACACACACACACAGTTATCGGCCACACAGATTGCAGATGTTGTTAGCCTACACCTACACAGCCAAACCAGCCAACTCAACTCATTTCACTTACATTCCGTTCGTTTTAGACTGAAGTTCACTGGGCATCATGGGCAGAGAAAGAGGCATGCAGCGATAAAGGTATTTGTTTATCAGGTTGTAACGTGGCAGCTGAGACTCTATGGCAGACTAGTATATCAGATGGCGTCGCAGTGGGTCGGGTTCTGAGCCAGCACTAGATCCCTTACGAATCTCTGCAGGGATCGGCCGATGTGTGGTTCGGGGGAGTGGTGCTTCAGACTACCTTCACTCCATGACTGCCTGCGCCTTCATTTCAGACACCCTCTTCTCCCCTTTGTCAACTGAACCTTAAAAGGCACACACACACACACACACACACACACACACACACACACACACACAATGCTTTTAAACTGATTGGAATATTTCACATTCTCTGTCTACAATCGGCTCCAGTGGACAAAGGCGAGGGGGAGAGGGGTTAATATGTGGCTCACCTGAAGTGCCCTGACCCTTGGTCACACCTTGGGGGCCTCAAGGGCCTTTGCCCTACCCCCTCACCCTCAACCCCACTCCCAGCACACACACACACACACACACACTCAAACGGATACACACACACTCAAACACACACACACACACACACACACACTCAAACACACACACACACACACACACACACAAACACACATACACACATATTACAGCAATAACCTGTGTTTTAACACAGAAAAGTGACAAACTCATGTAAGCTCTCGCATTGTTTACTAGATGTTTGTCAGACTCTGAGCCACTCCTTCCCCTGGTAAGCATCTGCCTGGATGTCCAGGATGTCCGCAAATAAAACAGATAGATGGTGCCAGAGTGGGTGATATGCTGTCTCTCTTCTGGTGTCTTCGCTCTCTTTATCTGAGGTCCAGAGTCCTCCAGATTAACCAAGCACACAATCACTCAATGTGTGTGTATGTGTGTGTGTTTGTTATTAAACCTCTATCTATCTCTCTGTCACACACACCAGTTCACATTGTAACAGAGGGATGCCAGAGGTGTGTTGTCTCTGCAGTCTGGCAGTGTGTGCACACACTATGGAGTAAAGGGTGTGTGTGTTGTTCTCAGTACAGACTATTTTTACATCCCACGTCTATTAAGCTCTCATTTTACAGGGCTGCTGGGCAGCCATACTCAACCATGCCTTCTGTTTTCATAAGTGCCACCAGGGGGGTAGATTTGCGTGGGGACCGAAGGACGTGTCCACACCAATGTCAAATTACAACTGAAATGTCCCCACCAATATTCAGGTTGAAATGGGGGGAAAACACAAAGAGTTGAATCATTTCTCACTTCAGTGCTGCGGATCATCTCGTACAGATCTTGTCATGTGCAGTAGCCTATAAGGGTAAATCGCGCTGATTTGAAGTTACCTATAATAACTACCAGTGAGTACAAGCATGAAGTGCGTCCAAATTCACCCATTCTTCTCTGTTGAACTCATCGAGAAGTAGGCTACTCATCACACATGTGTCACATGAAAGAGCCTTTTCTCAGCTTTTAAACGGTGCTAGCTAGCCACTGTTTGCTGTGATAAACAGTTCGTGAGAAAAATAACTTCAAGAGATTTAATAATTATTCTCTGCGCCCATCTCCACATCCATTCGGTGGAATATCGTAGGCCCAGGGGCGCCTGCAGGAATTAATGCTATGGTACGCACACCCGACCCATCGCCCCCCCCGCAAAAAAACGGTTTCCCGGTTTTAGCCCCGTACATTGGTTAGCAAAAAATTAGCCTACATAGCATAACAACATAACAACATCCACATGCAATAATACAACAACAACGTCTACTATGACCTATTCATTTGGACAACTTGATACAGCCCTATACAGGCTAAAGTTACCTTGTTTTGTTCTTGACGTCTGGCTTTAAACAGCTGTAATGCAGTCTAACGTTCTGACAAGCACACCAATTGCCTACCTTGTTCTTGCCCATCTGGAATAACTCCTCTAGCTTTGCTGCCTCCATACTTTCTGTTGTTTAAACTTGTGATATCCATCATGAGTATTGAATTAGTGCATTAGCTCAACATTGTGTGCTGATAACCATATATAGATAGATAGCCGAGTAAAAGAAAACAACAAGTAGCCTATGTGCCTGCATGCGTATTGTGTCTCCTGCTCAAACAAAATGTGTGCGCGTTAATTTTGATAAGTGTTCACTAAGTTACGTAATAGAACATTGTAAATAGCCTGATGGCAGCTAATGGGATACTGTGCATAGTTGGGAAGGTATGGTGGGCCAATTTGGTGTGAATACACATTACACACACACAAGGGACATTTCCTCTCGTTGTTGACCCTGATGGTACGCACAGTGCATACGGACGTACACCTGCAGGCGCGCCTGCGTAGGCCTACACACTCTTCACGCAACACATGACAAACCATATATCAGAATAAACAGCAGACCTTACCGAACACAAAGGTGTAATGCATTCCCGTGTATAGTTAGCTGTTCCAGAGTAATCCGGTTTTGAAATAAATTATAGCAAAATTCAACATGGTCTTTCGGCTGCATTTCTTAAAACTGAGCTAGGCTTACATCGCCTAGATATCTGTAAATATTAGAATCAGAGAATACAGGCAGCTCACGGTTAAGAGTTTGTCAATGTAGCCTTAATGATTTCTTTTCACAAAATGCTAAGCATGCATGTATTTAAGTTTCTTAAAACTGAGCTGTGCTTAAATGGGCATGATTTCATAACAGACCAAATAGAAAACAAATGTTAAATATAGCCTACATATCTGTAGCCTACATATTAAAATAAGATTATGTAGGCTACACAGTGTAGTTAGATCAAGTTGAACAGTAGCACATTTTAATCATGGATAGTGGTTGGACAGTAGCACATTTTAATCAGTTTATATATCTATAGTGGCTGGTGAAAGAGTTGAGTGTTTTTTTGTTTGTTTTTTTGAGGGGGGGGAGGTTTAGAAGGTAGTGTCCCCACCAAAGCTCAGACCAAACCTACGCCCTTGAGTGCCACCAGAGTCATGTTGCACACTGCACACTACACACAGCACACTACACACTGCACACTACACACAGCACACTACACACTACACACTGCACACTGCACACAGCACACTACACACTACACACTGCACACTACACACTACACACTGCACACTACGCACTACACACTGCATACTCCAAACTGATTTGTTTTTTTGTTGTTTTCATTTGCATTATTATGCATGCAATTCTACTACATTATTACACATGCAATTCTACTACATTATTACACATGCAATTCTACTACATTATTACACATGCAATTCTACTACATTGTTATACATGCAATTTTACTCTAGGAATAATCGTTTAAGAACAGCCTTTTTTGTATTCTTTGTAATCTAAGTAGCCTATATTTCCATTAGTCTTATTCCAAGACATCTACCATCGCTGTGAGAAAGTACTATGAACAGATTTTTCCCACATACACAAACAAAAACACAGGCAGACACGCACATAACAGAACACATGGAAACACTGAAACACACAAACACACACACAGGCCAGGTGAGTATCTGTTGAGATACCTATGCAGCCCTTCCCTTTGGAAATGACTGTGTCCAGTTCTGGCTGGTATAATTACTGTTGGTGTTGTCGTGACATGACAGCTAGTCTATATCTCTCTTTGTCTCTCTCTCTCTCCCTGTGTCTCTCTCATCCTCAAGGCTGTTACCTGAGCTTGACCTCTCTACTCTGTAAAGTTATGTGTGTGCTTGGCTTGCTGTACAGGCTGAATGCTTCCTAGAACTGCACTGAGCTTTGTGTCTGCTCACGCAGGTTCAGTCACGACTCGACAGGATGGAGAAGCCTGTAACACTCTTTTACTGCTGCCATTAGAGCCCATTTAAACACCACTATCTCCAACACAGGGCCTCCTGCAGCTGTAATCATTTACTTTTTACTAGTAAAGAGGCACTGAATCAGGAGGGCACCATGGCTCTCCCTGTTAAATGGCTCTCACATCAGCACGCCTTACGTTGGGCTGTTCTTGTCCGTTGGGCTGTTCAGGTCCGTTGGGCTGTTCATGTTACGTTGGGCTGTTCATGTTATGTTGGGCTGTTCTTGTCCGTTGGGCTATTCATGTTACGTTGGGCTGTTCATGTCCGTTTGGCTGTTCATGTGGACAATTCAACTGGAGATTCTGTCATGCAGTGGTGCTGGCCAAATCAGTGTGGGTTCTGGGGCACTAATATGCTCAGTAGACTGATAAGCAGTTCTGTATTAAGGTCTAATATCTAATGTGCTTTTTTGTGCAAGGCCCAGAAAGGGTGTCTATTGTCTCAGGCTTGTTTGGTCTGATAAACCATCAGCCAAATTGTTTGTCACAGTGATTAATGCCTGGTGAAAAGTCCGTGGTTTTACTTGCTGCACCCTTATTTAGCGTGAGTAGGTGTGTTAGTGTATGTGAGTTTGTGTGTGTACATGTGCAAGCAAGTGCATGCCAGTGTATGTTTGTGTAAGTATGTGAGTGTTTCTGTGTGAGAGATAGAGAGTGTGTATTTATTTGTGTGTGTGTGTGTGTGTGTGTGTGTGCGTGCTTAAGCGTGGGTAGATAGAGATAGTGAAATAAAGACCAGAGATAGGAAGTCTGTGGGCTTCCTCAGGTCAAGTGCTTTGTGATAAAAATGATTAACAGATATGTGGACACATGTCATGGCTAATACACACATTCACACACACACACACACACACACACACACACACACACACACACACACACACACACACACACACACTCACACACACAAAACAATCTGCACCTGTGCCTAAGCTTCTCTGAAGTGACTTTCAGTAAGTGCCGTGTTTGTTTGTGTTGCTTTTGCTTTATCATCTATTGCCTAGCAAGTGTTTTTTCATTTCTTATGTGCACAGATAAAACATATCAATATCAGAGGCCTGCGTGTTTGGCCTCTACATTGAGGGGTGAGTCACAGGTGACTGTGTGAACCCTCTGGTGGACAGGCCGGGCTGTGCCCATATCTGGCTCTGTTCTGAGGGCCGACACCGTGCCACTCCATGCGTGGACCTCAATCTCGTCCACTTGCTGTGACAACACACACACCGTTCTGTTTGGATGAAAGTTGGACAGCAGGTAGACGTAGCACTTCGGTGATGAGTCACAGCCACTCGAGTCGTGGCCAAGGCAAGGTGATAAACCTCACGTACGCCTCTGTTCAGATACACATACACACATGTGCGTGTGCACACACACACACACAGACACACAGACACACACACACACACACACACACACACACACAGTCATACGCATGCACACACACACATACAGTACAAACACATGCATACACATATACACATAAAATACAAATTACATATACATATAATATCAGGGTTTCCCGCAGCACTTTGCAGTCAAGGCGGCCGCCTTGGCAAAACAAGCCTGCCGCCTTAACTACGTCGTCAAAAAAAAAAAAAAAAAAACGTGTTACTCTGTCCTGTTTTCTCCCTTTCATTCCAAACCGTGACCAACGCCAGTCTCTCTTCTCCGCAGAACGCATTAAAAAATAAGAAGTAAAGTGTCATGAATCGAAAAATGATCAGATTTTATAATCTTTACATATGTGATATGCCTCCGAATTAGAACTAGTGAGCAGAGCTGAGCGGTGCAAATATCTCGCTCCTCGTTCTCAAGAATCAGTCAAATCGCGAACAGCCACAGCTCCGTTTAATTGTCAGGTGTGATGAAATGCGTTCATATTCCACTTTTTATGTCATAAACGTTGCAGGCCTATGGAAAGGTTTTGTGGTAGGATTGTCCAATGATAAAGTTGTTGCTTCAATTTGTGTTTTAATTTATGCGACGCACCGATGCTGCGTTCATCCGTTTAGTGCAAGTTTAAAATGTTTAGCCGACTGCGTAATTTGTCATTTTCGTTCTTTAAGTTCTACTTTTCATGTCATGAATGTAACATGCCTATGATAAGGCTTTGCAGTTGTCCAATATGGTCAATCTATTGTCTCAATTGTGTTTCATATGACGCGCAGAAGCTACATTCATGCATTGTTTTGCTCCAGTTGAAAATGTTTCTGCGTAATTTGTCAGCTGTGATCAAATGCGTTCGATAAATTCCTGTTTTATGTCATAAATATAACATGTCTATGATTAATGCTTCTATTGTGTATCTAATTTAGGCCTCTCTTATGTTCAATCAAATTCGCTTTGCCCACCCGTTTTTTCTGTGCCCACCCATTTGGACATTTCTGGCTACGCTACTGTTAGAAAGGAAACTGATAAGTCAGCGTACTATTCCTACAAAACAACTAGATACTAACAATGTAGAGCAAGAATAACCATGTGGTGGTGACACTGTTCCAGTGAGTAAAGATTAATTTTGGAATCTAAGAGGACACATTTCGCGGAAACATGAGGGTGTGCTACAGAGAGCAAAGAAAAACGTGAGCAATTTGAATATGCTTCATATCAAGTAGAAGGCTAAAGTAAAACTTGGATGCTAAGCCTGTATTCTTTTGGCAATTAATCCCGACGGATCTCTTTAGTTTTAGGCTTATGTGTATTAACGTTGCCAAGCTTGTTTGTTGTTGCACTATCAGTGTTGCAGTCTTTCAAAATAAATGTTCTGAGTGAAATATATTGCCGTTGCTCTTAGTTCTTTGGGAGCTAAATTGACCTGACGCGAATTTGACCGGAGAAGCGGTGGAGTAAACAGCCACCTGCTCTCAGCACAGTGTTGACTAAGACTGACAATAGACGGGCCTAGGCCCGTCCAGGCCCATCAGTGCCTACGCGTATGCTTTTCTATTGTATCTATTTATTATTTAGCTAACTCCATCCCCATCAACGAACTTAGTCTATATGACCAATATCTTTGAAATGTACCGGTCTTGGTTTTATTAGGAAGAGAGTTGGGCATGAACAGAACAGCGGAACAGAGCGGCCACTCCGGCCTCTAAATTAAAAAGCGCTCCGCGCTCAAATTCCATCCATATTACACAAAACTATAAAATAATGTAAACTTCATTCACTCTCGGTGTATAGATCAGGACAGACTTGCGGAACAGGCTGCAGGGCAACAGTCTGACAGTCTGCATGAAGATAAGCATTAATGGTCCAATAGTAAAACAGTGCAATTACCAAAGGGCCCTTGAAATGATCTTTTTAAAGCCAAGGAGGATGGCTTGTAACGATGCTAGTTGTCAGCTCTGCCATAAGTAGTGACTGATCACATTTGCACATTTTGTTGTTTTGCACTTTCTTTTGCACTTGTTCTATAGTTTGTAGTAGTCTTTGTTAAAATTGCACAAATTACACAAATATTTTGAAATATTTGTATACTGTTGTATAGTTTGTTTGGTGTTATTACTTTGTTAACTGTTATTTTGAGAAGCTGGTTATTTATTTAATATGTAGTGTTTAATAAATAATTGTTAAATGTACAGAGTCTGTAGTGTATCGCACATACAAGACGGCAACACCCACACCCCCCCAACCCCACCGGTCGGACGGACACCATAACCCCCCACCCCGGTCGGACAGCAACCGATACAAGACCCCCCCCCCCCTTGGACGGCAACCGATACAGACCCCCCCGACCAACAACCTACCACCTTGACTAATACATTTCCTGCGGGAAACCCTGATATACATGATATACTGTATAAACCCATACAAACATACTGTATAGTATGTAGCTTTTCAGCTATTTTAACAGAACAAAAATGAATGTACACAAATGAACGCACAAATTGATATTCTCACAGCAGTCATAGCAGACGTGCAGTTCAACACGTACATTCAAGAGGAACTGAAAGTACTGCCATCCAATCATGTTTCAAATCAATTAAGCCTATGAATCATGCACTTGAGTTGAAAAAAAAGAGAACACTTATTTGGAACCTTGAATGAAGCGTGCCATGTCTTTATCTCCTATCTCAATGAATAAACAAACTACTGTATACCGTAACCAGGTCACAAAACGTACCTGGAAATACCTAGAAGTAAATATTCGCATTGTGTTGTGGTGTTGAGTTGTTACATAAAATAAAGCTCCTCTGATTACTGTAAACATGCAGTCCAAGGGGCTCTTTATACAGGTGTGATGAAGTCATTGTACCTGCATCTAGTTGATATTAGATGGCACTTGGGAGAGAGGGAATGTGATAGTGTAAGAGAGAAAAAGAGACGGAGAGAAGATAGAGAGAAAAGAGAGACATAAAAAAGAGACACATACAACAGAGGAAAGGTAGGGAAAGAGAGAAAAAGAAAGAGTGAGAGCAGAGAAAGACAGAGAGGGAGGGAGAGAGAGGGAAGGAGAGAGAGAGATGGCCTGAGGTCAACTGATTTGGTTGTGTGGCTCCTGGCTGCCCAGGACCCTGAATGGGACCAGGCTCCCTGCGGGGGCTATCGCCATAGAGGGCCCCTCAGGAGAGCCATGAGCTGGCGCTGCCACAAAGGGACAGAACTCCGAGAGAATCTGAATGGCCAGCCTGTGAAAGACACACTCGGCCACACACACAACAGGTGGCTAAAAGAATAGACACTCTCTCTTACCCCCCCATACACATTCTCTCTCTCTCTCTCTCTCTCTCTCTCTCCCCCTGTCAACACACACACACAGACACACACACACACACATACATACACACACACACACATCCAATAATTGCTCCCAAGAGGACCAATTTCAGCAAACAAGAAGAAACAGCCTGAGAAGCGCTCTCTCTCTCACACACACACACACACCACACACCGCCCTCATGAAATCTTTTCCTCCTCACTGCTTTCTCTCCCGTAGCCCCTGTCCTCATCTCGCCTGTTTAGCTCTGTAAAGAGCTCTTTAACTTAGCAGGTGCTCCTTTAACGCTTGTGTAAAAACCATGCTTCAAACCCTCGAGCGCAGCAGCAGTCCGTGTGTGTGTGTGTGTGTGTGTGTGTGTGTGTGTGTGTGTGTGTGTGTGTGTACTTGCTGCTTGCCATTCCTTCCTCTTGTCTTCCTCAGCCTTGGTGGGCTCCTGGAGGTTTTCTCTTCCTCATTCCTCCTCTTCCCTTTCTTCCTCTCACTCTATTTTTCACTTTAGCCGCAGACTCTGCTGTCTCTAGACGTGCTCAATTCTGTCTCGTGTTACAGTGGACATTCATAGTCTCACGCTCAGTAACAAGAGTGAGGATTGGTGTGTGTGTGTGTGTGTGTGTGTGCGCGTGTGTGTGTGTGTCTGTGTGTGTGTGTGTGTGTCTGTGTGTGTGTGTGTGTGTGTGTGAAGAGAAGATTTAATGCCATAGGGCTATTCACTGAGTGTCTGGCCGTCCTCAGTGAGGGATTAAGGTCTTACCTGAGTGAAGAGACAGGACAGGATGTGAAAGGCTGAAAGAAAGGCACAGACACAGGCTGGGATGGGACAGAGAGAGGAGACAAATGTGCCTGCTTTTTAAAAGACACACACACTCTCTCTCTCTCTCTCTCTCTCTCTCTCTCACACACACACACACACACAAACAGATATACACACCTAGTCACAAACATATTCCAGAACGCACAAAGAAAAAAATTAAGACACAGATATCAAATTATATAAAGCAATGTTCATAATATATTTACTAGTTGAGAACTTCTAAGTAAGAAGAATGTCTACAACTTTTGTATGTCTTATGTCTTCAAAAGGCCCTTTGAAGCTCACCCAGCTGATAATTAACAATATGGGGATATATATATATATATATATATATATATATGGTTTTTTTCCCCCCTTTCTGTCTGGAAAGTAGTACACTGAATTATCTTGTTGCAACTGATATCCCATAGGTAACATGTACAATCAGGTTGCATAGTTGACACAGAGCAGAAGGGAATATAAAAGAAGTGATTATGGCCTAGAGGTTTTCTTCTCCAAAAAATCAGCAGCATAACTGGAATCAGCGCATCTGGCACCACTTCTGAGGAAATCCTTGTGTTTTAAAGTGATGGAGATTTTTAATTATGTTTGGGTTCCTGATTCTGGGAACTGGATGCTGTCATTACCTCTGCCCCCCTACTCCACTCTCCATCTCTCCATCTCCCCCTCTCTCTCTTGCTTCACTCTTTCTCCTTTGTGGTCGTGGTCTCCCTCTTATTCCCTTTTTCCTCTCCTCTTTCTCCTTCCTTCTCTTGCCATGCCTCTCTTCCCACCTCTCTCTTTCTTTCTCTCTCTCTCTCCCTCTCTCTCTCCCTCTCTCTCATTAATCTAATGAGATCTTGCGATTCAGCCAATGCCAATCATCAGTGTAAAAGATTCTCATTGGCAAACGGCACCAGGTCTTCAGCATAGGCCCTCTGTTTCCCCCCTTCTTAAGCTATCAAGAGAGCAGCGTGCTGATGGAGCCAGATATCAAACTGCAACCCAAAACATAATTAGATACTCAAGTGGTTCATTTGCTCGACTAAAACAGGTTTCCTGTCATGAGAAACAGGATTTGGAGCTCACAGCAGCGGCTATTTTTAAGTCCCAAATGGTAGGATCACTGGAGCTTTGTGAGGAAGGGAAAGAGTCTCACAAACATGCTGCCATACTAAAAACTATTTAGTTTCCTGGAATGTAGTTGGCATGTGCAGATGCTCAGATTAGAGATATGATTAAAAAGCTATGATGAATTAAGTAATGTTCATCCAACAAACTTCCTTGATCGGAACATATGTGTTGATGGAAAAAAAAGCAGAATTAAAGAATAGAAATAAAAATAAATAAAAATCACACGCAGGCCTGTGTGGCGGTGTGACGTGAGTTGCGAGCCCTCTTGCATCATGCAGGGTCACAGAGGCGTCCAGAGGAGGCTGGATGAGGGATCCTGTAGCAGGCCTCCGTCTCATCTTACTCAGGAGCCTTTCAGCCCTGGCCTCATTCCCACCCACTCTGCATCGCATCCCGGACCGCACGGACCAGCAGGCCGTCTGCTACACACACACACACACACACACACACACACACACACACACAACTCTCCCTATGGCAGAGCAAGGTCTAAACAAATCTACTGGAGCTCCCACACAATCCACAAACGCATGCGCTTCACACTCTAGACGGTGATAGCAGCCAGTTCATAAGGGCCTCATAAAGGGTTACCACACGTTCTGGTTTTCCCGGGATTGTTCTCTTTTTTTAATGTCTGTCCCGGGAAATTGATAATCTTTCCCGGGACACCAAATGTCCCGTTTTTTTGGTGCAAAGGCACTTCTATTTTTTTTAAGTATTCCCTAGTTTCACTTTCAATAAAACCTACGCTCCGCTCCTGCAATCCTACTATTTTTCTTAAGTTATCTTGATTGTATCCTGCTGTCGGAGGCAGGCATGCGCTTATTTGATTGGTTGTAATGCAGACCTGCGAAACGAAAGTTTACCTTAACCATCAGCATCACCTAACAACTACTGGCCGCGCAGCAAGCATGTCCAAGAGAGTGAGTGGGTGCTGGTAGGCAACAGATTGGAGAGGGTAGCCTAGTAAAAAAAAAAAGAAATTTCGGTTCGATTTGGTTTGATAAAATGGGGCGCGAGATGGAGGAGGATATAGGCCTACAATCAAAGTCAGGGCCACCGGCGAAGAAAAAGAGATACACAGTAGGCCTACACAACGCCGACAGGGTGAAAATGGGTAACTTTTCGGAGCGGGTAGGCTAACAACTTAATATTATGCATAGTATTGTTAGCCTTATATCTTAAAAGAGTTGGTGAAAGGGCATTATAAGAATCGTTTAGACTCAGCAACCTTAAAGTGACAATGAATGCACCATTTATAGTTAAACAGTATAACATTTGCCGCATTTGTTAATGAATTATTATTTAAAACCAGTAATAGGCCTAGTATAATTAAAGGCATTTAACATTAATCAAAATCATAACTTTTTTTGGGGGGCGGGGGGTGGGGGAGGGTCGGAAATGAATGTCCCGGATTTTCCCAAAACAAATGTGGCAACCCTAGCCTCATAGTTCCCCTCAGGTCCAGTATAATACTGTGCCCACATCATGGCCTCTGTGTGTAACATTCACTCTCACTTAATATCAAGTAATTACTTCTCCCAAAGCAATACAGTACATATGGAAATGGTAGTGTAGAGGTTAGGGAGCTGGGCTAGCATGCTGTAGCCAGTAGCCAGAGGTTAGGGAGCTGGGCTAGCATGCTGTAGCCAGTAGCGTAGAGGTTAGGGAGCTGGGCTAGCATGCTGTAGCCAGTAGCCAGAGGTTAGGGAGCTGGGCTAGCATGCTGTAGCCAGAGGTTAGGGAGCTAGGCTAGCATGCAGTAGCCAGAGGTTAGGGAGCTGGGCTAGCATGCTGTAGCCAGTAGTCAGAGGTTAGGGAGCTGGGCTAGCATGCTGTAGCCAGTAAAAGTTGTGAGTTTGATTCCTGGCTGCCACCGTTGTGGCCTTGAGCAAGGCACTTTACCCCAAGTTGCTCCGGGGAGACTGGCCCTTAATAATTGATATATCTCTTTAAATAACAGCCAAATTTATATTAATAAAAAATAAACACATTTAGTGCAATGTTTTGAGTGAGCAAGTCAAGAGGAGATAAATTAGTCATCGTTGCATACAGAGAAACCGAAATAGAGTGAAGAAGAGAGATTGAGGCAGGACAATAGATATGTTCCATTACAATGACCTAGTGGAGTGGGACAAACTGTTTCTGCTCATGTAACAGAAAGGTGAATCTCTCCTCATTCACTAGGCATTGATGGCTGGCATTGGGTTACCTGGGAATGGGGGCAGTTGGAAACATATCCTAAGTCACAAATATCTGCCACTATTGTATCAGCATCACCCGAGTGCATAATACACACATACACATGCACGCACACACTAACTAACACACACACACACATACACACAAAACACACAAAAGAGTGAGACATACTTCACCAGGAAAAGGCACAAAACACAATAGCCAAAGCACAAAGTGTTTCCGTTACAAAAGCGAGGAAGCACAAATTAGTATTTTTTTTAATGATGCTGCTTGATTACAAAAGCGATGATGTCAGCCCAAGTGTAGAGTTCCATGGTTGTTTATCCCACGGTGTGATTGCTTGCTGGGATGGCGCTCTTCAGGGTAACTAGTCACGGATGACACCGTTTCCTGCCGCAGGACCTCTGCTGCTATCTTTTTTCCTCTTGACACACAGGCATTGTCAGCCATCTTTAGTGTGGTAGCAGAAAACTAGCTCAGGGGTCTTTGTTGTCTGCACGTGGGACAAAAATATCCTGAGCTCATTATTCAACTCAGAATTTGGAGACGCACTGACACATTAGATGTGTTTAAGAAGCCCTTAAGTGGCTGAAGCAGGATATGACAACATGCTGGAATAAACTATTCATGGAGAAGGAGAAAGAGAGCAAATAAATGTGTTTTAGGTTTATGACCTTGGCCACTGCAGGGGAAAATTCACTTCGGACATACATATATAAAACATCTATACAGGAATATAATGGTTATAGAATTGCGGCATTTCATTTTAAATCGCTGTTACATTAAGCTACGCTGTTACTAACATATAGGTTTCATGTTACATATATTTTGAAAGGAATTATTGAGTTAAGATTTAAGAGTTAAGAATTTGGCTTTACTGATACAGAGAGGAATTACTGCATTTTTAATACCTGACTGGTTTTAAATCTCTACCCAGACATCAGTGACATCAGAAGATTGTGTGGAACTGACAAGGCTCAAATCTGACATTGATCTGTTGGATTTAATCTTTAGAAAACTAGATAGCTTTTAAAACCCTCCCTTTAGTAGGCTACCTGTGTGTGTTTGTGTGTGTGTGTGTGTGTGTGTGTGTGTGTGTGTGTGTGTTTGTGTGTTTGAGAGAGAAAGATAAATGCAAATGTTACTGTCAAAAGAAAAGAAAAACTTCCAGTGTCCCCCAAAATCATTTCCAGCGTCAAACCCACTTAACTGCTCAGAGGATCCTCCCTGACAGCCCATAATTGAGTGTTGCCGAGTGACCCTGGAGATTTGGGGGAGATAAACCATGCAGCTTAGCACAGTGATTGCTGCTTTTCCAGGCCTCCCTGGGGCTAAAGACAGCACTAGTGCACAGGTCTGGAGTTTTATTTCAAAGCAGCTTGTTCTGCGTCTGTCAGTCTGTGTTGTCATTGCAGCCATGAGTCAAGTGTGTTTATATATATATATATAATAGTGCTGTCAAACGATTAACATTTTTAATCACGATTATTCGCTGAATTCCTATAGTTAATCACGATTAATCCAATATTTTATCGCATGATTAAAATTCTATTATTTTGCATTTCTGAACTTTCCAGGAGTCCATGTTAACTATATAAAGCAATTATTGTGTATCTTGATTAGGATTCAAATGAAAGCAAAGCAAGTTACTTCATTAACTTAACTTTAAGATGTAGGTCTATTTGATTATTTAAAATCAAATTTTAAAAGATGTGCAGCAGACCTGAGGCAACACAATATATTCTTCAGAAATATAGCTAATAAAGGGCATAACAAACATAAAATACTATATTCATTATCTTTGAGTTCAGTTGAAAATAAGGAACTTTTCGACATGAGTGCACTGGCATTTTATAGGCCTACAGTCTATGGAGCACTGTCACTTGCCACACACATAAGCGCCAAAGTTTTTAACACGCAAACACTGGATGAACAATGGATTTTATGGAGCGGCGTCGACCAAATAACTGAATCGTGATTTACACGGCAGCAAAGTGCGATGCTGGTGTGCAGAGTTGTATTGAAAAGAATGGAATCTAATGTACAGTAAATGAATGTCGAAAGCAGAGTGCATCGCACTCATGTCGGCATCGGTGTCCACAGCAATTTAAAACACCATTCAGCTGACCGGGAGTTCAGAATTGCGTTGGTGTTTATTGTACGAATCTACTCTTTGGCCTGCTCATAAGCCCAAACAAATGTGTGCAGCATGCCTTTACGTAGCCTACTAAAGGCGCATCATCATAAAGATAGGCTACATTTAATCTGCATCAAGCCCCATTTTAGCGGAAAACAAGTTAACATACATAGGCTATATCATTGATTCTAATGGGAAATACAGATAGCCTAATCACACCTTGACGTTACATCTAGTTATTAATTTACAGGCCATTCAATAATTGTACTAACACGGCAGTTATAAAGAATTATGTGTATGTAACTTACTCATGTCGAAAGGATGTAGGCTACATACATATATACATGAGCCACTGAAGCACATCTTCAACTGGAGTCTACGTCTCGGACAAGTTCCAACACTGTGGAAGACATCATGTCTCACCCCCGTCCCCAAGAAACCACACCCCAGTGAGTTTAATGACTTCAGGCCTGTCGCTCTAACATCACATGTGATGAAAACTATGGAGCGACTGGTCTTAGGTATGCTCAGACCCCAGGTATGCCATGCACTAGACCCATTACAGTTTGCATACCAGGAGAAAGTGGGCGTGGACGATGCCATCACTTATCTTTTACACAGGACACATTCTCACCTAGACAAGGGGAAAAGTGCTGTGAGAATCATGTTCTCTGATTTCTCAAGTGCTTTTAACACCATCCAACCCCTCAGACTGGGAGACAAGCTCTTGCAGATGGGTGTGGACGCTCACCTGGTAACCTCGATTACAGATTACCTGACCGAGCGACCACAGTTCGTCAGAGTGAAGAACTGCCTCTCTGACACTGTGATCAGCAGCACTGGAGCGCCACAGGGAACTGTGCTCTCTCCAGTCCTGTTCACCCTGTACACATCTGACTTCTGCTACAACACCGAGTCATGCCACATGCAGAAGTTTTCTGATGATACTGCAATTGTGGGGTGTATCAGGAACGGGCAGGAGGAGGAGTACAGGAGCCTGTTGGAGGACTTTGTGCAATGGTGCAAACTCAATCACCTTTAACTAAACACTTCAAAGACCTAGGAGATGGTGGTGGATTTCCGCAGGTCTAAGCCCGCTCTGCTACCAGTCTCCATTGATGGGGTCAATGTGGAGGTGGTAAGCACCTACAAGTATCTGGGTCTCCACCTGGACAATAAACTGGACTGGTCAGCCAACACTGATGCACTCTACAAGAAAGGACAGAGCAGGCTATACTTCCTGAGGAGGCTGCGGTCCTTCAATGTGTGCAGCAAGCTCCTCAGGATGTTCTATCAGTCTGTTGTGGCCAGCGCCCTCTTCTATGCAGTGGTATGCTGGGGAGGAAGCACAAAGAAGAAGGATGCTGGGCGACTTGACAGGCTGGTAAGGAAGGCTGGTTCTGTAGTGGGAGCTGAACTGGAGTGCATCACTTCAATATCTGACAAAAGGACCCTAAACAAACTTATCAACATCTTGGACAATGAATGTCATCCGCTCTACAGCACTATCAAAATCCAAAAGAGCTTGATCAGCTGGAGACTTCGCTCACTGCCATGCACAACTGAAAGGCTGAGGAAGTCATTTGTTCCTAGGGCCATTGAACTGTTCAATGCCTCATTAAAGGGAAGAGGAGAGATTGACTTCTCTGCTTAGTCTGTCTGCCTCCCCACCCTCTCCATGTTTGAGTACTGACTGCCCACTACTGCTTTACTACTGTTTTACTAATGTACACAGCCTAATGTTTTCACTACTGTTTTACTGCTACACTGTTTTTCATGCTATATTAGAACACATGATCAATGGCTGCGGTCCGGCTTCTGCTACAATACTGAATGAATGAATGGCTATAACCCTATTACCTCAACCTGTTCTTGCACTGAAATAT